>NC_080045.1:30392978-30740645 GCF_012489685.1 Lotus japonicus | reverse complement strand
TTTTTGTGTGGGTTCTCTTGCTGAGGATCACAGAGAGTCTGTCGGACTATAGGGGTCTTGGGTTGAGGCCATTTTGAGGCCGACTTTCTCTTGGATAGTGGTATATTTGATGCTTTTGCGTACAGTTCTGGTTTGTATATATATTCGCCTACGGGCACGCTACCTTGGAGTCACTGCGTGTGCGCGTGACGGGATAGTGCAGCAGAGGCTGTACCTTTGTATATGTTGTTTATCGGTTAGTTTAGTTGTTGGGCTTTGTCTTTATTTCTTTATTGCTTTTATTAAAAGGAAACAATCAAAAAAAAAAAATTACCTGTTTTCCGCGTAAAGTTATTTTTGGTTATTAAAGTGACACCTGGAAATCGGGGTGTTACATTGTGGTATCAGAGCTTAGTCGAGTCTTTTGGGAGTCTTTGGGGAATAGGTCTTCTGTGCTAGGTTGTGTGACTCTGCAAAGAGTGAAAATTGATTGTCTGCAGAGCGATTTTCGCTCTAATTGCTTGCGTTACTACTCAATCGGATTGAGTGGTTTGTCTAGTGCTACCGTATGGTTAGTACTAATCGGACGTTCGATAGGATATAGGATGGTGGATCTTAACCGGATGGCGGAGGCTACACGTGAGCATCATCAACGACTGATGGGGACAGCAATGTATCAACAAAGAGGAATGAACCGAACTGGAGCTGGGGGACCAATGAGGTCAGGTTCCCAAGGCTACAACGGAAGGAAGAGCTACCATAAGTGGGGACCATATCAGCGTTCCGAGGGAAGAAATCTTATCTCAAGAGAGTACAAACCGACGACTGCTGATACTGGGGGGGAAGCCAGTTGGTGACAAAGGAGTGACATGTTTTCGTTGCAGAAATTTTGGGCATTTTGCTAACAAATGCTCAGTGATTGGAAGGAGATGCTTCAAGTGTAACCGAGAGGGGCATCTAGCTATGAACTGCAAGACCAAAGAAAGTCTATGCTTCAATTGCAACCAACCGGGACATTTCTCCCAAGATTGCAAGGCACTCAGGGGCGAATCATCAGGGAATGTTGGGAAAGGAAAACAACTTGCTCCAGAGGAAAGGATTCATGCCAAGGAGGGCAAGAGCTGAGGAGTTGAACGAGGAAGAACGTGGGAACGATGTAGGACCTTATTCGAGGTTGCTCGTGATTTAACTATAGAAGTTACACGAGGTTGGGAATAGCACACTAAGTCAAGAAAGTAGTCTTCCACCGATGCGTTTATGAGGAAGCTAGTAGTTGAAGAACGAATCTTAGGGAGATTCCGTATGGGTAGTATACGTGTTATGTTGAGGGTGTGTAGTTCCGTAGCGGGATCCTTAAAGGATTTAGTATCAGGATATTTGTGACTACTGGAGGATAGGAACTCATTGACTGTTCCAGTGGGTTTTTCTAAATTTCCACCTTCGATGTATTAGGCCTGATCAACCTAATATTGAGGGGGTGATATTCGGAATCACAGCTGGTTATGGACTTTGATAGAAGGATGTGTAAGATGAATTTGAATTGATTGAGGATTAGTCGGATTTGGGAGGAAAGTTCGTGTTAAGCACTTGATTGTGAAAGATTAAGATTTAAATCTTTGGAATTCGATGAGTGTCGTATAGACATTGATTGGTTAGTTCGTGTGATTACTCCAAGTAGAGGTAGACTAAGTCAAGAGGTTTAATGCCGGAAAAGTATTAAGTAGTTTCTCGGAAGTTATGAAGTCATAGGTTATGTGATTACTGAGTGGAATTGTTAGAGACTAAATAAGTTGAATGTAATCAGGTTTTAGATGATAGCTTGATGGTAGCGAGATTGAGAAGAATTAACTCTGAACTAGATTGTTATAGTCGAGTTCGAGGAATAAGTTTTGCTAAGCGTTGGATTAATATGTGGAGACATTATAGTCTTAAGAGATGAATTTTCGCTTGAAAAGTGTTGAATTAATGATTAAGTTGGAGAAAGAAAGTTTTAGCATAAGTTGAATACTTGAGGTTGTTGATATGGATTCCAAAGAAATATGCTAAGATTACTAAGTGAGATTTACTAAGTTGGATTGAAATCTTAGGGTTAAGATTGAATCTTGAGAGTCGAGAATCGCGTACGAATAGGAGATCTTATGGTTGTAGGTGTGACAATAGGAGTTGAATCTTAGAAGATTGAAGACCTGAAGGTGAGCTTCGGGTTAAGACCATTGAGGTATAATATAAGAGAGATCTTGAAGTAAAGGAATTCTGGGTTGTGTGGAGTGTTAAGGTTGGTGATCGATTGATGTTGATTATGAGGTTGCGGACATAATGACCATGTGACAAGATTTGAATGATGTTAGCATAATAAGTTGTGAATGTGAAAGCATGACGCCACTGGTCAGGTCGTTTGGGTAAGTGAAGGAGTTATAGTTTTTAAGAAACGGATATTCATTTAAGAAGTATTGAAGGATTAAAGGTCACTAGAGGACCAAACTTGGTGAAGGTTTAGGTTTTAAATCTATGAATGTCTGTCTAAGGTGTGTAAGACTCGAAGGTTGTCAGAATTTGATTGAGAGATTAAGAAGTTGATTGACGAGATGGTGATTGAGTCACAAAAAGGAAGGTGTTAGTATTAAGATGAATACCTGAGGTTGTTATATTTTGACGAGTTTCGTAGAGTATAAGAGTCAATGGGACTTTTTTATGGATTTTGATGATGCATATTACGGGTAACAAGTGAATTTTACTAAAGTTGAATGAGAATCCTAGGGCTAAGGTTGACCTAGTGAGCTGAGATTCATGTACACATAAGAGATTTAGTGGTGTTAGCGGCTACGATAACAGTTAAATCTCAGAATGTTGAAGGATCGGATGATAAAATGGCTAGTTAAGTCCCTTGAGGTATAGTTATGATTTAATCTTCTAGAGGATAAGTCTTGATTTGTGCGAAGTGTTAGGGATTTCAGTAAGTGTAAATAGGTTTGAGTGAGGGAAGTTTTGAGGAAGAAGACGATAATAATGGATTGTTAGGTATTAAGAGGAGGATTATCTTATAAGTTGTTGATAAATTGATGTTGAAGGGGATAAGATTAGTGAAGGACAAGAAATAAGGACATAAGTCGAGCTTTAATTCGAATAGTGACTAAGTAGAAGTGTGATTTCTTGGTGTGTGTAAAGATAGTTACGAAGTTAGAGGTGTTTTAATGGACTAGCGGTTTCCAAGGGGGAGGATTTGTCTAGGAGTTATCGAACGAACAAGTGGAGTTTTGGACTGTAGATGAAGATCACGAGGACAAGTTGAGTATCTACTTTGAGATGACAGAGAGGCACCGAGTTTAAGAAGGATTTCGGATGACCGACAGTTAAAAAAAAAACAAGTGGCTAAGATTGAGCGACTGCACGGAGTGCCAACCGGTATCATTTCAAGCAGAGATCCGACGCAAGTGATCGAGCCAGACGACATGAAGTTGAATGATGGTTTGTCTTTTGAGACACCGACAGTTAGCAGTGGGGATAGAAGAGTGAAACAGTTAAGGGGAAAACAGCTTGCTTAAGTAAAGGTTATGAGGAACAATGACACGGGCAATGCTACATGGGAATTGGAAGACCAGATCAAGGAACTGTATTCCGGAATTTTCTCAGAACTCTGAGTTTCGAGGACGAAACTTTCTTTTTGGAGGGGAGTATTGTAAGACCCGGATTTTCAGAACAAGTTAATTTCCGACTCACGCGTGGAATCAGTGTAAGTGTGACAGGAGTTTGATATTTGAGAAAGATTAATGAAGAAGAAAGTTCAGGAATTGCTCGAGGAATGTGGCGTTGTTTCTTTCGGAGCTAGTGCGAGTCGTCTGCACACCTGCCTTATGGCGAGCATGTCCAGAATAGGCTAATTTCGCTTTTAAAGCAATGTTTAGGCGATATTTCGAATTCTTGGAAAATTTAAAGATTCTCTTTATTTTTCCTTCGACCAGCATTTCATTTCGGAACTCTGGACTGTACGCACGATAGTATTTACTTTTCGGATGTCCGCCGACGCTAATTTCTTTGCTTCGAAACCTCAGTTTTGAGCGAAGGATGAAGACTTTTTCTATTCGGGACTTCTAACAAAGATTCCGTCCGCGTTGCCAAACTTGTTTCGACATTTCCAATCTTTCTTCTGTTGGAAGTTTTGTCGTCTGAGCATCACAGCAAAAAGTAGTTTTTCGGGACAGACTAACTTACACCGCTTTTGGCGTTTTGGATATCGTTTTTCCTAAATCTTAGATATTTGTTTTGAGTTCTGGAATTCTGACGCCAGAATCTCTCTTAGAATTCCACGGTGATCGTGCTGCAAAAATCGGAATCACGAAATTTTCATTTTCCCGCGATTTCGCCTGCCTATAAATAGCTCAAAAAGCAAAAATTCCTTCATTTTCTTCCTATTGTGGCAGAATTTCGTGGAGAGCAAGGGGGGAGGAGATTTTCGCGAAAACTTGACCAATCTTCGCGCAGCTCGTCCCTACTTCTAGGTATCGAGGTAACTAACACGATTCCTACCTCTGATTGTTGTTTCTGTTGCGTTTCTAAAGTCGTTTCTGTGCTCACAGTTTTGAGCTTTTTCTAAAATGGTTCGATTTCTTCGATTTCTTGGTTGGGTTATGTTCCTTACGTTCCCCTGAGTCTAAAACCTCTGTCAGTAAACGCTGATTGTGATCCAGTTGTCCAGGATCTGAAAAACTGTTTCAAAACCCTTTTTGTCTCACATTTCGAAACTTTATTGTCGAAAAGACTTAATCTGACTTCGTGCCTTTAGGATTTGTTGTCACGGATGTCATGAGGATCATTGCTGTCAAATTTGTTTTCAGAACTGATAACTTTGAAGTTTTGAGCCTTTATTTTGGACCAAAATGCCCATAGATAGTTGTATTTCGGCCCGATTGTCCGAAAATTGTTCCGACAGTTTCTTTGCCTTAGTTTTACCCTAAAACTACCTTGTGAATTGATTTGATCGAAGAAAAAGAGCCGAAGCCCTTTTCTCCTTATGGCCGTGGGCTATTTCCTAAGGGGGGGGGGGAGTTTTTCGTTTTCGAAAACTTGTCCTTTCGTACCCGATTGTCGTATTCTGAAGCTTTAATTCTTTGTCTATCGTTTATGTATTGTTTTGCGATCGAACTAATCGATTTTGTTTGGTTTCTGCTTTGTTTTCCTCCGAGGTTCAGTTGAAGGAACTTTGGAATACTCAGAGCAATTGTTTGAGGAGAACTTTGTTTGCGAAGCTAGAACAGCTCGAGGTTAGGGCAACTTGCTATATTTAGCTATGATTGCATGATAGGCGTCGATAAATTCGACTTATGCTTTATCTGATGTTGTTTATGATGATGATTTATTGTTATGATTGTTTTCATAACTTATGATATTGATGATGTGTTGAATTGAGCGTTTTGACGCAACTTCGGAGTGGAGGTTCATTGACCTGGTGATCTTTGACATTTCGGGTTGGATGAACAACCCTAGGCAAGTCCGAATGTGGGGTTTGAGACTTAGCCATTTGTTGGGATTCGTTGGAATTCCTAGACTTTCCCCGGGAAATGTATTTTGGGTGGTTGATTTTTTGGAAACTTAGAATGATAGAGCTTTCGAAAAATAAAGACTTGGGAAACTTAGACTTTGAGAAATAAACTCATAATTTGACTAATTTGAATTGAAATCATTTTTATTAACGTTTAAGCATAGGAGAACTGAAGGGGAAAAATATTTACGAAAGGCGGGGAAAAGTCGACCTTTGTTGTGGGTTTGGAGAGTTATCGGAATTGGGAAAGCCACTAAGGTGAGCTATGGTGATGATTGAAAGTCACCGAGTACGTTAGTACTCTTGGGGAGTGTTGTGGAGCCGTGTTGTATTGACCGACACCTAGTGCTCTTGTTGTTTGGGCTGTGTTGTATTGACCGACACTAGACCCTCGTGTAATCTTGTTGGTGGAGTTGTGTTGTATTGACCGACACTAACTCTTGGGTTGTTTTGAGTTTGGGTCGGAGCAGTTTTTGACCATCAAGATTTGATGAGTCAGATGACTCAAGAAGTCATCAAGGGTGATCGCACTCCTTTCATAAATAATTGTCTTTTGTCGCCGAATCGACATATACCTTCGGGTACAGTATATCTATATACCTTCGGGTACAGTATATACCTTCGGGTACAGTATATCTATATACCTTCGGGTACAGTATATACCTTCGGGTACAGTATATCTATATACCTTCGGGTACAGTATATCTATATACCTTCGGGTACAGTATATCTATATACCTTCGGGTACAGTATATACCTTCGGGTACAGTATATCTATATACCTTCGGGTACAGTATATACCTTCGGGTACAGTATATCTATATACCTTCGGGTACAGTATATCTATATACCTTCGGGTACAGCATGCCTTCGGGTAACTCGGGCATTCGTTGGAGGGAAAAGTCGACCCGCAGGGTTAGGACTGATCCGACTATGTCAAGGTTGTAAGTGACACCCGAGGGTTATGGTCGGCACAATGCTAGTGCTAGGACCGACTCGATCGTGCCCAACCTATTTCTTCCGGAACCTTCTTAATTGACGTTGCATTGACATATCATGCACTCTAACTACATCTGCTGAGATATTGATGATTTGATGTTGATAAACATCGTTATGTGTTTTGATGATTGAATTGTATTAGGGAGTTGATACAATACATAACTTATATGTATATATACAACATATATATATACCCCCTTTATCGCATGTTGATTGTATATCAATTGTATTCTGTAAGTTGACCCTAGCACCTTGGCTTTGTTTGTATGTTTGTGTTTGGGCGGTCGGCCTGCTGCCAGGCGTCTGTCAGCCGGTTCGTGATGATTCGTTGTGCGGGAAAGACCCGGAGCGAAATGTCTATTACTGAAGCTTTCGACGAGGACCCGGACTTCATGGCTGATCGAGGGAGAGTCGATAATAGTAGTGTGGGATATGGGTGGTTAGAGTCTTTTGAGTTGGTTGTCACTGTCATAGCTCTGATTCGTCTTACTTTTGGGACCGGGTAGGTTCCCGATATATGGCTTTTTGTGTGGTTCTCTTGCTGAGGATCACAGAGAGTCTGTCGGACTATAGGGGTCTTGGGTTGAGGCCATTTTGAGGCCGACTTTCTCTTGGATAGTGGTATATTTGATGCTTTTGCGTACAGTTCTGGTTTGTATATATTCGCCTACGGGCACGCTACCTTGGAGTCACTGCGTGTGCGCGTGACGGGATAGTGCAGCAGAGGCTGTACCTTTGTATATGTTGTTTATCGGTTAGTTTAGTTGTTGGGCTTTGTCTTTATTTCTTTATTGCTTTTATTAAAAGGAAACAATCAAAAAAAAAAAATTACCTGTTTTCCGCGTAAAGTTTATTTTTGGTTATTAAAGTGACACCTGGAAATCGGGGTGTTACACTTTCAGTCTTCAGCCTCTTTATATACTCCAAGGATTAGGGTTGAGCGTTGCATGGGAAATGCTACCGTTGGAGGGCAGTTCTGGAAAATCCAGCTTCTGCTGTGTCTGAGACTGTTAGGTAGGTCGTCAGGAAGGTACAGTTGCTTTTGTACTTGGATAGCGACGCGACCTTTAAACCTAGGAGACTTCTGATCAGGGGAATGCTTCATATTGGAACTTGTGAAGCCGGTTGATCAGAGTCAGAGGGAAAGCACAGATCCTCTGACCATTGTATCTTCTGATTCTGAACTCAGAGGGAAGAACATGGCCTTCAGAGTTTCTTGCTTCTGGACTTCAGAGTTTCCACCATTCAGCTTCTGGATCTTCAGAGTCTTCTACACCATCAGAACATCTGAACCTTCAGTGTTTCTTGGTTATCAGAACTTCTGGATCTTCAGAGCTTCTAGTGACTGAGTCCACATCAGAGTTTGTATAACTTCAGAACTTCTGAAGCTTTTCCACTGTTCATACTGAACATGGTGAATGCGAAAGCGTTGCTTGGTTCACTCTTTAAGCACAGTGCTTCTGATTTGTGTGAGATTGAATAGAGGTCAGAGCCTGTAAATAGCACACTCAGAAAAACACGTTAGAGTACCACAATTGTTCATATCAAAAGGTTAATTTGTAATCATCAAAACATAGAGTTGTACTACTAGATCAAAACTTGATCTTACAAGTCGCACTTGGTAACTTTCCTAGTCACTTTGGCTCACCGTCTCGATGGCCAACCAAACTGCTCAACGAGCAAAAGAATGCATCTCGCACTCAGTGACCTTTCAAGTTACCCTGGGTCACCATCTCGATGGCCAAACAACTCATCAACAATTAGAGAGAATGCTGCTCGCATTCTGTGACTTCTCGTCACAACAGCTCATCCTCTTGAAGGCTGAACCAAATGCTCAAGGAGCAAGGAGTGTCATCCGAACTCAGTGACTGTCTCAGTCACAACGCTAGGATCGCCGACACTTCCCGTTTTCAAACTTATTTCAGATCCTAAGTCTTTTCCAAGAAATTGTTATTACTATTTGAAGATGTTCTATCTTTGGTTAATGCATTATGAATTTCATTTATGAAGTCAAGTTTCGTTTCTCTTTTGTTCCAAAACTCTATAAGTAAAAAGATCCCAATAAACCCAAGTAATTCCCCGGGAAGGTCTCGATCCTAAAATAACTATGGCTTAGACCTCCTGTCAAAGCCTGCCTAACATTTCCCAAACCTCGTCATTAGCATGGCATAACATCACGTTTTCCCCACACTCCGAAATCATATTGTAACACCCCGATTTCGGTGGCGTCACTTTAGTAACACAAAATAAAATAAAGCCGAAAAGCAGGTATTTTTTTTCGTTTTGTTTAAATAAAAAGACTTGTCGAAATAAAGACTCAACCCAATCGCGATTAACAGCGATTAATATACAATACAAGCACAGCCCTCGCTGCAACTAAAAACATCGTCACGAGTGACCTCCAGTGACGGAAAGGTAGTGCCCGTGGGCAATTATGTACAAACTAAAACAAAAGGTCAAGTATTCTGAATACAGTCCTCCAACGAAAGTAAGTCGGCCCAAAACGGCCTCAAAAGACTTCCTACGTCCGACAAACTCCCTGTGATCCTCATGGAAGGGAATCACACGAAAAGCTAATAGTCGGGGACCTGCCCTGCCCCAAAATAAGGAATGACAATCAGAGCTATGACTCTAACAACCAACTCAAAGACTCTAACCACCCATATCCCACACTACTTTCATCGACCCTTCCTCGATCAGGCCTGAAGTCCGGGTCCTCGTCGAAAGCTTCAGTAATAGTCATTACGCTCCTGGTCCTCCTCGAGTGACGAGTCATCACGAATCGGCTGACGGACGCCTGGCAGCAGGCCGACCGCCCAAACACAAACATACAAACAAAGCCAAGGCGCTAGGGTCAACTTACAGAATACAATAGATATACAACCAACATGCGATAAAGGGGGTATATATATGTTGTATATATACATATAAGTTATGCGTTGCCTACCCTATGGTATATACATGTCATGTTATCAAATCTCTTACACAATTCAATCATCAAAACACATAACGATGTTTATCAACATCAAATCATCAAGTCTCAACAATTGTAGTTAGAGTGCATGATATGTCATACAACGGTAATCATAATAAGATGCATGGTGTGCCAATGCAGAATATGCTGACACAAACCCGAATAACGTCACTCTGCTTGGCGACGGGACAAACCAATGGTATTGCCACTTAAAGGCTGGGCACCTCGAGACGGTCGTAACACTGGCCTCGTGTTTAACCATTTCTGCTCGGGCGTCGCTTATCACCTTTGGCTATAGTCAAGACGATCCAACTCTACATGGTTCGACCATTTCTGCTTGCTATGCCGGACATCAACAGGCACGATACAACTCTACATGGATGATCGTTACCTCCTGTTGTGCCAGGTATAGTCAGGACCGATTCAACTCTACACGGCTGATCGTTGCTTCCTGCTATACCGAAGTACTCCACTTGGCACTTCATCGCGTGTATGCATGGGTGCAATATGGTTAGCTAAACAATGATTCGTCCTCACAGGTAAAATTGGTTCATTGACCAAAGGCATCTACAATGAGAAACCTAGGCTATAGTCAAGTCGGTTGTGACCCCACGGGTTTAACCATTCTGCTTGCTACGCCAGACATCAACAGGCACGATACAACTCTACACGGCTGACCGTCACTACCTGTTGTGCCAAGTGTACTCTACTAGGTACCTTACTAACGCCCAGACCCTTGGCTAAAGCCCGTCTTCAAATTCTTCCCCATAAAATGAGTTCCCTTAAAACAATAGTTCTCTTATTAGGTAAAATGTTCCATCGTGAATTAGTCCATTATGTCGTTAATTCCAAAGTTCAGTTTTTCATTTCCAACACCTTTCAAAATAAAGTTCCCAAAGCTAGGATCACCGACCTATTCCCGTTTTCCAACTCACTTTCATTCCTAAGTCTTTTCCGTTGAATCATCGTCATTAATTAAAAACATTATATTCTTAATAAATATATTATGGATTTATTTACATAAAACAGATTATGATTATTTTCAGTCCAAAACTCTATAAGTTCAAAGTTTCCATCAAACCCGAACAACTCCCCGAGAAAACACTAGATCCCCTAGAACAATGAAGGTTCGAACCTTGGTCCGACCTAACAAACGTTCCCAAAACAAACCCGTCCTTGTCATGACGAAGGTAAGTGTATTCTACACTCCAAAAGTGGCATCAAAATGCACGAATATAGTCAGCACAATTTAATCATAAACGCAAATACATCAAGCTCTATCGAGCGATGAATCAATATGGCAATGCTGTAAACATAACCTTGTCATATCCACTAGAAAGCGATAAGACAGAAACCAGTAAACGGCCGAAGCCTCTCAGAAAACGGAGACACACGTCTCATATAAGTTCACCCGGCCGAAGCCTCCAGAAAACATTTTCCAATTCAAAGCGATAAACAATATCCAAGCAATATTCAATATCAAGCAATACTCAAGTCGAAGTTATCGACGCCTACAATACAAATAGCTAGTAAGTAAGTTGCCCTAACCTCGAGTTGTTCTAGTCTCGCGGTGCAGGTCTCGCTCACAAGCTTGCTCAGTCAATCCCAAGGTTTCCACAATTGAACCTTTGAGCAAACAAAGCAATAATGAATCAACACAAGTCGATACAGTCGAAACAATCCTAACTAATGGTCGACAAAGCTCGAGAAGCTTCAGAGTACAACATTTAGGCACGAATGGAAGGGCTTCCCCCGAATGGATGAGTTTTGACTCGATTCAAGTTTTGTACAAAAACACTTTATTCGCTAAAACGTGCATAACTCGAGCTACAGAACTCGGAATGACACAAAACCAGCGCCAAAATTTCGACAATTGAAAGAGCTACGCAATGGCTCAGGTCATAGAGACTCAAAAATTATTTTTGGACACGGTACCCAAGCAAATAGGTTTCGGCCACTATGGAAAATAGGGTTTTCGAACTTTTTCTTCGATCTAAATCAATTCCTAGGTATTCTTAGGCGATATCTAGGCCAGGAAAACTCTCAGAAAAATTATCGGGTCGAAAACTGTCGCAGGGGTATTTTGGTCAATATTTTTAGCTCGGAAACTCAAAATCAGAATTTCGAAAAACAAATTAGATGGGGTCGATCCTAACGACATTTATAACAACTAATCCTACTAAAGCTAAGCTCAGTCGAGAGTTTTTGATCCAAAAAGCGGAACCTCAGCATAAAAATGGGTTTTTGAGCAGAATTGAAACTCGGCGGCAATTCGGCGAGATTCAACAGAAAACAACCGGATATTCATGCTCTAGAGCACGTAGGCAATAAGTTTAGACACTGAAATCAAGTTATTTGGACAGTTTTACAAAAAGCTCCAAACTTTGAGCTCAGAAAAACATAGAAAAAGTCGACAGATCTGACGATCAGAAGTGAGGGATAGTAACTATACCTCGATGTCTTCGATTAGCAACGAACGGAACGACGATCGGTCAAGAATTGGAAAAAAAACACTTTTCCTCCTTTCCTCCAAGAGCTCTCGGCCGTGTGTGTGTGTTTTGGGATTTTTTTGTTTTTTTTTTCATTTTTCATACTATATATAGGAAATGGAAAATGCGGAAAAATGAAAATTTCGCAATTCCGATTTTTCCTACTGATTCCAACGTATTTTAGACACGATATTCTTCCCGCTGAATCTTCTAATTCTTCAAAGAAATATCAGTATGATTTTTGGTTTTCGAGGCTTGTTTTTAATGCTTACCGGCATTAAAAATGCACTTTATGCACTTTATGATATTGACCTCGGATGCAGAAACTTCCTTCTGAAGAAAGATTTGGAACGTCGATTAGAGTGGGCGTTCGCGGATGAAATCTTTATTTGAAGCTCCGAATAGAAAAAGTCTTCATCGTCCGTCGATTTTAGGGTTTTTGAACTATCAGGGATTCCGTTTCGGCAAACTTCCGAGAATTGGAATTTGACGTTCGTACATTCCAGGGATTCGCATCGAAATACTTGTTTATAGACGAATAAGAGAAATTCTAACATTTCTCTGAAGATTTTTGGAATTAGTTTCCATCGCGTCCTAAAGTGTAAATTAGCTATTTACTAGTGTCTTTGACCTAGGCTTAGGCGAATATTAATCGTGCTATAACTCTTATCGGTTTTGATACAATCCTTGAACTTTTCCTGAACCTTCTCTTTCATAAATTTATTTCATCCAATAAACTCTTGTTCAGGTTTCCCTTCACGATACATCGAACTTATTCGTTAATAAGGAATTCACTATTTTATTTTAAGCTTAAAATCTTGGGTCTCACACATATAATCAAGTACTATCTCAAAACAGTATAATTCAATAAAGCATATGCAAAACATCATAAACTCAGCAGAAATAATGGCATATAGCTCAGTTCAATACCAATATCAATATAACAATAACTCAGTGCGGAAATCATAAGACGGAAACCAGTAAACGGCCGAAGCCTCTTAGAAAACGGAGACACACGTCTCATATAAGTTCACTCGGCGGAAGCCTCCAGAAAACATTTTCCAGTTCAAAGCGAAACATTCAATGCAATCTTCAATATCAAGCAGTATTCAAGTCGAAGTTATCGACGCCTACAATACAAATAGCTAGTAAGTATGTTTCCCTAACCTTAGCCAATTCCCTTACAAAGCTGCGACTCCAATCCATTCACATCTTTGCTTTCCCGTGTTAGCTCGCTTCCTTTTGTCCTTTGGCTTCATCGCCAAGCGTCTCCGTACCCTTCATAAGTATAGGTAACTTAATCACTAATTGAATTACTCACTAACTCAAAGCCTAAACTATGACTTCAAGAAATTGACTCGAAGCGAACACATGTTAAACTACTCTTCCTCATACCACAGCTACATCAATTAGTAGAGTACTTATCCTCTTTTTGACATGAAAACCATTTTGTAAAACAAATAGCAACTCCTTCCTAATCAACTGTTAAACTTCAATTTTCACAATAACAGTGAAAATATTTATTTTTCTTTAAAACTTGCTTACTCGAGTCTAATGCATATACATGAGTTGAAGGCTTACGAAAATCAAGTTTTAGAAACTTGTCGGCAAAGTGTCGCCAGAGAAAGTTGCGGCTCACGGGGTTGACGGAGGGGTTGTCGCCGAAGACACAAAGGAATGTTGTTCCTTCATCCTTTCGCGGCAAGGAATTCAACGGCGCTGTCCGTTTCTCCAAAGAGTCGACGGTTTGCCCAGAAAGTTCAGCCGATGGTCGACGGTGGTCGTCAGGGTCGTCGAATAAAATGACCGAAATATGAAATAGAAAATAGGTATTTACTCTCCTCGCGGCAAGGATCGCCGCAGTACACTCCGTTTTTCCATTGGTCGTCGGAGTTGACCGGAAAAAGCTCCCGAAGGCGGCAGCGGCGGCGGTCGGCGGCGACGGAACGACGATCCGGAACATGGGTTTTGTTGTGGACGTTGCAAGAGTTCCAACGGTACTAACCTCGCTGTGAACGGAGGCCCGGAGACACCGGAATCGAAGGTCGAAGTTGACGGCGTCGACAACGTCGGCGGCGTCGTACTCCTCTGTTTTCACGTTTTTCTTGCTCTGTTTGTTCACGGTGGCTGTGGCGGCTTCAAGCTGTGATGCGGTGGTGGTGTGGTGATGTTGAGCTCATTGATTGGTGGCTTTTCCTCGCTGGAAAAGGAGGACGAAGGAGGACCCACGGTGGTGGCTTGCACGCGGCCAAGGAAAAAGAGGAGCGGCAGTTGCTGGTCTTGGTGGTGTGGCACGTTGAGGAAGGCTGAGTAGTGGGGTGGCTTGTCTCATGAGGAAAGGAGGGTGGTGGTGGTTCACGTAGTAGAGAAACAAGGTGGCTTCATGGTGGCAGCTTGCGTGCTCAGCCATGGGGAGAGCAAGGACGGTGGTGGTGGCTTGCATATGGTGAAGTTATGAATGGAATGAAGAAAAGAAATGGTTGACAGTATAATGGATTGGCTTGTAAATCTGATGATAACGTGTGTGTGGTTTCTTGTGCGTGAAATAGGAGGAGCATGGTACCATATGGTGTTGAATTGTTGCTGCTGGAAGGGAAAGAAAAAGAAGATGAGAGTGATCGGAAATCCGAATGGGAGAGTGAGTAAATGAGTGGGTGAGAGATGTCGAGAGTGAGGGAGGATAAGGATGGAGATATAGATATTTTAGGGAAGATATTTTGTAAACCGGTACGGATTAGTTTAGATACCGAAGGATTTAACTCATAGAGTTAAGAGAAAAATATAAACATAATATGTTATCATATCAAAAATTATGACGAGCTTAATGAATTGATAAAATATGAATTAGGATTACTTTGAAGAAATTAAAATGATTCATAGACAAAGAAGTGAGTAAGAATTAAGCCAAAGAATAATTACTAGACAATTAGAACAAATATGACGTTGTCATATTATGCAATTAAGCTAAGTATCCTTCCATAAAAGACCGATACTTGTTTCGGATTCATTTTAAATAAGAAAGTGGCTTGAACGTAGTCTGCTTCAAAATATGCCGCAGAACTACTTTTTGCAATTAATGTCGGATGGAGAAACTTCCTTCTGAAGAAAGATTGGACACATCGAAAGAAATCGGTACACACGTGTGGAATCTTCGTTTGAAGCTCCGAATAAAAAAAGTCTTCATCGACAGTTTATTTTAAGGTTCTTGAGCTATCAGAGATTCAGTTTCGGCAAACTTCCGAGAATTGGAATCAGACGTTCGTACATTCCAGGGTTTCGTGTTGAAACACTTGTCATGGAAATGAATAAGAGAAATTATTATATTTCTCTGAAGATTTTTGGAATTAGTTCCTATAGTGCTTTAGGAGTAAATTAATCGTTTACTAACGCTCTTGCCCTAGGCGTAAGCGAATAAGACTCGCGTTATAACTTATATCGATTTTAATACTATTCTTAGTCTTTTCCTGAACTTTCTCCTTCATAAATTTAGTCCATTTGGTAAACACTTGTTCAGGTTTCCTTCACGATACATCGAAACCTAATCGTGAATATGAATCTAATTAATTTATTCTAAGCTTAAAAACTTGGGTCTCACACCGGAAGTCCGTCGAAGCTAGGCTTTAATCTCTCGGGGACTTTAATTAAGACCCCTTCCCCTTAATGAAAGGTTTTTCTATTCGAAGCTTTTAATGAAGTTTCCATTTGTGCTGTCACAATTCCTTCAGCAATTGCGACATTTCTTCAGAAGGAAGTTTCTTCATCCGACGTCAACTACAAAAAGTAGTTTTCCGGCGTATTTTGGCCAATACTGTGTTTAGATCATTTTCTTCAATTCTGAGAACCTCATTTGGAGTTCTGGCATTCTGTCGCCAGATATTCACTTCTTATCGTTAGACGGAGGTACCGGAATGATCGGTTTCGAAAAACCTCGAAGTTTACTTTTTGAACATCCGCTATTGTAAGGCCCAAGTTTTAACGCTTTGGATAAGTGAATAAAATAAAAGAGTTATTTGATTAAGATAAATTTGGGAAGGAAAGAGGTTCAGGAAAAGTCCAAGAATGTATCGAAAAACCGAAAGAGTTATAGCACGACTAACATACGCTTAATCCTAGGTCGAAGGTATTAGTGAATAGTTAATTTACGCTTTAGGACTCGATGGAAACTAATTCCAAAAAATCCTCAGAGAAATGTTAGAACTTCTCTTTTCCGTCCTTAAACAACCATTTCGATGCGAAATCCTGGAAAGTACGAACGTCAAATTCCAATTCTCGGAAGTTTGCCGAAACGGAATCCCTGATAGTTCGAGAAACCTAAGATCGACAGACGATGAAGATTTTTTCTATTCGGAGCTGCAAATGAAGATTCCACCCGCGTTCTCCTATTTCTCTCGTCATTCCCAATCTTTCTTCAGAAGGAAGTTTTCTCATCCGACGATCACTGCAAAAAGTAGTTTTTCGGGATAAACCGACTTACACCGACTTATGCCGATTTTGGATCTTTTGGTTTAATTCCAAGAATCCTGTTTTGAGTTCTGGAATTCTGTCGCCAGAACCTATCTTAGAATGCGCAGAGGAACGCGCAGGAAAAATCGGAATCGCAAAAAAATCATTTTTCCGTTTTTTTCCAAAACCTATAAATAGCTTGAAAAATTAGATTTTTTGCAAAAAAAACCCATTTTCCCCACCCCCAAAACCGCGAGTTCCTAGAGAGAGAGAGAGATCCAGATCTTCGTCGTTTCTTGCCCGTTTGCTTCACCGATCGTCACTAATCGAAGACCTCGAGGTAGGTAATCTATACTCTCCTTCGAATCGTCGTTTCTGTCCATTTCTCCTGCGACTTTCTGAGTTCAAAATTTTGAGGTTTTTGAAAAACTGTTCAAATCAGCTGATTTCAGCGTCTAAACTTCTTCCCTGCATGCTCCTGAGCGTGTTCTGCGGATTAGATTTTGTCAAATGTCGACGAAATGCCGCCGGGATCAATTTCTACCCTAAATACCCATTTTTCGGCAAAGTCGCAACCTTTACGCTCTAATCTATCGACTTGGCTTAGTGCTAGTAGGATTTGTCGTCATAAACGTCGTTGTGGACGTCTCCATCCAATCTGTTTTTCAAAAATCCAATTTTGAAATTTTGAGCTAAAAATAATGACCAAACTACCCCTATATCAGTTTTCGATCCGAAAATTTTTCCGAGCTTAGAACCGTCTTAGTTACGGCTTATGTTAACCTAGGAACCAAGTTTGATCGAAGAAAAATCGACCCTCCCAATTAAGGAAAGTGGCCGAGAGCTATACCAAGGGGGAAGGAAATCCGACTTTTTCGAAAACTTGTCTTAACGCGTTAGATTGTCGTACCACAGAGTTTGTAATGTACCGTGTAACCCTAGGACTTATTGCTTGCTGAGTTTCTGACTCAATGTGTTGATTTCTGTGATTTGGCTTAAGGTTCTTTTGAGGAGTTTCCTGGAGATCAAGGCGAGGAACGTGAAGGAGGTTGTGAGGAAAACGCTGGAGGAGTTACAGGTGAGGGCTACTCTCTGAATTACTAGATAATGCTTTAGGTGTCGATGAAATTCGACTTGATTTATGTGTTATGCACCTAATTGCTAAATGTCTGAAATGATTTCTGAGGCTTCGGCCGAACTTGTTGAGTACTTGATGCCATGATATTGTGTGCTAAATGATTCACATGCTATGTGCTACATGGTTAACTTAGGATGTGTTGGAATATGCTGTTTATGCCTATTGGTTGAGCTGTTTCATTGATGCTATTCCACTCGTGCCTATGTTTCTGGAAAGTGAGGATTACGGGCAAGTCATGCCGAATTTTTATGAGATTTTGAGAGAGTTTTAAAGGACGAACGGAGTTCGGACCTTGTTATGTTTTAATGGATCGAGACCTTCTCAGGGAATTATTTGAGATTATGGGATCTCTAAAAACTCTTAGGAAGTATTATAAGATTAAAATGAAAACTATTTTATCACGGAAAACTCATAAGACATTAATCAATTTCTAAATCCTTTGAACAATAATGATACCCTTAGATAAGAGCTTAGAGCCTGAATATTAGTTTGGGAAATATGAGAAGTGTCGTCGAGTCCAAGTCTTGAGGAAACTTACAAGTTTCCGAGTATGCTTATACTTTTTCGCTCGATGAGCAGTTTAATGTTTGGCTATCTAAAGTTTAGCCGGAGACTATAAGTTTCCAAGTACTTCGGTACCTTTTCGCTCGATGAGCAGTTTATTGATTGGCTATCTAAAGTTTAGCCGGGAACCATGAGTTCCAAAGTATCTTCTTCTTCTTTTGATTAATTCATTTTGTCGCAGAATCGACGTTTGCCTTAGGGTAGGTTTTTTTAGAGACAATAAGTTAGCTAGAACACGTGACGACGTGTCGAGTGAGGTCGGAGACGTTGTTTGGCTAATCACTTGCATTCATGCACTCATTTTGAGGTTAATACACGGCGGATTACCGGACCTCGGTGGATTCCAAAATGGTCATAAGACCCGGATTTCCATATTTAGGACACTACGGTGGTCCTCAGTAGCAGACGGAATGGCAGACCTACGGGTTCACTGCTGATCTGACTACTTTTGTGTGGTGTAAGAGACGCCCGAGCGGAATGGTCCCACTTTGGCCGGTGTTAGGGCTGACTCGATGGTGTCCATCCTTCTTCCGGAATGCATTTTGTTACCCAGCATTGCATTTCATGCAACATACATGCTGACTTAGTTGCTGAGTGTGATTGGTACCTGTTTATCCTACTTGAGGCATGCTAATTCTTATTATTATCTTTATATTCATTGTGATATATGCAACCCTAGGATGTTATCCCTAAACTCTAAGCCTGAGAGGCTAATAATTATTATCCCATATATATATCTGGCTTTAATATTTATATAATTCTTTGGAGTTGACCCTCGCGTCTTCTGTGTGTGTTTGGGCGGACTACGCCATTGTCAGTTGAGTATGGCGGACCGGTTCACGATGGTTCACCCTTCAGGGGAAACTAGGTTGAAGAAGCTTGATCAGGAGGACTACGGTTCAGGGGTGGTCGACCCCGCTGGCCACCGAGCGACTTACTCGAGATGGGATTAGTGTAGGAGTAGAGTCTTAGCTCTGACCGTCATTGTTTCTTTGGGGACAGGGTAGTTTCCCGCCTATAGCTTTTTGTGTGGTTCCTCTACGGGGATCACAGAGAGTTGGTTGGGCTAAGAGGTCTTGTTTTAGGCCGCTGGGCCAACTTGTTCTCAGATTTTGAGGTTTAGTGTTACGGACACAGTATTTTTACCTTGGTTTGTACTTTTGCCTACGGGCGTTACTCTCTTTTACTTTCCGTCACTGGAGGTTTACTCGTGACGTGGTTTACAACTTACAGTGGGGGCTGTAATCATATTGTATATTAGTTCTGTTATCTTCGTTTTAGAGTTTCATCTCTTTCTGTCTTTACTTACATCATCGAAAAAAAATAATTCACGTTTTTCCGCTTAAGTTATTTCTTTGGTTACTAAAGTGACGCCACCGAAATCGGGGTGTTACATTGTGGTATCAGAGCTTGTCGAGTCTTTCGGGAGTCTTTGGGGAATAGGTCTTCTGTGCTAGGTTGTGTGACTCTGTAAAGAGTAAAAATTGATTGTCTGCAAGCGATTTGTCGCTTAGAATTGATTGAAGTTATTGCTTAATCATATTGTATAGTATGTTAGATGCTATCTTATGATGAGTACTAATTGTTTGTTTGACTAAACATAGGATGGTAAGCCCTGACCGTATGGCGAAGGCAATAGCTACCATGATTGAGGCAATGATGAATCAGGCTGCTGAGGACGCTTACAGACGCGCTGAGGAGGCGGCACGTGAGCAACCTCAACCGCTAATCCAGGCGTCCAAGTACCAGCATAGTGGATTGGACCGAGCTGGAACTGGAGGACCAGTGAGATCAGGTTCTCAGGAGCACCGACGGTGGAAGCCATACCAGCATCCTGAGGGAAGAGACCCTATTCCAGGATCACGCAAGTCGACGACCACAACTATTGGCCAGGAGGCTGTGTCATGTTTCCGTTGTGGAAAGCTTGGACACTACGCCTTTCAGTGCTCAGTGACTGGACCACAATGCTTCAAGTGCAAACAACGTGGACATTTGGCCGTGAACTGTAGGACGTTCCAAGCGGGACCGTCTGACAACAAGATGAAGGGTAAACTTCCTGCCATATCTAAAGGGGCGAGGAAGCAAGTAACGTGTTACAGGTGCAAGAAGGTGGGGCACCACTCTAACAAGTGTCCAGACGGGAGACCTCTATGTTTCAACTGCAATCGCCCGGGGCATCAAGCCAAGGATTGCAATGTAACCAGGGTTGAGCCATCTGTGCCTACGGTAAGAGGAAGACATCCTGCTGCACGGGGAGGAGTCTATATCTCGTGCGGCGAGGGAGCTGGTCGACTAGTCAGAGGAGAGCGCACAAACGATGGTAACCTTCTAACTATTCTTTCTCATTCTAGTATAATACGCTTCATTACTCTCGTAGAACGTGCAACACACCTAACTTGCCCTTACTGTCGAGCTTTGACTTTATAGTTATTACGCCTAATAATACTTTATTTGACCGTTGCTCGTGTTTAAACTATAGAAGTTACACGAGGTTTAGAATAACACGTTAAGCCTAGAAAGTAGTTTTGCACCGATGCGTTTAACAAGAAGCTAGAAGCTGAAGGATGAATCTCAGGGAGATTCCGTATGGATAGTATATGTATGATGTCGAGAGCGTGTAGTTCCGTAGCGGCATCATTGAGGATTTAATATCAAGATCTTTGTGACTGCTGGATGTTAGGAACTCATTGACTGTTCCAGTGGGTTTTTCTAAATCTTCACCTTCGATGTATTAGGCCTGATCAACTTAATATTGAGGGGGTGATATTCGGAATCAGAACTGGCAATGGACTTTGATAGATGGATTGGTAAGATTAATTTGATTGGATCGAGGATTAGTTGAGTTGGGAAGTAAAGTTTTTGTTAAGTAATTGATTTCCTTTGGGGAGGAGTTATAGTTTAAGAAATGGATATTCATTTAAGAAGTATTGAAGAATTAAAGGACATTTGAGGTCCAAACGTGGTGAAAGTTTAGGTTTTAAGTCTATGAATTCTTGTCTTAAGTGCGTAGGACTCAAGGTTTGTCAGGTTTTGATCGAGAGACTAAGTATCGGATTGATGGGAGGACGATCTAGTTACGGAAATAAAGAGTTAGTATTAAGATTAATACTTGAGGTTGTTATAGGTGGACAAATTTCTTAGAGTCTAAGAGTGAATGGAACTTTGTTATGGATTCCGATATTGCATGCTGGGGTTAGCAAGTGAATTTCACTAAGTTAAGTGAGGATTTAAGGGTTAAGATTGACCTTGGGAGGTGAAAATCATGTTCGAATCAGAGATTTAGTGGTGTTGGCATTAATGATTGTAGTTAAACCTCCGAATGTTGAGGGATCGGATGATAAAATGACTAGTTAAGTTTCCTGAGGTACAGCTATGGTTTGATCTTCTAGGGAATAAGTTCGGATTTGGGGGAAGTGTTAAGGATTTTAGGTAATTGTAAAGTGGGTTGTGAATAAGTGAAGGTTGGTTTTATGGTTCAAGTAAGGGAAGTCTCGAAAAAGGGGAGATGACAATAATGGATTGTAAGATATTAAGATGGTGATTAGCTTATAAGTCGCTGATGAATGGATGTTAAAAGGGATTGGGTCTAGCGATGCACAAGGTATTAAGACTCACGTCGAGTTTTACTTGAGTGATGACTAAGTAGAAGATTGATCTCATGGTGCGAATGAGGATAGTTACGAAGTTGGAATCGACGTTAATGGACTAGTAGATTCCAAGGGAATAGTTCGTCTATGAGTTATAGAGCGATCGAGTTAAGTTTTGAATCATGAGTGGAGATCACGAGGACAGGTTGAACATTCACTTTGGAATGCCAGAGGTGTACTGATTTTAAGCAGAATTTTTGGACGAACAAAAGTAAAGGATCAAGTGGTTAAGGTTGTGCAATTGCACGTAGCGTCAACCAATGTTATTTCCAACATAGAACCGACACGAGTGGTCGAGCAGGACGACATAGAGCTTAAAGTACTTGTTTGACCAGAAGGAGTTGAACATGAGACAACGACGCTGGATGGAATTTCTCAAGGATTACGATTTTACCTTACAATACCATCCTGGAAAGGCTAATGTCGTTACTGATGCATTGAGCAGGAAGATGCATATCTCATCAATGATGGTTAAGGAGCTGCAACTGCTGGAACAATTTTGAGATTTGAGCTTAGATGTGAGAGCATCTGAGGGAGAACTGAAGTTTGGGACGATCAAGATCACCAATGGATTGATGGAAGAAATCCGAGACCAACAGTTACAAGATGAATTTTTACTCGGAAAATAAGAATTTAGTAATTCAGGGTAAGGACCCGGAATTCAAGGTAGGGAGTGACAATATCCTGCGATGCAAGGATAGAGTGTGCGTACCTAACAACCCTGACTTAAGGAGGTTGATTATGGACGAAGGTCACAAAAGCAAGTTGAGCATTCACCCTGGAATGAAAAAGATGTATCAGGACTTGAAGGTGAATTTTGGTGGCCAGGGATGAAGAGACAAGTGGCAGAATATGTAGCTGCATGTTTAATCTGTCAAAAGGCGAAGGTGGAACATCAGAAATCTTCGGGTATGCTACAAAGTTTGGATGTACCTCAATGGAAATGGGATAGCATATCGATGGATTTTGTCGTGGCGTTGCCAAGAACTCAAAGGGGATATGATTCGATTTGGGTAATCGTGGACCGATTGACTAAGTCAGCTCATTTCATACCTGTGAGAACTACGTACAACGTGGATAAGCTATCAGAGATTTATATAGCTGAGATTGTGCGACGTCATGGAGTGCCAACAAGTATCGTTTCCGATAGAGACCCGAAGTTTACTTCACATTTGTGGGGAGCTCTTCATAATGCTTTGGGAACGAGGCTGAGATTAAGTTCTGCTTATCATCCACAGACTGATGGGCAAACTGAGAGAACTATCCAATCATTGGAGGATTTGCTACGAGCTTGCGTGTTAGACAACAAGGGCAGTTGGGATACCCTATTGCCACTGATTGAGTTCACATATAACAACAGTTTTCATACGACCATAGGTATGGCACCGTATGAGGCTTTGTATGGCCGCAAGTGTAGAACACCTTTATGTTGGTATCAAGATGGAGAGAATTTGTTAGTAGGACCGGAACTTCTGCAACAGATGACTGAGAAGATTAAACAGATCAGAGAGAAGATGAAGGCTTCTCAGGGTAGACAGAAGAGCTATGCAGATCAAAGGCGCAGAACCCTGGAATTTGAAGAGGGAGATCATGTGTTTCTGCGAGTTACTCAGACTACAGGAGTTGGTCGAGCAATCAAATCAAGAAAGCTTACGCCAAAGTTCATTGGACCTTATCAGATTACTCGTCGTGTAGGACCGGTAGTTTATCAGATCGCACTACCGCCTTTTCTATCAAACATTCACGATGTATTCCATGCGACACAACTGCGGAAGTATATTGCTGATCCGACGCACGTCATCGAGTTGGATGACATTGAGTTGAAGGATAACTTGTCTTTCGAGACACCGCCAATCAGCATTGGTGACACAAGGATAAAGCAGTTGAGGGGAAAAGAGATCGAGTTAGTGAAGGTTATTTGGAACAAGGACACCGGCGATGCAACGTGGGAGCTGAAGGAAAAGATCAAGGAACAGTATCCAGAACTTTTTACTGACCCTTAAGTTTCGAGGTCGAAACTTTCTTTTTGGAGGGTAGTAATGTAAGGCCCAAGTTTTAACGCTTTGGATAAGTGAATAAAATAAAAGAGTTATTTGATTAAGATAAATTTGGGAAGGAAAGAGGTTCAGGAAAAGTCCAAGAATGTATCGAAAAACCGAAAGAGTTATAGCACGACTAACATACGCTTAATCCTAGGTCGAAGGTATTAGTGAATAGTTAATTTACGCTTTAGGACTCGATGGAAACTAATTCCAAAAAATCCTCAGAGAAATGTTAGAACTTCTCTTTTCCGTCCTTAAACAACCATTTCGATGCGAAATCCTGGAAAGTACGAACGTCAAATTCCAATTCTCGGAAGTTTGCCGAAACGGAATCCCTGATAGTTCGAGAAACCTAAGATCGACAGACGATGAAGATTTTTTCTATTCGGAGCTGCAAATGAAGATTCCACCCGCGTTCTCCTATTTCTCTCGTCATTCCCAATCTTTCTTCAGAAGGAAGTTTTCTCATCCGACGATCACTGCAAAAAGTAGTTTTTCGGGATAAACCGACTTACACCGACTTATGCCGATTTTGGATCTTTTGGTTTAATTCCAAGAATCCTGTTTTGAGTTCTGGAATTCTGTCGCCAGAACCTATCTTAGAATGCGCAGAGGAACGCGCAGGAAAAATCGGAATCGCAAAAAAATCATTTTTCCGTTTTTTTCCAAAACCTATAAATAGCTTGAAAAATTAGATTTTTTGCAAAAAAAACCCATTTTCCCCACCCCCAAAACCGCGAGTTCCTAGAGAGAGAGAGAGATCCAGATCTTCGTCGTTTCTTGCCCGTTTGCTTCACCGATCGTCACTAATCGAAGACCTCGAGGTAGGTAATCTATACTCTCCTTCGAATCGTCGTTTCTGTCCATTTCTCCTGCGACTTTCTGAGTTCAAAATTTTGAGGTTTTTGAAAAACTGTTCAAATCAGCTGATTTCAGCGTCTAAACTTCTTCCCTGCATGCTCCTGAGCGTGTTCTGCGGATTAGATTTTGTCAAATGTCGACGAAATGCCGCCGGGATCAATTTCTACCCTAAATACCCATTTTTCGGCAAAGTCGCAACCTTTACGCTCTAATCTATCGACTTGGCTTAGTGCTAGTAGGATTTGTCGTCATAAACGTCGTTGTGGACGTCTCCATCCAATCTGTTTTTCAAAAATCCAATTTTGAAATTTTGAGCTAAAAATAATGACCAAACTACCCCTATATCAGTTTTCGATCCGAAAATTTTTCCGAGCTTAGAACCGTCTTAGTTACGGCTTATGTTAACCTAGGAACCAAGTTTGATCGAAGAAAAATCGACCCTCCCAATTAAGGAAAGTGGCCGAGAGCTATACCAAGGGGGAAGGAAATCCGACTTTTTCGAAAACTTGTCTTAACGCGTTAGATTGTCGTACCACAGAGTTTGTAATGTACCGTGTAACCCTAGGACTTATTGCTTGCTGAGTTTCTGACTCAATGTGTTGATTTCTGTGATTTGGCTTAAGGTTCTTTTGAGGAGTTTCCTGGAGATCAAGGCGAGGAACGTGAAGGAGGTTGTGAGGAAAACGCTGGAGGAGTTACAGGTGAGGGCTACTCTCTGAATTACTAGATAATGCTTTAGGTGTCGATGAAATTCGACTTGATTTATGTGTTATGCACCTAATTGCTAAATGTCTGAAATGATTTCTGAGGCTTCGGCCGAACTTGTTGAGTACTTGATGCCATGATATTGTGTGCTAAATGATTCACATGCTATGTGCTACATGGTTAACTTAGGATGTGTTGGAATATGCTGTTTATGCCTATTGGTTGAGCTGTTTCATTGATGCTATTCCACTCGTGCCTATGTTTCTGGAAAGTGAGGATTACGGGCAAGTCATGCCGAATTTTTATGAGATTTTGAGAGAGTTTTAAAGGACGAACGGAGTTCGGACCTTGTTATGTTTTAATGGATCGAGACCTTCTCAGGGAATTATTTGAGATTATGGGATCTCTAAAAACTCTTAGGAAGTATTATAAGATTAAAATGAAAACTATTTTATCACGGAAAACTCATAAGACATTAATCAATTTCTAAATCCTTTGAACAATAATGATACCCTTAGATAAGAGCTTAGAGCCTGAATATTAGTTTGGGAAATATGAGAAGTGTCGTCGAGTCCAAGTCTTGAGGAAACTTACAAGTTTCCGAGTATGCTTATACTTTTTCGCTCGATGAGCAGTTTAATGTTTGGCTATCTAAAGTTTAGCCGGAGACTATAAGTTTCCAAGTACTTCGGTACCTTTTCGCTCGATGAGCAGTTTATTGATTGGCTATCTAAAGTTTAGCCGGGAACCATGAGTTCCAAAGTATCTTCTTCTTCTTTTGATTAATTCATTTTGTCGCAGAATCGACGTTTGCCTTAGGGTAGGTTTTTTTAGAGACAATAAGTTAGCTAGAACACGTGACGACGTGTCGAGTGAGGTCGGAGACGTTGTTTGGCTAATCACTTGCATTCATGCACTCATTTTGAGGTTAATACACGGCGGATTACCGGACCTCGGTGGATTCCAAAATGGTCATAAGACCCGGATTTCCATATTTAGGACACTACGGTGGTCCTCAGTAGCAGACGGAATGGCAGACCTACGGGTTCACTGCTGATCTGACTACTTTTGTGTGGTGTAAGAGACGCCCGAGCGGAATGGTCCCACTTTGGCCGGTGTTAGGGCTGACTCGATGGTGTCCATCCTTCTTCCGGAATGCATTTTGTTACCCAGCATTGCATTTCATGCAACATACATGCTGACTTAGTTGCTGAGTGTGATTGGTACCTGTTTATTCTACTTGAGGCATGCTAATTCTTATTATTATCTTTATATTCATTGTGATATATGCAACCCTAGGATGTTATCCCTAAACTCTAAGCCTGAGAGGCTAATAATTATTATCCCATATATATATCTGGCTTTAATATTTATATAATTCTTTGGAGTTGACCCTCGCGTCTTCTGTGTGTGTTTGGGCGGACTACGCCATTGTCAGTTGAGTATGGCGGACCGGTTCACGATGGTTCACCCTTCAGGGGAAACTAGGTTGAAGAAGCTTGATCAGGAGGACTACGGTTCAGGGGTGGTCGACCCCGCTGGCCACCGAGCGACTTACTCGAGATGGGATTAGTGTAGGAGTAGAGTCTTAGCTCTGACCGTCATTGTTTCTTTGGGGACAGGGTAGTTTCCCGCCTATAGCTTTTTGTGTGGTTCCTCTACGGGGATCACAGAGAGTTGGTTGGGCTAAGAGGTCTTGTTTTAGGCCGCTGGGCCAACTTGTTCTCAGATTTTGAGGTTTAGTGTTACGGACACAGTATTTTTACCTTGGTTTGTACTTTTGCCTACGGGCGTTACTCTCTTTTACTTTCCGTCACTGGAGGTTTACTCGTGACGTGGTTTACAACTTACAGTGGGGGCTGTAATCATATTGTATATTAGTTCTGTTATCTTCGTTTTAGAGTTTCATCTCTTTCTGTCTTTACTTACATCATCGAAAAAAAATAATTCACGTTTTTCCGCTTAAGTTATTTCTTTGGTTACTAAAGTGACGCCACCGAAATCGGGGTGTTACAGCTATATATAGGCGGTAAATGAGATCTCATTTCCCACCATTAGAGAGAGAGAGCCGCGGGTTTGTAGAGAGAGAGGGATAGGATTTCTTCGCGAGTTCTTGTCCGATCGTCCCGATTTCAGTTTCTGTGGATCGACAGCGAGGTAATCTTGCTATTCCATACCTTTGTTTCTACTTTCTGTAGCTTTAAACCATGTCTTTATGTGCTCAAAGTTTGATGCAATTTCCAAAACTATCTTTTTACTTCGATTTTTCTTTAGATCTACCTTCTACTACTACCCAACAACCTATATTCTTCGCCGATGCGCGCCGATTTCGATCGAGTCGCTGTAGATCTGAAAAACTGTGGAAATACCCATATTCACCAAAGTTTCTCTTTTTGAACTAAAAATTCACGACTTAACCTTGTGCCTTTAGGATTAGTTGCTATAAATGCTACGATCTACAACCCTGTCAAATTTGTTTTCAAAAATTTCAACTTTGAGTTTTGAGCTTAAAGTTTGGACCCAAAAGCACCTAGTAGCTCAGCAATTTCTAAAACTTTTCCGAGCATTGATTTACCCTAATTATACCCCTAGATTACCATTAATCAAATTAGATCGAAGAAAAAGCGTCGAAACACAATTAGAGGGGGAGTGGCCGAGGGCCCTATGTGGGTTCGGGGGAAGTTTTCATTTTTTACAAAACTTGTCTTTTGTCCTAGATTCTCATACTCTGAAACTTCTAAAGTTTTGTCGAACGTTAGTTAGAATTGTATAAGTTGTTTTGATCGATTCTGACTGAGTAAATTGGTTTTTACTCAAAGGTTTGAGTTCGGATTCGGGAACGCTTGGAGCTGCTGAGGATTCGTTTGAGGAGCTTGAGGATCGTGAAGCTGGAAGAGACACCGGTGAGGGTAACTTACTCTACTAGATAATGATTTAGGCGTTGATAACTTCGACTTGTTTATTTGGCTATTTGATATTGATTGATTGATCTGAATTGAGAAATGTATTCTAAGACTTTAGTCGACATATATGTTTATAAGCTTTAATTGTTCTATGATTGATTTTGACTGAATCTTATGCTTATGTGCTAAGTGGCTAATTGTAGAACAGGATGATATGTCTGAATATGTGTTATTGGATTGTACTAATTGTTTGTGCAATTATTTATCCGTATATTGTGATATCGTCGGAGTGTGGATAAAGAGAGTTTATGCCATGCTAATGACTGAAACCATTAAGAGAATGATCATTAGGTCGGATCAAGGTCTGAACCTTTACTATTTTAGGAGATCGAGACCTTCTCGGGGAATTACACGTGTTTAAGGGAAACCTTAGAACTTATAGACTTATAAACCATTTTACAAATGAAAATCATAACACGCTAAACAACATTCCAACACTTTAAAGTATCGATAAATTAGTAAAGAAGACTTAGAGCTTGAATAATAATTTAGGAATATGACAAGTGTCGATGATCCTAGTTTAGGGAAAAACCCTAAGTGCTTATGCTCCTTTTTCCAATCGACAGTTAACATTTAGGCTACATAATGGCTTAGTCTGGGAAACCAATAAGTTTCTAAGTACGATGTACCCCTTTTGCTCTAAGAGCAGTTCGACCATCCGAGTGATGAGTCAGATGATTCGAGTAATCATCAAGAGTGTTTGCACTCTATTGTTGTAGGAATTCGAGGTCGATAGTTCGACAATTATCTTAGGGAATTTTAGAGACAATATTCGTAGCTAGACTCTTACGTGTGATGACGATTCGATGTTTGGCTAACCATATTGCATCATTCATTCATGCATGAGGATACACGACGAAATGTCGGACCTCGGTGGAGCCAGTGGGATCGAAAGATCGGGTTCCCACGTAGATCACCACATGTGACTACACAATTCTGGTTGTAAGAGACACCGAGTTTGATGGTTAATGATAAAAGGATATTTAATGAAGAAGTTTTCCTCCACTAACTACTATCAAATCCCTTTCAAGACTCAATCGTAGTATAGTGTCGGGTTTTGTCGTCTCCACAGGGATTGTGTTGCTACGTATTAATCTCACAAGCTAGATGTTGGATGAATGGTTTAAAAAGTAAAATGTGGGTTTATTTAAATAAAGGAAAAACTATAATAAAAGCGATAAAAGAAGTTTCACGGAGGCAAACAAAGAAGAAAATGTATTTGGAAAATGAGTTCATTTGATTTACAACTTATTCTCAACCAATATACTCTTATAAGATGAAATTAACATTTAAGATGCCGATAAGAGCTATTCACCCACTAATTTCTTAGCTAAGCGAATCTACCCATTAAGAACCTAGCCTTAATCTCTTAAGCCCTAGTGATAATAAAAGAAGCATTATAGCACATACCTACTCAATAAGACATTCCCAAGCTCTGTTCCTAACCTAAAAAGTCCATGTCCTAGTGGATAGAATCTCTGACTGTCACTCAAGAAATCGTAATAGTTCCTACTAGATAATTATATCCTAGAGAGGTGAGTATCCCGACTAGTCACTCGGTTTAGACCTCTTTTCCAACTCATGATATTCATACCTAAGAGTTAATGTCTCCTATTGTCACCTAGAAAACCCCAACCCTACCTAAGACATGTCTTTCTTAAGATGACTGATGCAAGAGTGGTTTCTCTCATTAACTAAACTCACACCAACTTTTCAATTGTCATGCAAATCCTAAAAATCATCCTATTGGCAAAAGATACATGAACGCGCAAAGAGAATTAATAACCTAAGACATAGGAATTTTTCCCCTATATATGAACTAAGTTTACATTAACCCATATCAATTTCCCAATTTATTTACGAATTAATATAAACCCTTAAAATTATCAATCGACCAATTGAAGCATTAAGCATAGAGAAAAACGCCAAATAATGAAAATTCACACTTGTAATTGCATAAAAGTATAATGAACAAGAAAGAAAATCAAATTAAGTCATTACAAATACCAAAAGTGAGTCAACACAAAAATAGGTAAAGAGAAAAGTAAAACCCAAAATAGAACGGAGCCATGGACGTCCGGAGAAGCTGTCACCTCCTCCATGGCCCTGACACCGGCCCTCAAGGGCCTAACCTTCCTCTCCACCAAGCAAGTGCCTCCAAGAGTCTCCCAAAAGTTTATTAGGTTTAGAAGAAGAGAAAAGATGAAAAATATCCTAAAAAAAAGGGTCAAAACAGAATTTATAGTGTTTTTATCGTTCTGTTCCGTGCAGGACCTATCGCAGCGGTTTAATTTTCCCTACATTAAACAGCAGGTGAAATCTTGTGCTATTGCAGCGGTTTCGTCCGTTGGGAAAGATGCCAGGTACGAATTTCTCCTTATTTCTTGGATTTTTTTTCTATTTTTCTCCAAATCATCTCCTAAAATAAAGCCAATAAAAATATATAAGAGATAAAAATAAGATAACACCTTAAAATAAACTTATCTCATCCTAAATTAAAGTAAATAAATACTAATAATATCTAGAAAATAATATAAAACATAGAAAAATACTAAAACTAAATAAAAATATTAAAATGCATGAAATAAGCCTAAAGTGTCCTATAATGACTGAAATATTCTAAAAAATATATTAAAGTGTATGCAAATAAACTAGGAAAATAACCTTAAATTCCGGGTCATCAGTTAACACAAAGGTCGGTGAAAAGACCGACTCTTACACACGTGTCCAGCCTTGCCGGAGCATTATTTTAGCATGACATTGCATTTCATACCATTCATTTAATGATTTGAGGTTGATGAACATCGTTATGAGTTTGATGATCTGATGTTGATAAACATCGTTATGTTTTTGCTGAATCGATGATTTATGCATGCTGATTTAGTAGTTGATGATGTATTGATATATATGCCATGATAACATTTATCGAACCTATATATACCTAGCCCCATACTCTACTTGTTCTCTTTATTATCTACCCTATTCTGTGAGTTGACCTTCGCGTCTTGCCTTGTGTGTATTGCTTGTGTTTGGGCGGTCGGCAAACTGCTAGATGTCGCTGGGGGAGTGGTTTACGCTGGATCGCCCGTCAGGGGGAATCAGGTACGAGCTCATTGATCGAGTTGATCTTGCCGTTTGGACGTTGGACCCCGCCAACCACCAAGCGACGTACCGAGGGAGAGTGATGGAGGATGTGATTGACAACCATGGAGACATGACTACTGGAGTTCTGCGGAAGTACACCGTTGCCTTTGACCTGCCGCCGATGATTCACTTTGGACCAGGTACTGGACTACGACCACCTACGTCGTCGTCGTCATTATCGTCGTTGTCATCTGATGAGGAGTGTAACGCCCCGACTTTCGGGGGTCACTATAGTGACCTGATAAAATAAATATGCAATGTTTTCTAAAAGGATTTATAACCATGAGCATATTTTTTTCTTTTCAAAGTGTTTCTAAAACATGTCATGCATACTCCCATCTACAAATAGATTTACATCAAGCCTTGAATAAGGCAAGTACCCGAAGGTAAACACGAAAGCACCCAACCTACAAAACCTAACCAATAGAAACAACTCAACCAAGAATCTATTATGCAAGGACGTCATAAATCCGACATACTTCCTATGGTCTCCACATCGTGGAACCGCAGGAAAGCAAAGCATCGGAACCTACCCGGAAATTCGAACATAAATTCCTAAAAATCATTAGGTGAGCTTAAACCAATAACGGTAAGCTCTCTAAGCCAAAGCTCTAGCCTTAAACCCGACTCTTCTCTTCAAGTCCTTCACTAATCTTCAAGTTCTCATCTCTGACTCATACTGAGGTCAAGCTCCATCGGGGGTTCTCCATCGCCTAATAACGTTAAGCGCCCAAACAACAAGTAGCAGACATAAAGGGTTAACTACATGCCATTACCACGTATAAAAGGGAAAAACATGCTATTAAAGTTTAAGTGCATAACATGGTACATAAGCTAGCAACTTAATTCTAGATAGATGACGACATATATCCAACAACATAAAATTAAATCAGATATCAACGACATAGATTAAATCAGATATCAGCAACATAATAACATATTTAATTCAGATAACAATAACCTCAACAATATAACATCAATTCAGATATCAACAACCTAAACGATATAACATCAAATCAGATATCAATAACCTCAACAACATAACATCAAAACAGATATCAACAATCATCAGCAACATAACATCAAATCAGATATCAACAATCCTCAACAACATAACATCAAATCAGATGCCAACAATCCTCAACAACATAACATCAAACTAGATATCAACAACCTCAAAAAAGTAGAATCAAATCAGATGACAATAGCCTCATTATAAGTGCCCTGTAGTACAAAATGTGTTACTACCAAGACAGGTCCAATCAAAAGCGTCTCGCAAGACGGGACAGCCACCTAGTACGAAAACCATTGATCTGTCACTTAATATGCCACACATGCTCCACAATATGCCACACGGGCTCCACAATATGCCACACAGGCTCCACAATATAATCCAATAACGCATATGCACAAATATCAACACAGCATATAGCTACTTAGCACATACTTAGTATGTGATCCATCCCAACATCAACCGCGACAACAATCAAAACATCCACAAGAAGGCAGTAATGACAGAAACCAGTAAACGACCGAAGCCTCTCAGAAAACGGAGACACACGTCTCAATAAGTTCACTCGGCCGAAGCCGCCAGAAAACATTTTCCCAGTTCAACACAATAATAAAAATCAAATGTCAATCAATTTAAACACCTTCATCTCAAACGCATGCAGTGCGATAAAATCATGCAAGACTCAAGATGCGCTAAAACCGAGTTACCCTAACCTTTTATTCTCCTTCCAAGCTCGATATCACAAACCGATCCAAAATCAAGCTCCCGAACTCCCCAAGTTCCCTGATGCGTCATCCTCCGTCGTGAAACCTCACAACTTGTTTCAAACCTCTTTCCTCAGCTCAACTCGCTCCAACCCTTAAGCAAAATATCATTTCTTAGCCACTAAGAAACAATACAATCCAATAACGCTAAACAAAATCGAAAGAAACTTTCGAAGCTTCAGAGTTCGACATCTAGGCACGAATGGACAACAGGACCTCCGTTCGCTAAAACGCGCATAACTCGAGCTACAGAACTCGGAATGACACGAAACCAAAAGCTGAAATTTTGACAACAGGAAGGGCTACGCTATGGCTCAGGCCATACAAACCCAAAAATATTTTTGGACACGGTACAACTCCAAATATGTTTCGGCCACTACAAAAAATAGGGTTTCCCAAACTTTTCTTCGATCTAAATTAATTCCTAGGTATTCTTAGGTGATATCTAGGGTAAAACAATGCTCGGAAATTTTTTAGAAATTGCTATGCTACTAGGTGCTTTTGGGTCCAAACTTTAAGCTAAAAAATCAATGCTAAAATCTTTGAAAACAAATTTGACAGGGTCGTATATCGGGGCATTTATAGCAACTAATTCTAAAGGCACTAAGCAAGATCAAGACTTTTTGAATCAAAAAGTAAATTCACAAAGAAAATGAGTTTCAGGATTTAAAACTCAGATCTACGGGGACTCGGTGCAAATCCGAACAAATCGACAACGATTATAGCATGTTGGGTTAGTGGGGAAGATAGTTTAAAAGAAAAATCAAAGCTATCGGACATTTTGACATTTTGCCCCAAACTTTGAGCACAGAAAGACATGAGAAAACCCAACAAAAAGAAGAAACAGAAGTAAGATCAGGCATCCTTACCTCTACACCTACGCGTAGCTTCTAAAATCAGGACGATCGGGCAAAGGATGAAGAAAATCTCACACTTTCTCTCTCTAACTCACTCACGACCACACTTGGGAGAAAATGAGATATTTCTCATTTTTTCCCTTTTTATAGGTGAGGGGAAAATGGGGAAAATCAAGATTTCGCGTTTCCGGTCATTTTGGTACTTTCATTTGCTGATAAAAATTGAGTATTCGGCGATAGAATGTCGAAACTCGAATCGAGGTTCATTTAATTGAGGAAAATGTCTCAAAGATGGTGTGAGTCGATTTACGCCGAAAAACTACTTTTTGCAGTCGACGTTGGATGAAGAAACTTCCTTCTGAAGAAATATCACAAACGTCGAAAGGAATGAGGCAACGCGGATGCAAACTTCGTTAGAAGCTCTGAATAGAAAAATTCTTCATTCAGGGTCTTATTTAAAGTCCCCGAGAAGTTAAAGTCTAGCTTCGGCGGACTTCCAGGAAGCAAAACCTAACGTGCGTACAGTCCAGGTTTTCGTATCGGAAAGCTGGTCATGGGAAAAATACTCAGAGGTTCTTATTCTCCCTTTCATTCTAAAGTTCTCTTAAACAGTTTTCTAGGAGCGGATATAGTCTTTTTCGGACACTCTCGACCTTAGTCGGGTGCGAATATGACTCGCGCCATCACTCAGAATGACTATAGTGTCATCCTTAAACATACTCCGAACTTAATTATCATATAAATAATATTCGTGACTCGCAATAGAGTTCGAGTCAGGAGAATAACATAGAATATAAACACTCAATCATTTAATACAACGAAAATAGATAAATAATCTAGTTATTTATTTCCAGGTCTTACAAGGAGGATCCTTTCGAGGTCGATGTTGTTGCTGTGACACCGTCTGGACCGACACCGCCTGCTGCTGTGGATCCTACTGTCGTTGCGTCATCTTCGAGGCTCGTTGAGCCGAAGGAGGAGCATGTCGCCATGACTCTGAATCGTCTTGGGGCGTCTGTTTCCTCTCGTGGTTACCGTGTCGAACCTTTGGTTCGCATGGTTGAGGAGGAGATCGCTACTGACGTAGTCAATCTGGAGACTGGTTTGACTAGGGTGGCACGAAAGACAGTTAGGAGGGAGGCTCTGGACGTGGATGTCAATGTGCTTACTGTGGACTCAGACATGGAGGACGACTACACGAGCGAGGAGGAGGAAGAGGGCTGGGAGACCCGCTTCTTTGCATGACCTGGGTTAGGGTGTATATTCTGTAGTAGCTCTGGTTAGTTGTTGTACATTTGGGATAAGGTAGGTTCCCGACCTTTTGCTTTTTGTGTGATTCTCTGCATGGGAATCAATTAGAGTAGTCAGACGATAGGAAGTCTGAGGAGGCTGTTTTGGGCTGACTCTCTCACATTTTCAGGACTGTAATTATTGCACTTACTTTGATCACTGTTGCGTACACTTGCCTTCTGGCATACTTTCCGTCACCGTCAGGTTCTGGTGACGTTTGCGGTACAGCATGAGCTGTATCTGTTTATATATATTAGTTTATCAGGGCATGTTTGGAGTTTCATTAAGTCCACGTTGGACAAGTCTTTCATATTTATTTCTCTCACCTTTAAAAAAAAAATTCATTTTTCGCTGTTTTATTTTAATTGGTTACTAAAGTGACGCTCCGGAAATCGGGGTGTTACAAAGATGGTGAAAGTGATTTTCTCATCAGCTACCCTTTAAAGATATTGTTCCTTTTCCCACATTTATTTTCGCTTTAAAGTGGCTTGGAATGGTCTTTCCAAAATTAATGGTATTTTAGAGTCCTCATCGATATCAATTATCACGAAGTCCACCGGGAACTCGAACTCTCCTACTCTTACTAGCACATCTTCAACAACTCCCCATGGAGTCACTATGGAGCGGTTCGCTAGTTGAAGCATCATCATTGTCGGCTTCAGTTCTCCAACATTAAGTCTCTCAAACATTGGTAGGGGCATTAAGTTGACGCTTGACCCCAAATCACATAAGGCTCTCACTTCCTTTGAAGCCCCAAAATTAACAGGTAGAATTAAACTACCTGGATCCTTTAATTTGGGTGGAAGCTTCCTTTGTAGAATAGCGCTACACTCCTCAGTAAGCTCAACGATGTCATTCTCTTCACTCAACCTCCTTTTCTTTGAGAGTATCTCCTTCATGAATTTAGAATATTGAGGCATCTTTTCCAGAACTTCAGAGAATGGGAGCTCTACACGCAACTTTTTGAACATAGATATAAACTTGGAGAATTGCTTCTCCAACCTCCTCTTTGCTATGTTAGTGGGGAAATGGAGAAAATGTAAACTTATTTTCTAATTATACTTTTCTCTTTTCCTCTTCTTTTTCTTTCTGTTCTTCTTATTCTCTCCAAAAGGTTCAATATCTCCTACAAACTCATCATTGACATTATTGTTCTCTACATTTTTCTGTTCAGGCTCCCTCAAGGTAGCACCACTCCTAAGAGTTATGGCAGAACAACTTTCTTTAGAATTAATAACAGTGTCTGAAGGAAACATACCTGGGGGCCTTTCTGACATTTGCTTAGCCATCTGTCCAATCTGAGTCTCCAAATGTTTTATAGCAGCTTCATGATTTTTTAAATTGGTCTCTGATCTGTTGATGAAATTCTCCATCAGCTCTTCTAAGCTTTTCTTCCCACTACCACTGCCTTGATCCTGAGTTTGTTGAGGTCCTGAATTCTGAGACTGAAACCTTTGATTTGAATATTGCCTCTGATTATTTCCTCCTTGATTGGAGTTACTCTGTGATGACCTTATTTTAGTAGTGTTTTAGGGTCATTTCTTAGTTAGTTTTGAGTCTTTTTGTTGAGTCTCATGTAGTGTTTCATGCATTCTCGTGCATTTTTATCTTTATTGGTGTTTTTACTTTGTTTTTGTAATTTTATAGTTTTATAGGGACCTTTCTTGCATTTTAAGTAAGTTTAGGACTTGCATATCTTTTCTTCTTGAATTGAGGGTCTTTTGTGCTAATAAACTCTTGGAAATCCTAGATATTTTCCTTTCTTTGTTTCAAAGGCATGCTCACCATTGTTCTTCACACACTTATATTTCAATTGCTTATTAATTAATCACCTAAACAATCAACCTTAAAACTGAATTTTATGTGCTTTCCAACCTTGAACTTGATTCTTAAACCAAATTCACATCCCAATTCCCTGTGGTTCGATAAATTAAAATCGGGTAGATTCTGTGCACTTGCAGATTGACCAACAAGTTTTTGGCGCCGTTGCCGGGGAATTGTTTGTGGTTTTTGGTTTAAGTTTTTAGTTTGTGGTTTTATTTTTGTTTTGAACTTTGTCTAGAATTGGTGCTACTAATCTTTCTCTGTTTTAGTGTCATACTTTCAGGTTGCTCTCGAGAGAGACACCGTCATGGGTGGCCATATGATGGAGGAGGAGATGCAAGCCCATATTGAGGCGAGAATCCAAGAGGGTATCACCCTCCGGTTACGTGAACAAGAAGTTGAGAATGCCAACCGGTCTCTTCGGGAACTCACTTCAGCTACTATGAGTTATGACTATCCCGGGAGCATTGTTTTTCCCGAGGGAGTTGGAAACTTTGAGTTGAGACCGACATTCATCAACTTTGTGAGCCAAAGCCAATATGGTGGAGGTGCCCTGGAAGATCCTCACGCTCACATGGAGAGGTTCATCCGGAATTGCAACACTTACCGTGTGAACAATGTTCCGGCGGATGCAATTCGGTTGAGCTTGTTTCCATTTTCTTTGAAGGAAACAGCTGAGGAGTGGCTGAATTCACAACCTCAAGGGAGTATTACTACTTGGGAAGACCTAGCGGAAAAATTTACAACAAGGTTCTTCCCAAGAGCTCTTTTGAGGAAGCAAAAAAAAGACATCATGAATTTTGTGCAAACCGCTGAAGAGAATCTCTATGAAGTTTGGGAGCGCTTCAAGAAGCACTTTAGGAAATTCCCTCAACACAATCTCACCCAAGCTGAATTGGTTGCAACGTTTTATGATGGTCTACAATACTCTTGGAGGTTTGGTTTGGACGCGGCTTCTAATGGAGAGTTCGATGCTCTTCCCCCACAAGCGGGGTATGACTTAATAGAAAAGATGGCAGCGAGAGCCATGAACTCTGAAAATGATCGCCAAACCCGAAGGAGTATGTTTGAAGTTGAAGCTTATGACAAGCTCTTGGCCTCACAACAAGCAACTCTCCGAACGAATAGCGGAGATTCAAAATCACAAAAAGGTGACCAAGGTGGTCGATGCTAGTGTAGCCAAAGTGGAGTGTGTGACTCGTGGAGGGCCTTGTTGTTCCTTTGTTATGTTGTCTGCATTTTAGCTAAGTTAAGTTTTTGGCCAACATGTCGGACCCGATGTCACAACATCTTGCCTGTGACATCTGTCCCTGCGAAACCTGCAATGAGTTGCCTAGGTTTTCTGTGAAGCTTCGTTCTGATTGGTGATCAAGATAAGGTATTTCTGGAAGCTTCTGTGCGCCGTCCCAGGATTATATTATTATGTAATCAAATCGGTTTCAAAGATTTGATTTGAGGTTTGTGGGAGTTTTATTTCTGGAATAGGAAACTTTATATTGAAGATTCGTCTGCAGATATGTTTCCTACTAACTCCTTGAGTTTTGTGTGGACCTGTGCTCGTCCAAGCCCATCGAAGACAAGGCCTGGATGACTGCTATATATGAAGACCGAAACCTAGTGTTAGGTAGAGAGCTTCTGTTGAGTAAAACTAGGGTTTACTCTTGTCTGTGTTCACACTTGTTGTTCTCTCAGCTTATTCATGTATTGATTCTTTTGCTAAGAGTTGATTTTTAGTTGTTTGATCATGAGATCTGTCTTTGCTCTTGTGTTGAGCTATTGAATCACTGTGGCAGTGATTGAGAGAAAGTGAGAGGGGCTCTCATACTTAGGGGGAGGACTAAGTATTAATCACTTGTAGAGATAGGTAGAAAAGGCTGGGAACTGGGGCAGTTCTGTTAAGACCTTTTGTGTACAATTTATCTGAATAGTGGATTATCTTTCTCTTGGGTGAAAACCCTCCAGACGTAGGTGATTTTGCACCGAATTGGGTTAAAAATCCTGTGTGTCTTGTCTCAGTTTATGTTCTTTACTTTGCATATTCAATTAACTGTTTTGTGTATTATGTTATACAAGATATCTTAGACATAAGACATCTGGTAGAACATCTGTCCGCGTGTGCCAGAATTTCAGTTGGCATCAGAGCAGGCACCTTGTTCTGATTGGGTGAGCTCCAGGGATTTACTATTCTGGTATCATGGACAACGACAAGGATGTGGGTTCAATTCACAGGCCACCTATGCTTGATGGGACAAACTATGACTACTGGAAGGCTCGCATGGTGTACAAGTTCGTGCTCAAAGGGTGGACTCATCCAGTGCAAACCAAGGAAGGAACCACAACTACTGAACTCAAACCTGAAGTAGATTGGAGCAAGAATGAAGATGAAGAAGTTGCTGCAAACTCTAAGGCTCTAAATTCTATTTTCAATGGTGTTGACAAGAACATGTTCAGACTAATTCATACTTGTACTACTGCTAAGGATGCTTGGGAAATTCTCAAGGTTGCGCATGAAGGTACAGCCAGAGTTCGCTTATCAAGACTACAACTGCTAACTACTCAATTTGAAAATCTCAAGATGAAGGAGGAAGAAACAATCTCTGAGTTTCATATGCGTGTGCGTGATATGGCAAATGCATCTTTTGCACTAGGAGAACCCATGACATATGAGAAATTGGTCAGAAAAATCCTTAGGTCTTTACCTAAGAAATTTGACATGAAGGTCACTGCTATCGATGAGGCACAAGGCATTAGTAGCATCAAAATGGATGAACTAATTGGTTCATTGCAAAACTTTGAAATGTCAATCAATGATAGGTCTGAGAAAAAGAACAAGAGCATAGAATTTGTGTCAAATCTGGGAAAAGGAAGTCAGAATGGTGGAGGCACAAATGAAAATCTGGAAGAAGCACTAGCCTTGCTTGGGAGAAAATTCAACAAAGTCATGAGAAGATTTGACAGAGGTTCTAGACCAAGTGTCACTGACAACAGGTCTGCCACCAGCAAGGACACAGGGATGGCTCCCAAAAACAGAGAAGAAGACAGAGCAAGCAAAGTAAAAGGGGTACAAGTCTTGAATGCAAAGGTTTTGGTCATATCAGAACAGAATGTGCAACATACCTCAAAAGGCAAGAAAAAGGAATGGTGACAACATGGTCAGATGATGATTCTGAGGAAGAAAAGGAACATCCAGTAATGGGATTGACAGTAAAATACAACACTGATAGTGACTCCAGTGATGAAGAAATCTCAGATGAAGAACTTGCTGTTGCATACAAGCTCTTGTTGAAAAAATGGCATGAGGCTTGCAACTATGGCAGGAATCTGGACAAAACTGTCACAAAGCTTGAGAAGGAAAAACAAGAACTTCTAATTCTAAATGAAAAACTTCAGGAGGAAGCATCTGTCTTGAAATCCAATCTGGAAGGTATGGTTAAATATGTACGCATATTGAATAATAGAACTGATATGTTTGATCTCATGCTAGAAACATCAAAAACCTCCAGAGATGTGAAAGGACTGGGATATGTGAGTGACTCTACACCAGATGATGACAAGAAGGTCACTCATCAGTTTGTTCCTGCTAAAAGGAAAACTGAATTTCACATGTCAAACCCGATGTCACAACATGGTGTCAAACATGTGTACTCTCATATTCCATATGCTTATTCTCAAGCACAGAAAAGAAACAAAACCGGATGGAAATGTCACCATTGTGGGAAGTATGGCCACATAAAACCTTATTGCTACAGGCTACATGGGTTTCCAAAAAGAAGTTCAGCTACATCTAACTCTAATGAGTTAAAGAAGAAGAAGTGGAAGCCTAAGATCAACACATCGTCCTTAGTTGCATATACCTCTCTGAGAGCTTCTTCAAAAGAGGATTGATACTTTGATAGTTGGTGTTCCAGGCATATGACTGGAGTAAAGAATTATCTTGGTGATGTAAAACCACACTCCACTAGTTATGTTACTTTTGGTGATGGTTCACAAGGAAAAATCAAAGGATCCGGAAAGCTTGTTAGTAGTGGATCTTCAGAGCTGGATGATGTCTTGCTAGTAGAAGGTCTAGCAGCAAATCTGATAAGCATAAGTCAGCTATGTGACTTGGATCTAGATGTTACATTCTAAAAACTGGATGTCAAGTAACAGATGGAAATGGTGAAGTTGTCATGAGAGGTGCAAGGTCAAAGGTCAAAGGATAATTGCTACATGTGGATCTCTCAGTACAAATCTATGTCCTCAAGATGTTTGATAACCAAGGAAGAGGAAGTCAAGCTATGGCACCAAAAGCTTGGACATCTAAATCTAACAAGCATGAGGAAGATAATCTCAAAGGAGGCTATCAGAGGTCTACCAACCTTGAAGATAGAAGAAGGAAAAATCTGTGGGGAATGCCAAGTTGGAAAACAAACAAAAGCCTCTCACAAGAAGATGCAGCATGTGGCAACAACCAGAACACTGGAACTTATTCACATGGATCTCATGGGGCCAATGCAAGTAGAAAGTATTGGAGGAAAAAAGGTATGCTTTTGTCTGTGTTGATGACTTCTCAAGATACACCTGGGTGAATTTTATTGCAGAAAAATCAGACACGTTTGATGTGTTCAAAGGACTGTGTCAACAACTCCAGAGAGAGAAGGGTTATGGAATTGTCAAAATCAGAAGTGATCATGGCAAGGAGTTTGAAAATAGCAGATTCTCAGATTATTGTGTCAGTGAAGGAATAGGTCACGAGTTCTCAGCACCTATTACTCCTCAACAAAATAGAGTGGTGGAAAGGAAGAATAGAACATTGCAAGAATCTGCCAGAGTAATGCTGCATGCCAAGAAACTTCCTTATCACTTCTGGGCTGAAGCAATGAATACAGCTTGCTACATTCACAATCGGGTGGCCATTAGGTCTGAAACTACTTCCACCTTGTATGAGTTGTGGAAAGGGAGAAAACCTACTGTAAAATACTTTCATGTTTTTGGAAGTAAATGTTACATACTAGCTGATCGAGAGCAAAGAAGAAAGATGGATCCAAAGAGTGATGAAGGTATTTTTCTAGGATACTCTACAAACAGCAGGGCATATAGAGTCTACAACTCACGCACCAAGACAATGATGGAATCCATAAATGTAGTGGTTGATGATAAATTGGAAGAAACTGAAGTTACATAGGATGTTGAAGAAGATCTTCCACCTCAATCCGTTGTCAGACCACATGTCACTGACATCGCTTCAGACAGTGAAACTGAAGATGAAGATGAAAGCACTTCACCACAGAACAAAGGACCCTTTATCAGAATTCAGAAGATTCATCCAAAGGAAAACATTATAGGAGATCTTAACACAGGAGTAACTACAAGGTCCAGAGAAATCATTGCAAATGGTTGTTTCATCTCAAAAATTGAACCCAAGAACGTCAAGGAAGCCCTCACAGATGAATACTGGATAAATGCTATGTAGGAAGAGTTGGCTCAGTTTAAAAGAAATGATGTGTGGAATCTAGTGCCTAGACCAGATGGTGTAAATGTCATAGGTACCAAGTGGATTTTCAGAAACAAGTCAGATGAAAGTGGCAATGTCACCAGAAATAAGGTCAGGCTTGTAGCTCAAGGGTATACTCAGATTGAAGGAATGGACTTTGATGAAACCTTTGCACTTGTGGCTAGATTAGAATCCATTAGACTTTTGCTTGGAGTGGCATGTCTTCTGAAGTTCCGATTGTTTCAAATGGATGTTAAAAGTCCTTTCTTGAATGGTTATTTGAATGAAGAAGTCTATGTCGAACAGCCAAAAGGGTTCACTGACTCAACTTATCCAGAACACGTGTACAAGTTGAAAAAGGCACTATATGGATTAAAACAGGCACCAAGAGCTTGGTATGAAAGACTTACTGAATTTCTAACTAGCAATGGTTACAACAAAGGTGGAATTGATAAGACTTTATTTGTAAAGAGTGTCAAAGGAAAATTGATGATTGCGCAGATATATGTTGATGACATTGTCTTTGGCGGCATGTCAGACCAGATGGTAGAACATTTTGTCAAACAAATGAAATCTGAGTTTGAGATGAGTATGGTAGGGGAACTAAACTACTTTCTAGGCTTGCAAGTGAAACAGATGGAGGACTCTATGTTCATTTCTCAGAGTAAGTATGCTAAGGAATTGGTTAAAAAATTTGGTCTGGAAAATGCAACACACAAGAGAACTCCTGCAGCAACTCATGTCAAACTGACTAAGGATGAGAATGGAATAAATGTTGATCAAAGCTTATATAGAAGCATGACTGGAAGTTTGCTGTATCTCACTACTAGCAGACCTGTCATTGCCTTCTCAGTTGGAGTTTGTGCTAGGTATCAAGCTGCACCTAAGGAAAGTCATCTTCTACTAGTCAAGAGGATCATCAAGTACATCGGTGGAACTATTGACTATGGTATTTTTTATGCTCACAACACTGATCCTAAGTTGATAGGATATTGTGATGCAGATTGGGCAGGAAATGCAGATGATAGAAAAAGCACCTCAGGGGGTTGTTTCTTCTTGGGAAATAATCTCATCTCTTGGTTCAGCAAAAAGCAAAATTGTGTTTCCTTATCCACAGCTGAGGCAGAGTACATTGCTGCTGGGAGTGGTTGCACCCAATTGATGTGGATGAAACAAATGTTGAAGGAATATGATGTCAAACAAGATGTCATGACATTGTTCTGTGACAACCTGAGTGCTATCAACATTTCCAAAAATCCAATTCAGCATAGTAGAACCAAACACATTGATATCCGTCATCATTTCATTAGAGAATTAGTGGAAGAAAAGATTATCACTCTTGAACATGTGGAAACTAATTTGCAGTTAGCAGACATTTTTACAAAAGCATTGGATGCGGCAAAATTTGAGAAATTACGAGGAAAGTTAGGGATTTGTGTCGTAACTGACTTGTAGCAGTTAATGACACTTGTCACGGGCAACATCTATATTTCTCATTATATAACTGTCCATGATCGCGTATTGGGATTCCTCAATTCTTTTCAGTATTTTATCCAAAAGTGTGACTGTTTTCTCTCTCTAGCCTTCAACGGTTATTTTTCAGTTTTCTCTACAGTTCACTTCACAATTTCTCATGATTCTGGCAAAAAGAAGAAGGGAGGCTCCAAGATCATTACCCCAGAACACAATGTGAAGATTGTGAGTGTCACTGCATCGTTGTCAAATCCCTCTAGGGTTCCCCATAAAGCTGCAAGTGATATCCATGCTCCAACTGGATCAGCCAAACCAAGAAGAAGAAGCCTTCGTATCAAGCATGTAGCTCCTAAGAGAGGACCCAGTAAGAATTTGGGTATACAAAATATTTCTGATGATGAGGATGATCAAAATCCAAATCTTCCAGATGTTGTGAATCAAGAAGCGAATGAGGCTCTTGAGAAGCTTGCAAATGTAGCTACTGCTGCGAATGTTGAACCAGATGTTGAACTGACACATCAATCCTCTCCCTCTGGTTCTATTGTCAAGTCTCAAGCTTCTAGTCAAACGGAGCACGATGAGGATGAAACCTCTGCACATTAAGTTTCTTTCTCTGAGGAGGTTCTTGTTCGGAAAACCCCCACTTCATCCACCAAAAAGGGTAAAGAAAAGAAGGTGATTGCATCTGATGAAGACTCTGATGGAGCATTGCTCATCAAAAAGGTCCCTGTTCCTGTTAGTGGTGTCAAGAAGAAGGATGCAAACATAACGAAGCAGAAGAATGTAGGATCTGCTGCTAAATCTTCAAAGATTTCCAGAGGTTCTCATATTCCAAAATTTGGGAAGGAGACAAAGACATACAAGAAGTCAGAATCTTCTACTGGAAAGAAAAGAAGACATGTGTCTGATCCTGACTCCGAGGATGATGTCGAGTCAGATGTCCCAGACATCTCCACCACTGCCAGAAAACGGATGAAAGGTAAGAAAATTCCTCAACATGTTCCTGATGCTCCCGTGGACAATGTGTCCTTTCATTTTCCAGACTCTGCTCAGAGATGGAAATATGTGGTTCAAAGGAGGCTTGCTATTGAAAGGGAACTACATGAAGATGCCTTGGAACTCAAGGAAATTATGGAAGTTATCTCTGTTGCTGGTTTGATGAAGACTGTCAAGGATCTTGGCAGATGTTTTAACAAGCTTGTTAGGGAGTTCATTGTGAACATCCCTGGTGATTGTGATGATGCTTCCAGTGCTGAGTACAGGAAAGTGTTTGTGAGGGGGAAGTGCAACAACTTCTCTCCTGAAGTGATCAATGAGTTTTTGGGCAGAAGCCCTGTTGCTGTGGCTCAGGGGGAGCCTGATTTGAATAGGGTTGCTACCACCCTTACTGGGAAGTTGGTCAGGAAGTGGCCTACGAAGGGATTGCTTCCATTTGGGAGGCTTACTGCCAAATATGCTGTTCTCTACAAGATTGGTACTGCCAATTGGATGGCCACCAATCACTTGTCTGGTGTGACTCCACCTCTGGCCAGAATGCTTTATTTGGTTGGAACTGGGGGTGAGTTTGATTTTGGAAAGCTGGTTTTTTAGCAGACTCTCAAGCATGCTGGATCATATGCTATGAAGTTGCATATTCTGTTTCCTTGTCTTCTCTCAGAGATCATTGCATATCAACAACCTAACATTGTGAGGGCTGATGAATCTCAAGGTAAGAAGCCCCTGCCTCTCAAGTTTGATTTCCGGTTGTTTGCTGGGACACATGTTCCAGACATTGTGCTCTCTGCAGCAAAGGGAACTGCCAGTGCCAGTGGCACTAAGGCAATTTGTAACACCCTCTAATTCCCTTGTTTATTTTAAACTTTCATCAGAGTGATTATACGCATATTCAAAGAGAGCATTACAAAAATATTCCAAGACTACATATCTCCTCAATAACATATGTCACGTTCTCAAACTTTAGATCAAAATATTTCATAAAATAATCATACTTCATCTTTTATGCATTGCACAACGGAAATAAATAGAATCATCAAAAAATCATCTTCCAGACATACTTCAATAAAAAAAATTCAGTAAAAGAAGTATAGGCATTATGGCCATCCAAAAACGTCAACTCCATGTAACTCAAGTTTACAAAAGAAATAACCAAAAAGAGTTGTCAATTACTCTCATCAAAATAATTTATTAAACCACGTCCCCCAATGTTACATACAGAGCAATTGACCCTCATACTACTAGATAACTATCTAAATAGCAGTATATAGCTCTCTGTCTACTTCTCATGAGATGCTCCACTAGCACCTGTACCTGTACGATGTCGCATAGAACATTATTCCAACAGAAGGGTGAGAACTTCATCATATAATTAAGCATAATAACAGGTAACGAAAGAACAATACAGAAGTTTACATTATAAAAACTTTCTCTTCACAATAATACTTTCCTTACTCATTATTTCCAAAGACAGTTCTACTTAGCAACTTTGTTCCACAATAAAATATCTTTAACAAAGTAAACGTCATCCAAACTTTTACTAACAACATCATTCACAGATATTCACCATAAACAACTATCACAGTTCTTATATTTCTTCCATCACATAGGACCACTAAAAAACGTGAGACTCAATGTGTGACTCTAATGCACATGCATGTGGTACCAATTGTTAACCTTAGCGGTATCACCGCGTTCACACAGAACAGTTAACCACCAAATAAAGTCTATCAGACTTCCAGAACTACCCCGGTTTAGGGACATTCTCTAGCTCCGCAGTAACTAGCAGACATACCTCTGTCACCGGGTTCTGGAACACTCTCTAGCACCGCAGTAACTAGCAGACATGTCTATTGACTGTATGAAGTGTATTTGTGCAAACATCTCAACTCTATACATGCATTATATAGCATATTTCTTCATCACTTTCCATAATGAAAATCTCATCATATTTGCTCAAACAACACTTCAACCTGTTATCAAATAATCACATTTGCAAAACAGCAATACAACAATTCTCACTTCATTAACAACTAATTCCAATAATTCATCTTAGTGAATTCAAAATATTCATTTTCACCAATTCAAATAAATCACCATAATCCATATATCCAAAATTCAAAAGAGTACCCAAATTAAATAACAGATACAGTAATAATTTTCTGAAAAACAAGTACTGTAATCCGTTTTCTGAAAAACAGCAGACACATCGGTCACTAAAAACGATCTCCAGGACTCATTACTAAACTAAAAATTACGTTCTTTACACGCATAGAAAACTGATTAAAAACCCTACAATTTCTTAGTTTACCAAATTTTCATTGGAACGCTAGAACTGGGTGATATCAGACCACGAAGTTCGCTGTCCAGCACAGAAACTGACAGAAACAGCAGGTACATCGGTCACTAAAACCGATCTCTAGAACTCATTACTAAACCAAAAATTACGTTCTTTACACGCCTGGAAAGCCGATTAAAAACCCTACAATTTCTTAGTTTACCAAATTTTTATTTGAATGCTAGAACTGGGTGATATCGGACCAAGAAGTTCCCTGTCCAGCACAGAAAACTGACAGAAACACTTCTACCTCAAAATTAAATTTCGAAAATTCCGAATTCAGGGTTCCTAGGCATGGCTCTACATCAACCTATCATCATACTACAATAATAGGATAAAGCTCACACCCTTACCGTGATTGATGATGAACCCTAGTTCTCTTCCTTTCCTCTTCCTTCTTCTTTCACGCGTCCTCTTCTTTCTTTTTCTTCTTCTTTCACGCGTCCTCTTCTTTCTTTTCTTTAGTTGCTTCCTCATCCTTATTAAACCATCTAAACCTAATTCCTCAAGGGCTAAACTAAAAATCCTAAAATCTCTCCTAGTCCTTGTCTCTATTTTTAATCCTAACTTTCACCCCCTAACTCTCTTCCATTTCATAAAACACACCCAGCATCACAAAAAAATATTTTATTTCATTAAAGTATTATCATATCACCTATTAAACCACCATACAATATAATCTTAATTAAAATAAAATACCAACATTATTTTATTTAAAAATGGGGTGTTACAACTCTCCCCCACTTTAAGAATTTTCGCCCTCGAAAATTTCCTTAAACGAACAATTCGGGGTAGGACTCCCTCATCTGACTCTCAAGCTCCAATGAAATAAAGAATGCATCACACCCATAATAATAATGGCAATCAAAGATGTACCATTAATAAAGCACGTACCTCGAATTAGTCTATCCTCAGCAGTAGTCTCAGCACCAGATAAAGCAAACACCTTCCCCCTTGCAGGATCCTTCTTGGATTTGTCACAATTAGTACTGATGTGACCTTGCTCTCCACATTTGTAGCATGCCACAGTTTTACCTTCTCGACACTCAAAGGATTTGTGGCCCAGCTTGCCACACTTAAAGCATGTTGCTTCTGAATTGGGACATTCAGGAGAACGATGTCCTTCAACACCACACTTGTAGCACCTAACCGGATTAGGAGCTCCTCCCCCACTCGGCTTCTTGTCATGACCAGCTTCTTGTTTACCCTTATCAGCAGGATTCCCATACGGTTTCCCTCTGAATTGCCCCTTTTCTTTCTTCTCTTTCAAAGACTTGTAGTGAGCAGCACTTTCCCTGCTATCCTCATCATATATCCTACTCCTGTTAACCAGATCAGAAAATCGGATAATCTGTTGATATCCCACAGCCTTCTTGATCTCAGGTCTCAAACCATTCACAAACTTGTTACACTTAGATCTCTCCGCTTCGGCAGTATTGTAGTGGGGACAAAACTTAATCAATTCCTCAAACTTTGTAGCATACTCCGCCAGGGTTCCATTACCCTGCTTCAGTTCAAGAAACTCAATTTCCTGCTTTCCACGCACATCTTCTGGATAGTACTTCTCCAGAAATGCACCCTTGAAAAGATCCCAAGTAATCTCCATCCCATCACCTTCAAACCTCTGAACAGTGTTGTCCCACCAATCTTCAGCTTCTTTCTCAAGCATATGGGTGCCAAACTGCACCTTCTGCGCATCAGTACAATTCATGACTCGAAAGATCTTCTCAATTGCTTTCAGCCATGCCTGTGCTTTGTCAGGGTCGTATGCTCCTTCAAAGGTTGGCGGATTGTTCCTCTGAAACTTTCCCAAAGCACGGAATTCATCCTGATTATGGTTCCCAAGGTTCGCTTGCTGACCTTGCCCAATGGCGCCAGCCAACATTGCCAATGCCTCAACGATAGCTTCATCATTCCTTCCGGCAACCATTTTCCTGAATCTCCAAACAGCCAACACCTCTTATCAAACAACAGCTCGATAGTGCTACTTACACATATCGAGTATCAGCAAGTATTAGAATATATATTATACTAAAAACTTGGTCACTGACCAACCATTGCTCTGATACCACTAATGTAACACCCTCTAATCCCCCTGTTTATTTTAAACTTACATCAGAGTGATTATACGCATATCCAAAGAGAGCATTACAAAAATATTCCAAGACTACATATCTCCTCAATAACATATGTCACGTTCTCAAACTTTAGATCAAAATATTTCATAAAATAATCGTACTTCATCTTTTATGCATTGCACAACGGAAATAAATAGAATCATCAAAAAATCATCTTCCAGACATACTTCAATAAAAAAAATTCAGTAAAAGAAGTATAGGCATTATGGCCAACCAAAAATGTCAACTCCATGTAACTCAAGTTTACAAAAGAAATAACCAAAAAGAGTTGTCAATTACTCTCATCAAAATAATTTATTAAACCACGTCCCCCAATGTTACATACAGAGCAATTGACCCTCATACTACTAGATAACTATCTAAATAACAGTATATAGCTCTCTGTCTACTTCTCATGAGATGCTCCACTAGCACCTGTACCTGTACGATGTCGCATAGAACATCATTCCAACAGAAGGGTGAGAACTTCTTCATATAATTAAGCATAATAACAGGTAATGAAAGAACAATACAGAAGTTTACATTATAAAAACTTTCTCTTCATAATAATACTTTCCTTACTCATTATTTCCAAAGACAGTTCTACTTAGCAACTTTGTTCCACAATAAAATATCTTTAACAAAGTAAACGTCATCCAAACTTTTACTAACAACATCATTCACAGATATTCACCAACAACAACTATCACAGTTCTTATATTTCTTCCATCACATAGGACAACTAAAAAACGTGAGACTCAATGTGTGACTCTAATGCACATGCATGTGGTACCAATTGTTAACCTTAGCGGTATCACCGCGTTCACACAGAACAGTTAACCACCAAATAAAGTCTATCAGACTTCCAAAACTACCCCGGTTTAGGGACATTCTCTAGCTCCGCAGTAACTAGCAGGCATACCTCTGTCACCGGGTTCTGGAACACTCTCTAGCACCGCAGTAACTAGTAGACATGTCTATTGACTGTATGAAGTGTATTTGTGCAAATATCTCAACTCTATACATGCATTATATAGCATATTTCTTCATCACTTTCCATAATGAAAATCTCATCATATTTGCTCAAACAACACTTCAACCTGTTATCAACATCTGCAAAACAGCAATACAACAATTCTCACTTCATCAACAACCAATTCCAATAATTCATCTTATTGAATTCAAAATATTCATTTTCACCAATTCAAATAAATCACCATAATCCATATATCCAAAATTCAAAAGAGTACCCAAATTAAATAACAGATACAGTAATAATTTTCTGAAAAACAAGTACAGTAATCCGTTTTCTGAAAAACAGCAGGCACATCGGTCACTAACAACGATCTCCAGGACTCATTACTAAACTAAAAATGACATTCTTTACACGCATAGAAAGCTGATTAAAAACCCTACAATTTCTTAGTTTACCAAATTTTCATTGGAACGCTAGAACTGGGTGATATCAGACCACGAAGTTCGTTGTCCAGCACAGAAACTGACAGAAACAGCAGGTACATCGGTCACTAAAAACGATCTCTAGAACTCATTACTAAACCAAAAATTACGTTCTTTACACGACTAGAAAGCCGATTAAAAACCCTACAATTTCTTAGTTTACCGAATGTTTATTTGAATGCTAGAACTGGGTGATATCGGACCAAGAAGTTCCCTGTCCAACACAGAAAACTGACAGAAACACTTCTACCTCAAAATTAAATTTCGAAAATTCCGAATTCAGGGTTCCTAGGCATGGCTCTACATCAACCTATCATCATACTACAATTATAGGATAAAGCTCACACCCTTACCGTGATTGATGATGAACCCTAGTTCTCTTCCTTTCCTCTTCCTTCTTCTTTCACGCGTCCTCTTCTTTCTTTTTCTTCTTCTTTCACGCGTCCTCTTCTTTCTTTTCTTTAGCTGCTTCCCCATCCTTATTAAACCATCTAAACCTAATTCCTCAAGGGCGAAACTAAAAATCCTAAAATCTCTCCTAGTCCTTGTCTCTATTTTTAATCCTAACTTTCACCCCCTAACTCTCTTCCATTTCATAAAACACACCCAGCATCGCAAAAAAATATTTTATTTCATTAAAGTATTATTATATCACCTATTAAACCACCATACAATATAATCTTAATTAAAATAAAATACCAACATTATTTTAATTAAAAACGGGGTGTTACACAGTTGGTTCTAGCAAGGAAGGCATCTTGGCTGAGTTGAAGGCGGTCTCCAAGTCTCTTGGTGACACTATTCAGGCTTGCAAGGTCAGAAAACTCAATGTTGATCAACTCATCAAGGCTATGTCAGATGTTGCAACTGTTGTTGCTGAGGAAGAAAGTGAAGAAGAAGAAGCTGAAGCTGTTGCTGGTGAAGAAGCAGATGCTGCGACTGAGGAGGCTGTAGAGGAAGAAGAAGAGGAAGACAATGAAGATGAAGATGAAGAGGATGTCACTGGTTCTCAGCGTTCTAAAACTCAGAGCACATCTCTTTGATCTATTTTTTCCTTTGGCTGTATTTGAGCCCTGTGTGGCTATATGCGCTCCTTATTTGCTCCTGGTCTGTATAATTCTTGAATATGGTGCTGCTGACTTCTGTAGATAGCTCTGGTAAGCCCTTAGACGTTATTCTGTTATGACTACCTTTGCCAAATTATGCTAATAAGGGGGAGTAATTAGTATTTGGTTATCTCTGGTATTTGGTAGCTGGTCTGTTATAGCTTTCTGCTATTGTAGTTTGGTAGTTTCTTGCTACTGTGCAGTTGTGTGTTCTATACAAACAACATCTTGTTGTTTGTGATAGTTGATTGTGTGCTGCTGTGCTAAACTCTGATATGGTATTCTGCTGCACTGAGAATGGTTATGAGATGGAAATGTGCATAGCTAATGCTACTAGCTATGTTGATGTGTAAGCTACCTTGTTTGTTGGATGCTCTTCTATGATGATTCAAGTGTTTTTAGAGTTCCAAGTTGTTGAAGAGTTCTTTATGGTAGTGGATTGTATTAGCTAAAATTTAACAAAGGGGGAGATTGTTGTTCCTTTGTTATGTTGTCTGCATTTTAGCCAAGTTAAGTTTTTGGCCAACATGTCGGACCCGATGTCACAACATCTTGCCTGTGACATCTGTCCCTGCGAAACCTGCAATGAGTTGGCTAGGTATTCTGTGAAGCTTCGTTCTGATTACTTGGTGATCAAGATAGGGTATTTCTGGAAGCTTCTGTGCGCCGTCCCAGGATTATATTATTATGTAATCAAATCGGTTTCAAAGATTTGATTTGAAGTTTGTGGGAGTTTTATTTCTGGAATAGGAAACTTTATATTGAAGATTCGTCTGCAGATTTGTTTCCTACTAACTCCTTGAGTGTTGTGTGGACCTGTGCTCGTCCAAGCCCATTGAAGACAAGGCCTGGATGACTGCTATATATGAAGACCGAAACCTAGTTTTAGGTAGAGAGCTTCTGTTGAGTAAAACTAGGGTTTACTCTTGTCTGTGTTCACACTTGTTGTTCTCTCATCTTATTCATGTATTGATTCTTTTGCTGAGAGTTGATTTTTAGTTGTTTGATCATGAGATCTGTCTTTGCTCTTGTGTTGAGCTATTGAATCACTGTGGCAGTGATTGAGAGAAAGTGAGAGGGGCTCTCATACTTAGGGGGAGGACTAAGTATTAATCACTTGTAGAGATAGGTAGAAAAGGCTGTGAACTGGGGCAGTTCTGTTAAGACCTTTTGTGTACAATTTCTCTGAATAGTGGATTATCTTTCTCTTGGGTGAAAACCCTCCAGACGTAGGTGATTTTGCACCGAACTGGGTTAACAATCCTTTGTGTCTTGTCTCAGTTTATGTTCTTTACTTTGTATATTCAATTAACTGTTTTGTGTATTATGTTATACAAGATGTCTTAGACATCTGGTAGAACATCTGTTCGCGTGTGCCAGAATTTCAGGCCTCATGTTATTAATTTTTGTACCATGACTAGTCAAGGTTTCCAAGATCAAATCTCAGGACTATCTCACCAAGACTAAGAGCAAGTTTGTGAAAATGGTGGCAAGAAGAGCTTAGAAGAAATATTGGAGAGCTTCATCAACTGCACGGTGAGCAACTATAAGAACCAAGAGGTGGCTATCAAGAACTTGGAGAGTAAATTTGGCCAGCTGACCAAGCAAATAGCCGAGATACCTCAAGGTAAGTTTTCTCCCGATTCTTTAATCTTATGTAAACAAGAAAATTCTGCTGTGGTTACGACTAGGAGTGGGAGAGTGTTACTTGAGACAAAAAAACAAGTTAAGGGAGAGAAAAATGAGAAAGTGGAGCAAGAATATGAGGGTGCTACGGAGAAGAGAGTGAGTGAACCTGTGAAAGAAAGAGTTGTGAGCACTCCTTCTCCTGAACTTAGCAAGATTCCATTCCCCAAGGCTTTGTTTAAGAAAAATCTGGATAAACAGTTTTCTAAGTTTTTGGTGGTTCTTAAGAAACTCCACATCAATATTCCTTTTTCTGAAGCCTTGGCGCAAATGCCTATCTACGCTAAGTTCATGAAGGATATCCTAAGTAAAAGAAGGAAGTTGAGTGAGGTTGATGAAACTATCATGATGACCGAGGAGTGTAGTGTCATTTTGCAAAGAAAAATGCCTAAGAAGAGAACGGATCCTGGGAGTTTTACTATCCCAGTGGATATTGAGGGGTTGACTGTTGTTGAAGCCTTGTGCGACTTAGGAGCGAGCATCAACTTGATGCCGCTTAGCATGTTTAGGAGGTTGAACTTAGGTGAGGTTACCCCAACTATGATCTCTTTGCAAATGGCGAACCGATCCCTAAAAACACCATATGGGATTGTGGAAGATGTGATGGTTAAGGTTGATAAGTATGTGTTCCATGTGGAATTTGTGGTGCTGGACATGGAGGAGGATGCAAAGATTCCTCTCATTCTAGGATGACCCTTCTTATCCACTGGTAGGGCTAAGATTGATGTTGATAAGGGTCAGCTCATTCTCCGAGTTGGTAAGGACAAGGTATGTAACACCCCGATTTCGGTGGCGTCACTTTAGTAACCAAAATAAACTTAATGCGGAAAAAACGTGAATATTTTTTTTTTATAATAACTAAGACAAGACTGAATTAAATAAAACCCAAATGCGAAAAGTAATAAAACTAATATACAATATATAAACAGCCCCCGCTGTAAGTAACAACCTCGTCACGAGTAACCTCCAGTGACGGAAAGAAAACTGTAACGCCCGTAGGCAATATGTACAAACCAAATAAAAAGGTGAAGTGTCCGCAACACCATCCCTCAAAACTGAGAATAAGTCAGCCCAGATGGCCTAAAACAAGACCTCCTAAGTCCAACCAACTCCCTGTGATTCCCGTAAAGAAACCACACAAAAAGCTATAGGTGGGAAACTACCCTGTTCCCAAAGGAACAAATGATGTTCAGAGCTAGGACTCTACTCCTACACTAATCCCATCCCGAGGAGCTCACACTAACACTCAATCCTACATGCTAGCATGATCGTCGTCCGAATTCGAAATCCAGAACGACCTAGTCTACATACATCATCTGTCCTCCTCTCGCAACCGCGATACGCTCCAGTTCCTGCATCTCAACCCTAGTTCCTCCCGAAGGATGAACCATCATGAATCAGCCCGCCAAAGACATCTGACAAAGGGCGTTTGTTCGCCAAAGCACACACAGAAGACGCGAGGGTCAACTCCAAAGAATTATGTAAATAATAGCACCGATAGATACAGATAATAGAATAGCCACTTAGGCTTATAGCTAGGGATAACATCCTAGGGTTGCATATTTCACAATGAATATAAAAGACGATAATAACAATTAGCATGCATCAAATAGGATTAACAATTATCAATCACACTCAGCAACTAAGTCAGTATGCATGCTGCATGAAATGATATGGCGGTTAACCCAGTTAACCAAATGCATTCCGGAAAAGGGATGGACATCAAACGAATCAATCCTAGCACCAGCAACGGTGGGACCATTTCTGCCCGCGTGCCTCTTACACCACACAAAGGTAGCCAGATCTGCTACTAAGAGTAGCCTAACAGCGCTCTTACGCGGAAATCCGGGTCTTATGACCATTTTGGAATCCACCGAGGTCCGGTAATCACGCCGTGTATTAACCTCCTATGTGTGCATGAATGCAATGTGATTAGCCAAACAACGTCTCCGACCTCACTCGACACGTCGCCACGTGTTCTAGGTAAATTAATGTCTCTAAAAGCTTACCCTAAGGAAAAAGTCGATTCTGCGACAAAATACAATAATCATAAAATGAGTGCAACCACTCACGATAACTCTTCGAGTCATCAATGCTCTCACGAAGTCTCACGCTTCAGTGGAGTCTCACACATTCACAAAGTCTCACGCTTCAGTGAAGTTTTATGCTTTCACAAGGTCTCTCGCCTCAGTGAATTTACACACTTGCACGAAGTCTCACGCTTCAGTGAAGTTTCATGCTCATCACAAGGTCTCACGCCTTAGTGAAGATCACGCATTCACAAGGTCTCACGCCTCAGTGAAGCTCCATGCTGTTCACGAGGTCTCACGCCTCAGTGAAGATCCATGCTTTCCACAAGGTCTCACGCCTCAGTGGAGTATCCCGCATTCACAAGGTCTCACGCCTCAGTGAAGCTTCTCGGCTCATCCCTTGGATGGCTAAACCAACTGCTCCCAGAGCACAGGAGTATCAACATACTCACAACTTCTTAACATTCTCATTACTTGGGATCCGACGACACTTCTCGCTTTCCACAACTAAGATTTGCATCCAAAGCTTCCTTTCGAGGTTAACGCCATTACTTAAAGATTTAGAGGCTGTTTAATGTCTTATGAGTTTTCTTTTCAAAATAATATCCTTTTAGTCTTATCGCAAATCCTATAAGTTCTCGGGATCTCCAAATCCCCAAATGACTCCAGAGAATGTCTCGATCCATAAACATCATAACAAGGCCCGAATCTCATTCGTCCTATCAAGCTTCCTCCAAAACTCTCAAAATAAAATCGGCATGACCTGCCCGCTATCCTCACCATTCAGAATCTCAGTTTCTAGTGCAAAGCATATTTAAATCATCACAATCAACAACATGTCATATATCCATAAATCTCATCATAAACACTTAACACCTAGCGTATAAAGCATGCACCACACATCCAAGATTACCCACATAGCACATAGCATGTAAGTCAATCTCAAAAACATTCAGTAGATGAATCATCTACATTGTCAGCCGAAGCCTCAGAAAACATTTTCCAATCACACACAATCCAGTGCATAAACAATAAACAATGTCGAAAACATCGACCCTAAGCATTAACTAGAGATTCAGTGAGAAGCCCTCACCTGTAGATTCTCCAGGACGATCTCCTAACACTTGTTCACAATCAAAGGCTTGCTCCTCTGGGAATTCCTCAAAATCACCTTTAGAGCAAAACCACAGAAATACTATCAGAATCTATCGAAAACTAAGCTATCGATACTTACTAAGGTTACTCGAAGTAATCTATACTCTAAGGTACGATAATCTAGCGCGAAAAGACAAGTTTTCGGAAAAGGAAATTTCCTCCTCCCCTTTAATAGGTTCGGCCACTTTAGGTAATTAGGAGACTCGATTTTTCTTCGATCAAACTTGGTTCCTATACTATCATTAGCCGTAACTAAGGGTATTCTGAACTCGGAAAAATTATCGGATCAAAAACTGTCGCAGGGGTATTTTGGTCATGATTTTTAACTTAGAAATTTCAAAACTGAAATCCCAAAAACCAAATTTTGCAGGGACGTCACCAACGGCGTTTATGACAACTAATCCTACTAGCACTAAGCTAAGGCGATAGTTTTCAGCCTAAAGGTTGAAGCTTTACTCCAAAAACTCTAAAAATGGGTATTTTAGGCTAAAATTGATTCCGGCGGAATTCCGGCGACATAACGGAAAATCTAACCCGGCAGAAGTGATCTTGGGCACATAAGGAAGAGGTTTAGAATCAGAAATGAAAGATTCAGGATAGTTTTGCAAAAACCCATAAACTATCGGCTCAGAAAAGTCTACAGAAAAGCTATGGAAAAAGCGATCAGAGGTAAGGATTAGCGACTATACCTCGAAACCTTGAAGCAGCAACTAACGGATCAACGATCAAGCAAGTAATGAAGAGAATTCTTCTTCCTTCTTCCTTGGATGAACTCGCGGCCTTGAGGAGAGAAAATGGAGGAGTTTTGTGTTTTTTTCTCACTTGTTTGCTATATATAGAAGATGGAAATTCGCGGGAAAATGAAAGTTTCGCGAATCTGATTTTTCCGGCGTCATTCTCCGTGAATTCTAAGATAGGTTTTGGCGAAAGAATTCCAAAACTAAAATGAGGTCTCCTTATATTTTTGGCAACTAAAGCATAGTCGGTGTAAAACTATTTTACCCGATAAGTTGCTTTTTGCATCGAATGTCGGAATGGAAAACTTCCTTCTGAAGAAAGATTGAAATCATCAAGAGAAATGGGTGTACGCGTGTAGAATCTTCATTTGAAGCTCTGAATAGAAAAAGTCCCCATAGTCGGGTGATTCTAGGGTTTTGAAATACCAGGGATTCGGTTTCGGCAAACTTCCGATGATTGGAATCGGACGTTCGTAGATCCTAGAGTTTCGCCTCGAAACGATTTTGATATATGGAAAAAGAGAAGTTCTAACATTTCTCTGAAGATTTTTGGAATTAACTTCCATCGTGCCTAAAAGTGAAAATTAGCTATATACTAGGGTTTCTGACCTAGGTTAAGCGTATAACGATCGTACTATAACTTTTATCGATCATGATGTAATCCTTTGACTTTTCCTGAACTTTCTCCTTCATAAATTTATTTCATTTGGTAAACTCTAGTTCAGGTTTCCCTTCACAATACATCAACACTAATCGTAAATGGAAATCTCTTCCACTGATCCTAAGCTTAAAATCTTGGGTCTTACAAGGTAAGATTTTCGATTTTCAATTCTAATTTGCAAACTAACCTTAATGATGATTTTGTTTGTGATATGATCAAAAGCTTGTCCAGATCTTCAAAAGAGACCCCCAAAGTGTAGGAAAAAGATGTTGAGCCTAATCAAGCTCTCATCAAGCTTGTTAGTGAAAACAAGTATGGGGGGTCTAAAGATGAGAATTTCCAAGCCCACATGGCCCGATTCATTCAAGCTAGTCACCTTGTAAAGATGGAAGGTGTGACTAGTGATGAGCTCAAGATTAAGCTCTTCCCTCACTCCTTGGACGGGGGAGCAAGGATTTGGTACGATGGTTTAGATGATACCCTCTCTTGGGAGGAATTGTTTCAAAGGTTTTGTGCAAGGTTCCTACCTTGCAAATGTGGAAGAAAGATTTATGGTAAGGAATTTCCTTCCTAACACCAAAGGAAGGAGAGTCCACCTAGGACAATAACTTAGGGCTGCTTGGGAGACAACCCAAGTCTTGTTTTTTTTGGCTTGTTTGTTTGTTGCATTTTGAAGGGAGAGAGAGCATGCAACTCATTAGTGGGAGGCGGTTCTATAGCCTCTGTGCTTGACTTGGAGAGGAGGTGTATCTCTTTCCTTTAAGTTAATTCATGCATTTTTAGCATATTTTCTCTTTGTAGATCTTCATTTTTCTATTTGATCATGCATTGTTTAGTTAGAGTCGTTTTTTGGTCTTCACTTCCCTATACTCACATGTTTTTTCCCATAGTTATGCTCTCTAACATGTTGCTGGTTTTGAAAATGTTTTTGTGAATACTTGTGTTGTCTTTTGGGGATGAGTGATTGCCTGCTTTGGGGAAGAGAGGAGGAGACTTCGGTCTTCCGAGTGTTTCTTGAGGATAGAGTTGGTTTGAGTCCATAAGGGTCCATCTTTGACCCTTCACCATAAAATTTCCCTGGAGGATCCTGACTCACTCGTACTTCTTGGTTCTGTATGATTCCACTCTTTGCATGCTTTGTGATCCTTGTCTTATTCTTGAGACTTGTAGGATTTTGAGCTTCTGAGTTTGTTGGCTTGTACATTACCCTTAGCTGTCCCATTTGAGCCTTGTTGGAGAATTTGTTGTAGCCAAATGATTGGGACGGATGTTTGGTTGGAATTTGGGGAGTGTTGGTCATTGAATTGTTGTGGAGCTGAAAAAATTTGTGAAATAGACTCTTGCCCCAAGTGAAAAAATTGAAAAAGAAAAAAAAAGAACTTCTAAACAAAAGTTGAAGTTGCAAAAAGAAAAAAAGAGAAAAGAAAGTTGAAAGGTCAAGAAACTTGTGCTTAAAAAGATTGCTGTTGAAAGCTCCGGGTTACTTAATTTGGACCACACTCATTGTGCTTTAAAGCCTAGTCATCCTTAGGGACCAACCACCGTCATGTTTAACCAAGACAACATCTCAACCCTTTGAAGTTCTTTGAATTGTGCTTGCTTGATCTCTGTTGCTATTGAGTGAATGATATCCAGAGCCTATGAACTGCTTGTGTGCTCAGTGCACTAAATATATATCTCATCCTAGGAATTTTAGATCTATATGCTTCTCATGATGGACTCTACACTCTCCTTTGTCTAAAAGTTGCATGAAGTGGGTTGTTGGGTCTTTCTCTTGGAACCAGCTGTAGTTGCTTTATCCCCCAGTTTTGTGATAAGTATTCGTTGTTGGGCACTTGTTTTGGGAGCATTTCTTGCGCTTGAGGGCAAGCGAGTGTTGTTTACGCTCGAGGGCGAGCTGTCGTTGAGTATAGTGATGTGATGACCCTATTTTAGTAGTGTTTTTAAGGTCATTTCTTAGTTAGTTTTGAGTCTTTTTGTTGAGTCTCATGTAGTGTTTCATGCATTCTCATGCATTTTTATCTTTATTGGTGTTTTTACTTTGTTTTGGTAATTTTATAGTTTTATAGGGACCTTTATTGCATTTTAAGTAAGTTTAGGACTTGCATATCTTTTCTACTTGAATTGAGGGTCTTTTGTGCTAATAAACTCTTGGAAATCCTAGATATTTTCCTTGCTTTGTTCCCAAGGCATGCTCACCATTGTTCTTCACACACTTATATTTCAATTGCTTGTTAATTAATCACCTAAACAATCAACCTTAAAACTGAATTTTATTTACTTTCCAACCTTGAACTTGATTCTTAAACCGAATTTACATCCCAATTCCATGTGGTTCGATAAATCAAAACCGGGTAGATTCTGCGCACTTGCAGATTGACCAACACTCTGTTCCCTCCAGGAAAAGTTAGGATGATTCCTCCACCCTGAATTGTAGGTGTTGGAATAAGGATTACTTTGGGGATTGCCCAAAGCCTTGACTTCCTCATCAAAATTTGCTCTGCAATCTTCACTGGCATGAGGACAACCACCTTATCCACAATGGATACTATCCACATTAGATATATTGGCTGCCTGGAACTGTCGTTGCATAGCTGTCATTTGTTGAGATAATTGCTTGTTTGAAGCAATCATCCTATCATACGCTTCTATTTCCGGTACACCCCTTCTGTTTTGGCGGTCATTAGTAGAGTTCAATGCACTTGCAGTCATTTTCTTGATTAAGTTCCAACCTGATTGAGTTGAAAGAGCATCGAATTTGCCACTAGTTGCTGCTTCCAAGTTTGATCTGGCAGAATCAGCCAAGCCATCATAAAACCTCTCCACCTGCTCTCCCAAAGTGAGGTTGTGCTGAGGGAACTTCCTTAACAGTTTCTTGAACCGCTCTAGAGCTTCATAGAGATTCTCAGTATCTTGCTGTTTAAAAACCTGGATGTTGTTCTTCAGCTTCCTCAGCAAGGTATGAGGGAAAAACTTTTTAGTAAATTTCTTAGCTAAATCTTCCCAAGTTCTTATGCTACTTTGAGTTGGGAGTTGAGCCACTCCTCGGCTGTGTCCTGTAATGAAAAAGGAAAGAGGTTCAAACGGACAAGCTCGGCATTGGGAAGACGTGCAGTACTGCAGTTCCGAATGAACCGCTCTAGGTGAGCATGGGCATCTTCAGTAGCAGATCCTCCATATTGATGTTGACTGATAAGGTTGATGAGTGCAGGTCTGAGTTCAAAGTTCTGAGCCTCGGCATCATGAGGGGCTATACTTCCTGGGTAATCATAACTCATGACAGGTTCATTCAGATCCTTGAGGGAGCGGTTGGCCTCCTCTAGTTCTCTTTCTTGTTGGATTCGGCGCAAGGCTTCTTGCACCCGTTCCTCTTGAGTCCTTGCGAACTCCGCTCGGAGTCGCGCTTCCAATTCAACATTTGTTTCAGCTGCCATTGCAGATGTAAGAGCTCTTCTTTGTTGTGCGCGCTAACCGGTAAGGAAAGGTGCGGTCGATTTCCGGATAAAAAAGCAATACCTCTGGATCAACTGTACCTCGCATACACTGAACACACTAATAAGATGCACCCGTTCTGTAAATATCAAATAACAAAAATAAAATAACAAAAACAAAAAATCTAAACAAAAGAGATTAATTAAAACTAGTATTGGAAAGACAATCCCCGGCGACGGCGCCAAAAACTTGCCCGTAGTGTACAAAGTTGCTCGTAGTGTAAAATTATCTCTTCCGTACTAGAGCCAATCTAAGTATCAAAGATACAATGATAAACCCTAGCAGAGCATAAATATGGAAATGATGTAATAAAGAGAGAATATTCTCATTAATGATAGTAAAGTTGTCAGATACAAGGTAAGAACTTCCCTTTTATAGAGGGTTGGTCATCATCTAGATTGTTCTTACATTTGGGCCTTACAATCAAGGCCCAAATCCCTATGCAAATAAGACAAAACCAAAGGAATCTTCCAGCTAACAGATGGGGTCCACTAGTAAGACCGTTCACCATCAGGTCAGTCATTATCGCATGTGGCCCTTATCAAACCGGTATCTCGCCCTAATCCGTAAGTGTCCTGGGCGGGCATGAAGTAGCTCATGTCCCGCCCAGTCCACAAGCCTCCAAGACATGAGGCTCAAGATACTTGAGTTGAAATGTCTTTACCGTGTCTTCTAATAGTTCAATCGCCTACTTCTGGACGAGGAATTTGGCCATTCTATTTGTTTGATGAAACTGTTGACACGTTTAGCTGTATAAGTTACTTTTTTATGTCGCCTGGCGGTCCTCCATCAGATGTCAATCAACCGTCAATCAAATCCCTTTTTACTGACACACGTTTCCCCATTTTCCCGGATTTTGCCATCATTACTAATGAATGTGTCATGCGTGCGTCTCTAGGAGTCACGTTGTTTTGTGTAAACCTAGGATCGTGGGGTACCTTTTCGCCTTTTGATCTTTGTGGATCCCCTTTTTGTTCGGGCTTAATTAAGAAAATATTAATAAGTTAATTAAGGATAAATATTTGAATGATCAAATGATTTAATTTATTTTGATTCCTTGACCATGTGTCAATAATAAAAAGAAAGGCTTTGCCAAGCAAAAAAAAAAGTGCTTCATTAGAGGGCTTTGGCCCATTTTGTGCAATTAACCATGAACTAAAAAAAAAAAAAAAGAAGTCAGAATTGGGATCCATGAGCCCCACCTTTAAGGCAAGTGGTCCTCCTATAAGTACAAGGTCTTTGATCTTTCTCAAAGAAAAAACCTAAGATTGAATACACAAATCATTACTAAAAAAAAATAGAAACTTGGTCTGATAAAAGAAAACAGAAGCGTGTTTGGTTTGAGGATTGTGAGTGGTGTTTGTGGCTTTGTTAAGGTATTTTCCCTTCCCTCATCACTCTACCATGTCCTTAATCTTCTCTAAATAAATATGTAATTTCTTCTTGCTACTTGTTTCGTTCTTTCCCTTTTTTTTCATGCCTATTTGCTATTCCTTTTCCATTCTTAGTGCAATAAAAAATAAAGAGAAGATTACGTATGTAAGCTAAAAACAACTAAAGAAACTAAGTTAAGCTAAAAATAACTAAATCAGCAAGCAACAGTGATGACCGCAGAAAGAGGATGACGCCCTCGCCGAGTCACCGCCGAGAATGGTGGCTTGGTGTCGTGGCGGTGTGTTTTCAGGCCACTTCCACTAACCCTCGCCGGAACACCGCCGAAAGGTAGTGGCTTCGGCGCCGTGGTTGTGTTGCAGCTCCGACCCACCTCTTTCTCACTGGATCTCCTCTGCCTCCGTTGGAATCGCCTCTAACATATGTCAGACTAAAGCATCCCTTGAAGATCCGAGTGGCCCCCGCCGGACCGCCGTCGAAAGACGGTGTTTATCGGTGTTGTGGCTACTCCCTCCTTTGATTTCGACGAGCCCCCGCCATGGCTGCGGCCTTGGTGTTGTGTCGACGTCACCCCAGCGCCGGCTACCGTAGCTGCGCACGCGCGCAAGAGAAGGCCGGCAGCGTTTGGGTTTCAGAGGCCAGAAGAAAAGAAATAGAGAAAGAAAGCAGAACTGAATGGTAACAGAGAGATAGAGAGAGCGTAAGAAGGGAAACAAAAGAAACTGATTAAAAAAAAGAGTGGGGTTTACTTCCTTATATGTTTACCCTACTTATTTTCTATCAATTTTTTATAAACCTAAGTAACGTGTGTGGATCCTCTACTGCAGCTAGTCTCTATATCCGTCTCCTGCAACATTTTGGGCTGTTGGATTAATCTAATGGTCAAGATATTTCAAACATTAAAAAACATATTTAATTAAATTGAAGTCACGCACGTGAGTTTTTGAGTGAGGGTTTGAAGCCCAAGAAGAGCAAGGACGTAATCACCATAGGCGCGAATACGGAAGCACGTCAATCTTAGAAACTGCACAGTAGCCGCCAGTAGCTTTAGAATCATTCCCCTCCGCCGAGCAAGCAGCCAAGCACCACCAAGCAAGCGTCGAGCATCATCACCCTTACGTTAACGGTGAACCCAAATTTGCCCAGCACCACTTCCTCCTCGTCATCCATTATTTTCTGCGTTAGAATCATTCCCCTCCGCCGAGCAAGCAGCCAAGCACCACCAAGCGACGATACCAGCACCGAGCATCATCACCCTTACGTTAACGGTGAACCCAAATTTTCCAAGCACCACTTCCTCCTCGCCATCCATTATTTGCTGCGTGAATGTATGACTAATATATTCTTTGCTCTGTTTTTGTTTCTCTAATGTATTTTTTGATTTGATAATTAAGGGATACGATGCATACCAAATTTATTCTTTCTTGTGCCATTATTTACCATTCTTAATTTGAGATAGGATGCAAGAAGATTGGAAGCCAAAAGTTGGTATGGTTTTTGACAGTGTTGAGGAGGCTTGGAAGTTTTGGGTCGAATATGGGAGAAGAGTTGGGTTTGGAGTGAGAAAACAATATGTACACAACAACAAAGATGGTTATCCTACTTCTTGCAGGTTTGTTTGCTGCAAAGAAGGCTTGAGAAGGCCAGACAAACGAGACTATAAAATGACTCATCCAAGATCGGAGACTAGAACAAATTGTGAAGCACGGTTAGGGCTTAAAAGTATGTGCGAAAAATTAACCGTGCATGGTTTTGTGGAGGAACATAATCATATTTTTCATCTACAAGAAACAACTCATATGTTGCCATGCAACCGGAAAGTTTCAGAAGTTCAGTGCTATCAAATTGATTTTGCAGATGATGCTTGTCTACAACAAAGAAAGTCATTTGAATTGAACTGAACTATTTTCCACCCAAAGCTCATACTGTGATTCACCTAACAGAACATACAAAACATGATGAACAATTCAACTGCTGAAAAACAAAGAATGAATAGGCTCAATTGCATAGACCAGTACAAGGACAAACCAATGTAACTCTAAAACTAACTCAAAATCAACATGCAAATGGGTTTGCCCAGAAACGCACAAAAAGAAAAAAAAAATTCATATTGGGGGTGAGAATGGATGGCATACCAGAGAAGGTTCAAAGAGGACCTTTTTTCCTTCAACTGGGTGGGGAATGGAATCGATTTCCCACCGTTTCCATTTCAACAATATACACAGTTTCTGCTCGCCGCTCCAGGACAGATTCGGTGAGGTTCGTTGCGGTCTCGATGTCGATGGGGTTCTTCACTCCCATATCGCGATTGCAAGACAGATTCAATGAGGTTTGTTTCCTGCGATGTCGCCGCCGGACAGAGGTTCATTTCGGCGTTTCCGATGATGCGTCCCGGGCAACGAAGTCACGTGCGTGACTTTAATTTGATTAAAAATATTTTTAAATGTTTGAAATATCTTGACTATTAGATTAATCCAACAACCCAAAATATTGCAAGAGAGAGATTTAGAGACTAGCTGCAGCAGAGAATCCGGATCCCTAAGTAACCCGATCTGATTATGCTACTGGCCTTGGTCCATCTTCTTGAGATGCAATAAAGTAACACAAGAAAGGGGGCTTTGAATTGTGTTCTTGAAAATTACTTTTTAAAACTTTGTTTTATGAAAAGAATATTAGTTCTTAGGCAAAACGTTTAAGAGTGACTTTTCACAAACTGTTTAGTGCAGCGGAAGTAAAACAGCAAACAGAACAGAACGATCAGCACACAGAAATTTATACTGGTTCACCCTAAACAATTGGGCTACGTCCAGTACTTGGCCACCACCAATATTTTCACTAGCAAGTATCAAGGACTTCTCCAATACAAGTATTATCCATGACTTCTCCAAGTATTATCACGGACTTCTCCGAGTATTCTGCAGGACTCCTCCTATAAGTATTGTACAGGACTTCTCCTAAATCTTTACAAAGATTTATGATACTCTACAATGGTTCTCTTCTTTCAAGAGTGAGGATAGAGACTTTATGGCACTGGAACTCTAAGTGTTTGGGTTCAGATTTGACTATTGAATTCACTTCAGAGTTACTACAATAGTGTGAAAAGAATAAAAGATGTGACTCTTTTAAGGTACGAGGTTTTCTCTTCCACTGGGCAGAATTTATGACTTGTGTTTGACACTTGGGAATATCTGCTCAAGCTTTGAATGTTATTGAGAAGTTTGAATATGAATGCTTGAATGCTTGGATTCTCAGAGTTAATTATTCTAGTCTTCAGATCTTCAAGGATCCCTTAAATACTTTCTTTCTAGTGTTGTAGCCGTTGTGAGACACAATCCAACCGTTGAGATAGTCGTTGAGTTTTGATATCAGACTGTTGATTCAATTGGCTTGGTTGGTAGCTTCATTAAATGTTGCTTCTGAAGCAAGTCTATCCTTTAGCTTGAAAGGTGATGTTTGTCAGCTAGTAGGTGGTGATCGACTTTGGGTTACTTTTCAGATAAGAGACAATTTGGCAATTTGATGTTGACGGCTTGTACTTTTCCTCGTTGGTCAGCGTGCCTTTTGCTAAAGCAAGTTTTGTCTTCATCTGATTTAGTTTGAATGAAATTCAAGTGATTGTCATAAGATTTGAATGTGAGACAACTGGTTGAAATCAAACTGAATCTTTGGCGCTCAAAATATTGCTTGAAATATATGACTGATGATGTGTCATTGAACGATCAGAATTTTCAGCTAGGGTACAGTAGTTGCAAGGTTCCTTCTTTTCCTGGAGAAAAATTTCTTCTTAATAAGTGACAGAACGTTGAGGCGTGTGATATAGAGCCAAGTTTCTCCTGTAATTAAGAATGTTATCAGTGAATAAATTTTCAAAGAAACTTCTATTATAAAATTGTTATGATCAAAATAAGATTTTAAAAACGTTATGATGCGTTTGAACTTAACAATCTCCCCCTTTTTGATAATGACAATTTTTATGGAAAGAGGTAATTGATATGATAAACTCCCCCTGAGTTTGATAAGATTTAAAAAAAAAGATTGAGCTTGAGAGTTTGAAAGAGAATTAAAATTCTAAGTGTACTCCCCCTAAGATTGATAGTGCTTTACGTTTGATAGCACTTAGCACCTAATTAAAATCCTTCATCCTAACTCTTTCTCTCTTCTCCCCCTTTGGCATTATTAAAAAGAAACATGCATTGAGAAATGATCTAGCATTTATAGGAGAATTAGAATACGATAGAAAGAAGGTGCAAGAAATTAAAGTGCAAATTGTTCAGAAATTTAAACAACATAGGACGATAAGGAGAGAAATTGGCCATTAGCCAAAATGATTCAGGAGTAGGTCAATCTTGGAAGCCAGATCATAAAAGAGGTTGTTCATCTGATTCTTGTGATCTTCAAAGTCGCTCCGGCGAACAAATTGAGCCTCTAGAGGTTGCTCCATGTTCCCCTGTTCATGCCCTTGATCATTGTCAGCATCAGAAAGAGTGAGATCTTCTTCAGCACTTGCATTGACCAGCGGAGCTGAACATTCACCTTCATCATGAAGCTTGCCTTTCCCTTTGATAATGTGAAGTTTTTCTGGACGTAGGAGAATTTCTGGAATGTTCCTTGGCAGCAGGACATAGACCCAGTTTCCCAAGACAATGATTAAAGCAGTGACTCTGTTCAGGAGAGAGTAGGACATTGTACCAACATATCCTTCAGCGGCACAAACTTGCCATTCATCCCAGTCCGGTACCTTGCTGGCCTCCAAGTGAAACTTGTAGCCAACTTCTGAAGGTTTCTTCCATGAAAAGGACACGGAACGGTTTGGTGATTTTTCAATCTTCTTAACCAGTCTCTCTTGAAAGGCCTTGGCAGGTGCCTTGGACGATCCTGCAGTGCGTCTGCGTTTAATGGCAGAGGACACTAGCGTCTGAAGACGCCTCTTTCTCACTTGAGAAAGGATGCAGATATTGCCTGGCTTAGAGTTGTGATTGCGAGGGCTTTCAAGTGTTGAGCCTTGTTGATGCTTTTGGAAGGGTTGATCTATTGGAGTGGTCAGGGTTAATGGAAAGAAGTTGAACAATTGGGACCTTGGTTTGGATTTTGCAACAATGTGTTCTTCATCAGAGGAATCCATAGTGGTGATGGGAGAGAATTTAGGTGAACTGTGATCACTGGGATTCACAGTGAGTTCTTCTTGGTTCAGGGTAAGGGAGAGTGATTTTGGTGAGTGGTGTGGTTGAGGTGAAGTGGTGTTGTGGTGAGGGTCATATGAATCATCAAATAATGAATTGACAAATTCTTGATTTGAGATTTCAGCGTTTACCTCATAGTGTGGAAAGTTGATGTCCATGGTTTTGGCAATGGTGTTGTGAATGAGGAGATCTTCATTGTTGACTGGTTCATCAGGTTCATTGGCTAGAATTTTCCGTTTGTTGTAGGTGGGTTGCTGAACTGGTATAGTGGATTCACCATCATACTGCTTTCTTAAGCGTTTAAGCTTCTTCTTAGGTTCTGCAAGTTTGCCAGCAGGAGATCTTTGCCCAGATCTTGTTCTAGAAGCAATTGGATTGGAGCCAGTCTGTACAGGAACCCCGCCTTTAGTGATTCTGATTGAACGTTCCTTAGTGCCTACCTTTAACACTTCCCTGGACTGTTCCGACTCGTCCTCAGGGAACGGTGCAATTCGCAAAGCAGGATTTACAGATCTCTTGCTTGGAACGGTGCTTGCTTGTGCATCCAGTGCCTTCAAGGTTTTCACCTTCTTTTTGACTACCTTGTTTGCTTGTTCTCTTTATCTTTCAGCTCTTCTCTTTTTGGTCAGGAACTCATCAGGAACTTCTGAATCATGATACTCAATGTTCATTTTTCCTACATCTCCTAGCTTGATAGGAGTGGGCCAGATGATGTCATCCTCTATCCTTTCTTCCTTGTTTTCTAGGAAATCCTTAGTGATTCATTTCTTCTCAAAGATAACAGTTAGTAGAGACCCAAAAGGAAGAAATCCCTTTCCCATATCCAGAAAGTTGATCAAATAGTTCCAGATTAAGTGAGCCGGATTCACCTTCACTCTTTTCATAATCTTGTAAATTGCATACCTTGCATGTGCATTGACATGTCCTCTTGCACCGTCCTTGGGAAGAACCACCTTGCTAATCACAGCGTTGGTGAATTTGAGCTCATCCCTGAGATTGCTCACTTCCACTAGTAAAGGATCTTCCTGATCTTTCCAGATGCACCGGTAGTCTTCTGTCTTTGTGATACGCCCAAGTTGATGCAAGGGCTGAAATGGATCGTCTAGGATTGATCTTGGATGATGAGAACTCTGAAATGTGAGAAAGAAGAAGAAGAATTTCGAGATAGAAGGGAAATGGACAGAAAAGAGGGGAAGTTTTAGTGAAATGGAAGATGAAGACTTCACACAAAGGTGGTGGCAAACCCTTGATAAGCCTAATTCTTGAATCACTCAAGAACTATGAGAATCACTCTCACAAATCTGAATCACTCAGAAAAAAATACTAATTCATTCATAATCTGTGTATTACATTGAAGGAGTGGTCCTTATAAAGAAGAAGGAAATTCAGCCTAGTTACAAAAAATGATGAGGTGTAATTTCTCTAGAAAAATCCTAGGCTAGGAGTTACAAATTAAAATAGGAAGATAGTGATATGCTTCAGCCCTGAACGTGTATTTAGTGGCTGATTGCTTCATGTAACTCCCTTTCTTGATTGTTATTCTGACCAGGGAACATAGCATTCAATGCTCTTTATGCACTTAATTTCCTTGTCTTTGTAACTCCATTCTTGCCTTTGAAAGCTCTTCAATCCTTTGACTTTGCTGATGTAACTCCTCCATTCAGAACTTATTCAAATTCAAACACATTCAAAGAGTTTTAAGAAAGGAATGGGTCCCTCCCTTTAAGCCCTTCATGCGCCCCATGCACACACACACCACTTGAAGTGGATTAAACACACTAAAATAAAATTCAGCAACATAATGCATTTGGATCCAACTTATTCAATTGGTCATTTGCATCTTTATTGAAATAAAATAAAACAAAGCATCACATGGCAGCCCCTATGCGTGGGCTGGCTCTTCTTCTTGGGCCTGAATGATCATCATGATTTTTGGTTCCATCTCTTCTACCACTTTGTCTTCAAGAATGGTTGCCACTACTTGCTGAAGAGTCTCTTTGGCCTTTTTAGCTCTAGCCCTTGTCATTGGTCCTCCAAGTCCTTTTAGTGCTCCATGACCCTTGTCCTTGTCCTTGTCCTCATCATTCTCTTTGACCACCACAAGGGAGTGTATCTCTCACCATCATTTAGACTAACATTGAGAGCCTCTGCAACATCTTGTAGGGTAACATCAATGATTCTGTTGAAGGCGCTTGACTTGATTGTTTCACGATTCTTCACCACAGCGCAGTCATAAAATTCTTTTACAAGAGGCGCACATAGACTTCGCGTTGTGCAACATTGTACACTGTTTCCCAGTCTTGATAGAGAAGGTCTAGAAGTCCATCCATCTTCACACATGTGAACAGCTTCATATCAAGGTATCTTGGTGTAACAAGAGTATTATCACCCAGCTTCTCTGTCTTCACAACACCTATTTCCTTGTTCTGAACAGATCGATACAGGTTGATCTTTTCAGATCTTTTCCTTAGAATCTCCATTTCAATCTGTGAATGGGGTGCCTTTCCACCTTTCTTAGAAGGGGCCTTAGCGGCGGTTGCAAGAACTCCGACCATTAAGTTTTGGAGGAGAGAAAATTTGCAGAGAGGAAGTTTTCTTTTCTTGGAGGAGAGAGAGTGTGTGTTGCAAATGAGATAGCGTGAGGTAGAAAAAAAAATCTTAGATAGATATGTGGATGTGGAATATGGAATGACGGTTTTGGAAGGAAGTGCAAAAGGTAGTTTTACTTGAAAGGAGAAAATATTAAACAATTGAGTCGTGGTTACACGCGCGATAAAAGCTGACAGAGTAACTGTTGAGCATTGAATGTGATGTGACTTTTCAGAAAAGAACTGTTGAAGCACGTGCCACGGATATGATGACGTTGAACTTTTCACAATATCAATTTCCATGAGTCACTGAACAATAATGATAGAAGCATGTGGTACGATGCCTCATGTAAACAGTTAGTCTAGACTTGTGAACTGTACTTAGTTCATTCATCGAACGGTACCTGCAAAATAGTAAACTTGCACTTCTATATATTTAATTTGCACAGTGCATATTGATTCTTTCCCTTAGGTCAGAGAATCTTCCTTCAAGTAGAGGTTTGGTTAAGATGTCAGCAAGTTGATCTTCAGTATGAACATAAGACATATCGATGTGTCCTTTCCCAACTAGATCTCTTATGAAATGATGTTTAATTTCAATGTGCTTTGTCCTTGAGTGTTGAACTGGATTCTTCGCAATATTTATAGCGCTTGTATTGTCACATAGCAGAGGTATGTGATTTTCCTGAATGTTGTAATCTTCAAGTTGATGCTTGATCCATAGAAGTTGAGTGCAACATGAGCTTGCTGCTACGTACTCAACTTCAGCAGTGGATAATGATATGGTACTTTGCCTTTTGCTAGACCAAGAAACTAAACAGTTTCCTAGGAAGTGGCATCCCCACTGGTGCTTTTTCGTTCTACTCTATCTCCAGCATAATCAGCATCACAATATCCACTTAACCTGAAATCACTACCTTTCTCATATAGCAGACCAAGATTAGCAGCACTAAGATGAGATTGTTGAGGATTTACCTGGAATCTGGCGCATAGGCAAATGCTGAACATAATGTCAGGTCTGCTTGAGGTAAGGTACAGTAGAGATCCTATCATCCCTCGGTACGATGTTGGATCAACCGGTGAGCTTTCATCATTCTTGTCAAGAACTGTGTTTGGATACATAGGAGTACTCATCTTGCTTGAGTTATGCATGTTGTACTTTTTGAGCATATCTTTGATGTATTTGGTCTGATGTATATAGATCTTGTCTTTTTCTTGCTTGATTGGAAGACCGAGAAATAATTTCAGTTCTCCCATCATACTCATCTCGAATTCGCTTTGCATGAGAGTTGAAAATTCCTTGCATAGGTTATCACTAGTAGCTCCAAAGATGATATCATCAACGTACAGTTGTACGAGAATGTAGTCGTCTTTCAGTTGCTTTCTGAAGAGAGTGTTGTCGATCTGTCCTCTGGAGAAACCGTTATTCATGAGAAAGCTGCTTAAGCGATCATACCATGCTCTTGGTGCTTGTTTTAATCCATAGAGAGCTTTCTTGAGTTTGAACACGTGCTTAGAAGAGGATGGTTCCTCAAATCCTGAAGGTTGCTTCACATAGACTTCTTCTTCTATTACTCCATTTAGAAAAGCACTTTTGACATCCATTTGGTACAGTTTGATGGAGTGTTGACATGCGAAGGCTAGGAGAATACGGATTGCTTCAATTTTGGCTACTGGAGCAAAGGTTTCTGTGTAGTCAATTCCTTCTTGTTGATTGTATCCTTGAGCTACAAGTCTTGCTTTGTTTCTCGTCACTTTTCCATTTTCATCCATCTTGTTTCTGAAAACCCACTTGGTACCAATGATTGATTTGCCTTTTGGCTTGGGTACAAGTGTCCAGACTTCACTTCTTTCAAATTGATTCAGTTCTTCTTGCATAGCTAGAATCCATCCTTCATCTTGTAAGGCTTCTTCTACAGTTTTGGGTTCAATTTCTGAAATGAAAGCACTGTTGGAATCTTCTCTGAAAGCTGACCTTGTTTTGACTTTTTCTGAGACGCTTCCAATAATTTGTTCTGGTGGATGATCTGATTTGTATTTCCAATCCCTTGGTAAAGAGATACCGCTGGAAGTCATGACTTGATCAGACTGTTCTTGATTTTCTGAAGGTGGAGCAATGGACTGTACTATTGGTGAGTTGTCTGAGGGTTGAACTTCTTTGGAGATTCCCTCATCTTCTTGATCAGAAAGGTCAAGGTTTAGAGAGTCTCTTTCTAAACGGTCAGTTGATTCGGTTGAGTGATCATCAAACTTGACATTTATGGATTCTTCTACAGCTTTCGTCCTTGAGTTGAAAACTCTGTATGCTTTGGAATGAGTAGAGTATCCCAAAAGAATTCCTTGATCAGATTTGTTATCGAACTTTCCAATGTTGTCTTTAGTGTTGAGAATGAAGCATTTGTATCCAAAGGGATGAAAGTACGCAACAGTTGGACGTCTTCCACGCCATAGCTTGTACGGAGTCTTCTTCATCATAGACCGCATGGATATTCTATTATGAATGTAGCAAGCAGTTTCAATGGCTTCAGCCCAAAAGTACTTGGGTAGAGAGGTTTCACTTAGCATTGTTCTCGCCATTTCTTGAAGTGATCTATTCTTTCGTTCAGCAACACCGTTTTGTTGAGGAGTTCTAGGAGCAGAAAATTGATGAGTGATGCCTTCTTGTTCACAGAACTGTTCAAAGTCTTCATTTACAAATTCTTCTCCTCGATCACTGCGGATGGTTGAGATGCAGTAACCTTTTTCGTTCTGTACTCTTTTGCTGAACATTTTGAATGCTCGAAAGGTTTCATCCTTGTTTGTTAGGAAGAATACCCAACAGAATCTCGTGTAGTCATCGATTATGACAAGACAATATCTTCTTCCAGAAATACTAGCTACTCTAGTAGGACCAAACAAATCCATATGTAACAAATCCAGAGGTTTGCTGGTGCTAACAAAGTTTTTAGCACGAGAGGAGGTACGATGTTGTTTGCTTTGAACACAAGCAGAACATGTAACATCAGATTTGATATTAAGTTTTGGCAAACCACATACTAAGTCATTACTTATGATTTTAGTAATGGTCCTTAAGGAAGCATGCCCTAGCTTCCTATGCCAAAGCCAAGTATTGTCCTCTGATGATACTAGACATGTTACATTTTGACTTGCTAGGTTTTCCAAGTTCTTCTTATATAGATTCCCTTGTCTCTGAGCTTCAAAGATGATCTTGTCATCGGTATCAGTGACACTACACTTCACTTTATTGAAGGAAACAATGAACCCACTATCACATAATTGACTTATGTTAAGTAGATTATATTTTAATCCTTCAATCAACAGAACATTACTAATTACAGGAAGAGGTTCCTTACCAACATTACCTTCACCAATGATGAGTCCTTTCTGATTTCCTCCAAAGGTAACCGATCCACCATTTCTTTTTGTTTGGATCTTTGGGAACATAGACTTTTCTCCCATCATGTGACGCGAGCATCCACTGTCCAGGTACCATTGTTGGCGTTTCCTTCGTTCTGTTAAGTAGATCTGCAACAGAGATAATTGAATTTTTAGGTACCCAGATTTTCTTGGGTCCTGAGGGGTTAGCAGTCACTTTTGAGGGAACGTTCTTCTCATAAGAAGATTTTCGTTCAGCTCGCTCAATCTTACAGTTTACAACAAATTTGCTTTGATCAGACTCAGATGATACAAAAGATATATCAGACATGCATTCACTAGATGAAGATGATTCACTATCAAATCCTAGTCCACTTTTATCATACAGTTCACGATTATTTCCACAAAGTTTAACTAGATTATCATGTCCTATAGTGAATATGGATAGATCATCTATTAGTACTTTAATTCTTTTCTTAATAGAAGTCCCTTCCTTAACAGAGTCGTGTTCTTTCAAAGCAATATTCTCCTTAAGTACATGATTCTTTTCTATTAAAACTTTTTCATGCTCAAGTTGTAATTTAGCAAACTGTTTCTTCAAAGCTTTGTATTTTTCAGATAGAGTATATGAATGTTCAAGTAATTCGTTGAATTCTTCTTTAAGGTTTTCAGGTTTTACCTCATCATCATCTTCATCCTCCGAGCTTTCTGTAGAAGCCATAAGAGCAAAGAGTGCATCATCATCTTCGTCTTCACCTTCATCTTCTGAACCGTCCTCGGATTCATCCCATCCAGCAGCTAGTGCTTTCTTTTTCTTGTAGAAGGGCTTCTTGCCTGATTTCTTTGCAAGTTTTGGACAGTCAGTCTTGATGTGTCCTGGCTTCTTGCACTCGAAGCAGGTGATGTTGCTTTTGTCCAAGTTTGAGCCACCTTTACTTTTGTGAGTGAACGGTTTCTTCTTCAAGCTTGAATCTCTTTTGTTGTCCTTCCTTGAAGTACCTTTTCCTTTCTGTTGTTTGATCCACATACGCTTGAACTTTCTGTTGAAAAGGGCTTGTTCATCGTCTGACATTTCTTCTGAGGATTCTTCTTCTTCAGATTGTTCTTTTGTTTGGATGACCTTTGAACTGTTTTCTTTGAAAGCAATGTTCTTTTGCTTCTTCAGTCCTTCGTCATGAGCTAGCTCTATTTCATGAACCTTTAGGGATCCCAGAAGATCTTCCAATCTCAAGGTGCTGAGATCTTTAGCTTCTTGAATGGTTGTGACCTTGGGTCTCCATCTTCTGGGAAGGCATCTTAGAATCTTTGTGATTTGATCAACATTTTCATACTTGCGATCAAGATTCCTAAGCCCATTGACAATGGTTTGGAATCTTCCAAACATGTCATCAATGCTTTCACTTTCCTTCATCTTGAAGGTTTCATATTCAGCCACAAGTAGACTTACTTTGGCTTGTCTGACATTTGCCGTACCTTCATATGCCAACCCTAGAGCTTCCCAGACTTCTTTGGCCGTTGCTAAGCCATCAACCTTATCCAACTGAGATTTGCTTAAAGCACATAGTAGGAATAGCTTAGCTCTAGCATTAAGTTGATAATCCTTGCGTTGTGCTTCTGTCAGTTGATCCTTCTTTATTGGTTCTCCAGCATCATCTTTGTGAACGATGTTGCCATTTTCAATGATGTCCCAGAGCCTGTAGTTTGTGGATTCAATGAATAGTTGCATGTAAGTTTTCCAATAAGGATACTCAGTTCCATCAAAGAATGGAGGCTTGTTGGTGGATGAGCCTGTAGCTATTGCTAAATCTTCTGCCATGGATCTTTACTCTACACCTGTTAAGTTGTTAGTTTCTAGAGACTAAGCTCTGATGCCAATTGAGATGCAATAAAGTAACACAAGAAAGGGGGGTTTGAATTGTGTTCTTGAAAATTACTTTTTAAAACTTTGTTTTATGAAAAGAATATTAGTTCTTAGGCAAAACATTTAAGAGTGACTTTTCACAAACTGTTTAGTGCAGCAGAAGTAAAACAGTAAACAGAACAGAACGATCAGCACACAGAAATTTATACTGGTTCACCCTAAACAATTGGGCTACGTCCAGTACTTGGCCACCACCAAGATTTTCACTAGCAAGTATCAAGGACTTCTCCAATACAAGTATTATCCAGGACTTCTCCAAGTATTATCACGGACTTCTCAAAGTATTCTGCAGGACTCCTCCTATAAGTATTGTACAGGACTTCTCCTAAATCTTTACAAAGATTTATGATACTCTACAATGGTTCTCTTCTTTCAAGAGTGAGGGTAGAGACTTTATGGCACTGGAACTCTAATGTAAGATCAAGTTTTGATCGTGTAGTACAACTCTTATGTTTTGATGATTACAAGTTAACATTTGAGTATGAACAATTATGGTACTCTAACGTGTTTTTCTGAGTGTGCTATTTACAGGCTCTGACCTCAATTCAATCTCACACACATCAGAAGCACTGTGCATAAAGAGTGACCCAAGCAACGCTTTCGCAACATCTATGTTCACCCTGAACAATAGAAATGCTTCAGAAGATCTGAAGTTATACAAGCTCTGATAAGGACTCAGTCACTAGAAGTTCTGAAGATCTAGAAGTTCTGATAACCAAGAAACACTGAAGGTTCAAATGTTCTGATGGTGTAGAAGACTCTGAAGATCCAGAAGCTGAATAGTGGAAACTCTGATGTCCAGAAGCAAGAAACTCTGAAGACCATGTACTTCCCTCTGAGTTCAGAATCAGAAGATACAACGGTCAGAGGATCTGTGCTTTCCCTCTGACTCTGATCAACCGGCTTCACAAGTTCCAACATGAAGCATTCCCCTGATCAGAAGTCTCCTAGGTTTAAAGGTCAAGTCACTATCCAAGTACAAAAGCAACTGTTCCTTCCTAACGACCTACCTAACGTTCTCAGCCACAGCAGAAGCTGGAATTTCCAGAACTGCCCTCCAACGGTAGCATTTCCATGCAGCGTTCAAACCCTAATCCTTGGAGTATAAATAGAGGCTGAAGTTTGAAAGATGCAGTTGGAAGAATTTACACAAGCACAAGCTATATTCAAAAACCTTCAAGCATTCTTTCATCTGAAATCATTGTGTTTACTATTAGCTTTTCAGAAGCAAATCTCTTGTAAACATTCTTTGTTAAACAGTTTGTTTAGTTACCTTTAGGAGATCAAGGTTGATCGGATCCTAGAGAAGACTAAGAGAGTGAATCTTAGTGTGAGCTAAGTCAGTGTAATTGTTAGTCACTTGTAGGTTTCAAGTGCAGTTGTAACGCTTTACCTGATTAGTGGATTGCCTTCATTCTAAGAAGGATGAAATCACCTTGACGGGTGGATTGGATTAGCTTGAGGGATTTATCAAGTGAACCAGGATAAAAATCCTTGTGTGCTTTTCTATCTCTTATCTTTAGCACTTAAGTTCTCGAAAGATTTGCTAGAATCTTTAAGGTGGAAGTTTTTACTTGAAAACGTTATTCAAACCCCCCCCCCCTTCTACCGTTTTTCATACCTTCATCTAAGTGTTTGGGTTCAGATTTGACTATTGAATTCACTTCAGAGTTACTACAATAGTGTGAAAAGAATAAAAGATGTGACTCTTTTAAGGTACGAGGTTTTCTCTTCCACTGGGCAGAATTTATGACTTGTGTTTGACACTTGGGAATATCTGCTCAAGCTTTGAATGCTGTTGAGAAGTTTGAATATGAATGCTTGAATGCTTGGATTCTCAGAGTTAATTCTTCTAGTCTTCAGATCTTCAAGGATCCCTTAAATACTTGCTTGCTAGTGTTGTAGTCGTTGTGAGACACAATCCAACCGTTGAGATAGCCGTTGAGTTTTGATATCGGACCGTTGATTCAATTGGCTTGGTTGGTAGCTTCATTAAATGTTGCTTCTGAAGCAAGTCTATCCTTTAGCTTGAAAGGTGATGTTTGTCAGCTAGTAGGTGGTGATAGACTTTGGGCTACTTTTCAGATAAGAGACAATTTGACAATTTGATGTTGACGGCTTGTACTTTTCCTCGTTGGTCAGCGTGCCTTTTGCTAAAGCAAGTTTTGTCTTCATCTGATTTAGTTTGAATGAAATTCAAGTGATTGTCATAAGATTTGAATGTGAGACAACTGGTTGAAATTAAACTGAATCTTTGGCGCTCAAAATATTGCTTGAAATATATGACTGATGATGTGTCATTGAACGATCTGAATTTTCAGCTAGGGTACAGTCAAGGTTCCTTCTTTTCCTGGAGAAAATTTTCTTCTTAATAAGTGACAGAACGTTGAGGCGTGTGATATAGAGCCAAGTTTCTCCTTTAATTAAGAATGTTATCAGTGAATAAATTTTCAAAGAAACTTCTATTATAAAATTGTTATGATCAAAATAAGATTTTAAAAACGTTATGATGCGTTTGAACTTAACACTTCTTTCCCGTTTTTTTATTCTTTCTTTTCTTTCTGCCTAGGTTCTTTTTATACGGTCTGAGGCCTTTTTTTTTTATGAGCCCATGCACTACTAAAAACAATGTCTGATGGGCCTTTTCTTTTATTACTCCTTTGGATATAATTAACTTTTAAGATGTGAATATTTAGGGGGCTGTATTTGCTCCTTTGGTTTTACCTAATTAATTGTTTTCTCAAGAAAATTCCAAAATATGTTTTCTTCAATGATGTCAAGAATTCATAATGAAATGCTAAGGTTAAACCCTCTTTGCAAATAAAATTAAAAGAAACAAATAACAATTTTTTCTCAAAATAAATTAATCTTTTAGAAAACTAAAAATATCACAACCAACTCATGTTTTTTACCAAGAACTACGTAGCCTTGATTTCTCTGTTAATAGAGAATACGTAGGCCCGGGGCCACTCCCACCAGGCATTCCAAACAAAAAATCTAAATTTTGTTCTTATTTGTAGAATAATATTTTCATTACACTAGCAACTTGTAAATATTCTTTTTAAAAATAAGATAAAAGACACTTTCTTAACGGTCAAAATAAATGATTTAGAAAGCTAAGAAATCTTGCATAATTGACCATAGGTAACCGTTTCTTAACGGACGTTGTAGGGCGCTAACGCCCTATACGTAACCGACTCTCGAATCTAGATTTGGTTTCTATTATTTGGGTTCTCTTATGTTCTCCCTAAAAACATTAGTGGCGACTCTTCTGATAATTCATTATCTTTAATGCGTCGTCCCGCCGCGACCCTTGTTGCAACAATCATTTTTCAAAATCTTTTCAAAAAAATTCAAAATCTTTCTCACAACCCGTCGGTTCACACTCTTTCCACTCATTCTCTCTCTTCTTTTTTCAACTATAAAACCTCCCTCCTTCCTTCTTCACTTTTTACATTCTACAAAGTTCAAACTCTCGCTCTTTTTCCTCTGAAGATCATTCTCTCCCAGTTTTTGGTTAAGTTTGCTTGCTCCGGCCGCCGTCATTGCGCGGTGTTTCTCTTTAGCCCACGCTCTCGTCATCCAATCTCACGACCCCTCCTCCGGTGAGTTTCGGTTCTTTTTCTCTTGTTTTGTTGTTTTTGGTTTCTTTTCCTCCATTCTTGACCCTGTTCATATTCTGTCTTCAAACCTTCATATCTTCATATGAGACTACCCAATATGTCTTTAAATAGTGTTAGCATTTCTTCTCTAGAGATTTCTTCTCCTTCATCAGGCGATGAAAAGTCCTCTCCGTCTGTTGTTGTCATCTCTGATTCTCCCACTGTTCAAGATGAGTCCGGTCCCACCGGCTCTATTGATTCTGTCCTTTCTTCCAACGATGGCATTTCGTTGCCTGAATGGCGAACAAATGTACATTTGGTTGAAGATAAATGCCTGTGGCGCTCCATTTGGGGTAGCGTTGGGAGTAGGGGTGTACAAGGGACGGGTTGGGACGGGTTTTGGTTAATCATAACCCGGCCCTAAATATTGACCGGGCCAATTCATAGACCCTAACCCGTCCTTAGACCCGAAGTAACCCGACATTATGCGGTCCAATTTAGGACGGATCTATGTAGGACGGGACCGGGTTAGCCCGAGGGACAATTAGTCTAAGATTATTTGATACTAATTGTAAAATTTAAAGATAATAACATACTTAAAGAGTCATAAGTTGGAACTATTTTTTAGAAGAAAGAACTTGAAAGGATCCAATTCTTTCATAATCTATTGCACTTGAGAGGTTTACATTTTGTTTGGTCTATATACACGTGTCACTCATTTTGTTTGATCATTCTTCACTTGTCTCACATGTGCATAATACACACATATGATTTTCTCTTGTTAGAGCATGAAAGTGTCCATAGTTTGATGAATGTTTATTTAATTTATAAGGTAGATGTTAAACATTTTAATCTCATCCACATGGTAAGATAAATTTGAGCACCATGTATCACATTTTAATTATTATAATAAATTAAAATTTTATAAAATATATATGTGGGACGGGCCGGGTGACCCGAGTGTCAACCCGAACCCGACCCTACCCGAAGTCGTGTAGCTCAAAGATCAACCCGGCCCTAAAGGCTTGGGCCGGGACGGGTTGGCGGGTAGGGCCGGGTCTTGTACACCCCTAGTTGGGAGCATCAACTCCTATCGCATAACCGCCCAAGGGTTTACGAAAATGAATCCCGCCACTTCATGTAACGATGATTTGCAGCTAAATATTCTTCCCTGTGGCGATGATGACTGTGTTTCTATGTTTCTTTGCGAAAGGAAACGTCAGATGAGTCGCCCGATTTTTTCTATGTGTATGGTTATCTCTTCACTAATCTTAACATTAAACTTTCTTTTTCTCCCTTCATATGTCACGTTCTTTCATTTTTGAATGTAGCGCCTTGCCAACTTCAGCCTAATGCCTGGGGCTTTATTCGTTGTTTTGAGTGTTTTGAAATTCTGTGTGAACATCTGAGTTTAGCACCAACTTACCCTTTATTTTTTCTCTTCTATAAATCTGTCACCAAAAAACCTACTTCGATTAAGTGGGTTCCACTTCTTGCTCGTAAGAAAATGAGCCGATTCACCGCCCTGAAGAGTCATTATAAAGTCTGGCAGAGAAAATTCTTCAAGATTGTTGAATCGCCCGAGATAAGTAATTTATTTCGGGACTCCAATAACTGTCCTCTTTTCCCCTTTTATTGGACCAAAAATCCTCGCCGGAAAATCTCTGTTTCTGCTGATGCTCTAGAGGATTCCGAGCGAGGGGTCGCCACCTATCTTCAATCATTTCCCGTATTTTCTGGTCATGATCTGATTGAGGCGTCCAAGGCTGGCACTCTGGATCAATTTTTTAGTAAGTTACATATCTTTGCGTGTAGTTTTCATTGTATCACCTATTCTTTATTCTCAACTTATCTTTTTTCCTTGTGCAGCTACGATGGGAAAAGGTCGATCTGATGCTAATCCTTTGAAAATAAAAGAGTACCTCGCCCTAGCTGCTGCTGAGATTGAGAAAAAGAAGGCTGCTGCCGAGATTGATAAGAAGAGGAAACAGGATTCCCGTCTTGATGGTGGATCCGATGCAGGAAATGAAAAGGATCCCAAACGTCAGAAGAATTCTGGAGCCTCTGAGAAAGGCGCTCAAGAGGCTAACCAATCCGGTCCGACTCCAAAGGTCAAACCGATTGCTGAGAAAAAGAAGGGAGATGGTAATCTCCCGCCACCCTGCCAAGATCCAAATTCGCCAATCGTCCGCCTCGACACACCTTTTGTTCATGCTGGCTCTAGCTCAGCCGTTGGAGGCGATTCTCCTCCAGTCTTGTTGAGTTTGACTGATCCACACTTTAATGGGTTAGAATTTATGAACCGGACTTTTGACAATCGGCTCCACCAAGACATTGCAGGTCAGGGTGCCCCAAACATTGCCTCGATGGCCATTCATCATGCTCTTTCAGCGGCCAGTAATGTGGCGAGCATGGTGCAGTATGTGAAGGATATCCACACATCCAAACATCGCCTTGAAAAGAAGGTGAATGAATGGAAATATGGTTATGAACGGATGAAAGCTGATGCTGATGCCGCCAATAAGCGTTGGAAAGAGTCTGAGGATAAGTGCTTCAAGGTTGCGGCAGAGTTGGCAACCTCTGAATTGCTTCTTCAAAAGACTAAGTCTTTGAAGGACACTATTGATGCCAAGCATACTGCTGCTTAGGATAAGCGCTAAAAGATGGCGGACAAGTATGATCGCCTGAAAGACTCTATCCTTGGGCGCGCCTCCCACCGATTTGCTCAAGTCTTTGTCAAAGCTAAGGAGCAGATTAGTGTTGTGGAGCCTGGGTTTGACCTCTCCCGTATTGGATTTCTGAAGGAGATTAAGGATGGCCAAGTGGTTGGCGATGATGATGTTGATCTTGACCTCCTTTCCAAGTTTGATTCTAAAAGCGAGTCGGAGGAGGAAAATGGTGAAAATGGCAATGGCGAGGGTAAGAATGGCGAGGAAGAAGAAAAGGATCCCAATGCCACTGTGAATCAAGACAACACCACCAACGACGAAGGCCTTGCTTAGTTTTATGTTTTTTCTACTTGTATTTTCTTCTTAGGGCTATGCCCATTCCGATCATTATCTTGTAATGGGCTCCGCCCTATTTTGTTTTGGATGTATGGGCCGCGCCCCTTTTTATTTTAATGAAGTTTATTTCCTTCAATTATGTTGTTGCTTTTGGTTGTTTGTTATTTACTAAGTCTTTAAGGTTTAGGTTTATGCTACCTTAGTCAAATTATCGACGAGGCTTGGTTTCTAGTGGCCACTAGAATTTCCAAGGCTTTGTGCACTCAGTGGCGATGCTTTCTTATTCCGAAAGACTTATTCGTGGTAGCTTGTACCTTGAGGCGGTTCATTCCACCTGATATTTTTAAACATGTAAACTAATAAAAAAACTAAGTCATTTTGAAAAGAAAGATTGAAAATTTTCGTTGATTTTTTGAAACATGGGAACTATTGTCCCTTGATTTACATTTGCCGCCTCATTAAAAACCTTATAAAGGAAAAAAGAGTGCGACTTCTTTCATTTTCGTTGCTTCTCTTAGCTGAAATATTGCTTTAAGTGCAAGGTGTTCCACGTTTGTGGAACCCTCTTTCCATTCAATTGTTCCAGCTTATAAGCTCCATTTCCAATGTCCCCAATCACCCTGTAAGGTCCGTCCCAATTGGGCGAGAGTTTGTTGTGTTTGTTAGGTAACGTTCTTTTCCGGAGCACTAAATCTCCCGCCTTCATTGTTCTTGACACTACCTTTGTTGCAAACTTTCTGGCGACCTTTACTTTTCCAGCCTCATTCCTCAAGTGTGCCTCCCTTTGTTCTTCAGGCAACATGATTAGGTTTGCAATCAGATTTTCTCCGTTGTCAGTTTCACTGAACCTGGCTACCCGCTAGCTTTGATTATCAACTTCTACTGGAAGCGTAGCATCAATTCCATAAGTTAAACGGTATGGTCGTTTCTCCCGTACTTGTCTGCTCAGTTGTGTTGTACGCCCATAACACGTCTGGTGGTTCTGCCGCCCAAAGACCTTTGCCTCGTCTAACTTCTTCTTCAAGCCATTTAAAATTACTTTATTAGCTGATTCCGCTTGCCCATTGGTCCGAGGGTGCTCTACTGACGCAAACCGCATCTCAATCCCAAAGTCTGCACAAAACTCTCTTGTCAAATTACTAGTAAATTGAGTCCCATTGTCCATCACCAACGCCATGGGAACACCAAATCTGCATATTATCCTTCGCCATAGAAAATTTCTGACTTTAGCGGCGGTAATGGTTGCCAATGCCTCCACTTCTATCCATTTAGTGAAATAATCCACCGCCACAATAATGTACTTCATTTGCGCCTTTGCTACTAGAAATGGACCTAGTATGTCCGTTCCCCACATAGCAAAGGGCCAAGGTGCCATCATGGTTGTTAAGTGTTCTGGCGGGGCTTTATGCAAATCAGAGAAAACTTGATACTTAACACATTTTTTAACATATTCTAAACAGTCTTTCTTTATTGTCGGCCAGTAAAATCCCGCCCTCAGTACTTTCACTGCTAAAGATTGCCCTCCTATGTGGCTAGAAAAAACTCCTCGTGAACTTCTGCCATAATCCCCTGGGCATCCTTAGTGTCCACACATTTGAGTAATGGTGACATTATTCCCCGCTTGTACAGTTCATCGCCTACTAGTGTGTAGAAGCTGGCCTCTCTGCGCTTCTCTCTTGTGTTTAAATCGTCTTCTCTTGTGGGATTTTGAAGAAAATTTTTAATTGGCTCCATCCACGCGGATTCCCCTTCTGTTATAGCCTTTACCGCCTTTATCTTTATCTCAACAAGGTCAATACTGGGGCGAGGAAGAGTTTCTTGAATGATTGTCTGGTAATTGCCCAATCGTCCCGTGCTAGCCAACTTTGCCAATACATCTGCCCGCTCATTTGGGCTTCTTGGAATGTGTTATATCCTGACTTTTTCAATCACCATCATTAGCCTATGCACAATTTCCAAGTATTTGGAAAGTTGTGGGTCCTTCACTTGGTACTCTCCTTTTACCTGTTTATCACCAACTGTGAATCGCCTTTGATGAACAGCTTCCGAACTCCCAACTCAACGGCGAGCCTTAAATCGGCTATCAGTGCTTCATATTCTGCTTGGTTGTTGCTTGCCCTGAATTCAAATTTCAAAGATTGCTCGATGACCATATTATCCGGGCTTTCAATTGTTATTCCCGCCCCACTTCCTTTGTCGTTGGAAGCACCATCAACAGACAAGATCCACTCTCCAGTCATTCCCTCGCCTTCTGTAGGCGTCATTTCCGCCACAAAGTCAATCAAACTTTGGATTGTAACAGTTCCTCTTGGCTCATACTGGATGTCATATTCAGACAATTCTACTGACCAACTGACTAACCGCCCTGACAAGTCAGGTTTTTGTAGTACTTGCCGCAGTGGAATATCAATTTCAACCTTCACTTGGAAACTTTGAAAGTATGGCCGGAGGCGTCTTGCCGTTTTCAGAATTTCCAAAGCAGCCTTTTCAATTTTTTGGTATCGCAGTTCGGCGCTTTGCAAGGTATGGCTAACAAAATAAATGATCTTATACTTTTTCTCCTCCTCTTGGAGCAATACTGTGCTAACTGCTTTGTCCGTGACCGCCAAGTAAAGGATCAAAGGAACATCCGGTGTAGGCATGGATAACACAGGCGGCGTGGCCAATAACTTTTTTAACTCGATAAAGGCTTGCTCGCATGCTTCTTTCCATTGGAATGTTGAGTTCTTTTTTAAGCATGTGAAGAATGGGGCCGCTCTATCTCCCGCCATTGGTAAAAAAACGAGCTAATGCCGCCAAACGTCCCGTTAATCGTTGCACCTCCTTGACATTGGCTGGACTCTTCATTTCCAGAATCGCCTTGCATTTATCTGGGTTTACTTTTATTCCTCTTGATGTTATCATGAACCCTAAGAATTTTCCCCCTTGGATCCCAAAGGCACATTTTTCAGGATTCTTGTATTTTCTTAATTGAGCGAATGCTTCTTTTAGATCTTCACCATGTTCACCCGCCCTGGAAGATTTGACAATCATATCATCGACATATACTTCCATGTTCCTTCCCACTCGGTTTGCAAAAAATTTGTCCATCAGGCGCTGATAAGTGGCACCCGCATTTTTCAAGCCAAAAGGCATGGTTTTGTAGCAATAATTAGCCTGGTTGGTCATGAACGTCGTGCTTTCCTCATATGGGGGATGCATCATGATTTGATTATACCTAGAATAGGCATCCATGAGGCTCAGAAGTTCATTTCCAGAAGCCTCGTCTACCAACTTATCAACATTAGGGAGGGGATAAGAATCTTTTGGACACACTTTGTTAAGACTTGTGTAATCCGTACACATTCTCCACTTCCCATTAGCTTTTTTGACCATCACTACATTGGCGAGCCATGTAGGATACTGTACTTCACGAATAAACTGAGTTTTAATTAATTTATCGGTTTCTACTTGCACCGCCTTATCCTTTTCTTCACTCATTCGTCGCCTTGTCTGCATGACTAGTTTCACTCCTGCTCGTATAGCCAACTTGTGAGTGATCATACTAGGATCAATTCCTGGTACATCATTGATCGTCCAAGCAAATAGATCCAAGTTATCACCTAACAGGGCGATCAACCGGTTTTCTTAATCCTATGACAAGCTACTGTCGATCTTTAATACCTTATCTTTGACTTTTGCGGATTTAGTTTCTTCCAAAGGCTGCGGGCGGAAATCGCCAGCGTCGTCTCTTGGGTCCAGAGTAAACCCTTCCTATGGGAAAATTTCTGTAATTCGATGACTCTCCTTGGCGGCCTTTCTTCCATAACTCCTAAGATAGCACTCCCTTGCTGCATTCTGATCCACACGCAAAATTCCAATTTTCCTGTTGCACGCCAGATACTTTATGGTTAAGTGGGCTGTTGATATCACAGCACATAACTTGTTGAGAGTGTCTCGCCCCAAGAGGGCGTTATAATTTGCACGACATGCTAATACCAAATACTTGACTTGGAATTTTTTGACAAATTCCCCCTCTCCAAAAGCAGTTGGGATTTCCACATAGCCTCGCACATTGACACGATCGCCGGTGAATCCAACCAAAGTCCCTGAATATGGTTTTAAATCTGATTCTTTTAGGCCCAGGCAATCGAATGCATCACCATAAATAATGTCAGCCGAGGATCCCTGGTCCAAAAACACTTTCTTTGTTTTGTAATTGTTGACTCTGATTGTTACCACTATCGGATCATTGTCATGTGGGATTACATGAGCAAAATCCTGAGGGGAGAATGTGATTGGTGAGTGATTCAACCAGCATGCTCCTTCATATGCCTCGTGCACTGAGTTCACCGCCGCTACATATCTCTTTCTGGCTTTGCTGGAGATCTCACCGCCACCAAATCCGCCTGCGATAGATGAACATTCACCCACAGGATCGCCTAATTCTTCCACCACTTCCTTGCCTTTTCCTTTGTCGCCCTGAGTCACCTTGGCGGGCTCTTGTGCTGAAGCATCCTTAACAAAATTTGCCAAATGTCCTGCCTTAAATAATCGATCGATCTCTCGCCGCAAGGCTCAACAGTTATTAGTGGTGTGTCCTAAAGCTTGGTGAAATTCACACCACCTGTTAGTATCGACATTAGATGGTGGTCGCCTAGGCGGTGGTGGATATTGCACAACATTCGTCTGACCCACAGCCCTCAGTATTGTGCTCAAAGGCGCATTTAGTTTGGTGAGTGGGGCTGTATTTGGTGAGGCAGCTGGCTGAGTCACCTGAGTTGGGGAAGCTCCTTGGGAATTCCTGTGCCAAGTGTTGCTTTGGAATCCCAGTTTTGAATTCTGATATGGGCCGGGCCTTGGTTGGCGGGGAGTGAATGTTGGCCTTACGTCTTTTCCCGCCTTGGGCTTTTCTGGTGGAACAGTGCCTGGTGGGGCACCTTTTCTCCAATCTTCTCTCTCCTTCTTGTTTTGATCATCTTGCTCTATCAAGATAAATTCTTGAACTCTGGCTCGGAGGTCCATCATATCACGCGCCGAGCGCCTTGTCAAATCAAGATTCAAAGGTCTTGCCCGAAGTCCGTTTTTGAAGGACGCCACACATACATCTAGACTATCCTCCTCCAGTTGAACAACCATCTTGCTGAATCGCGCCATGTATGTTTTAAGTTTCTCACCCGGTTGTTGATGTATATTGTTTAGATCAAATATGGTTGCTTTTGTGGTCTTGTTGGCTGAGCATTGAGTTAAGAACTTAGTAGATAAATCAGTGAAACTGTCAATTGAGAAAGGTGGCTGCTTAATAAACCATTGCATCGCCATGCCCTTAAATGTTGATGGCAACAATCTACATTTCACATCATTTGTCGCCCCGCCAATAACCATTTTGGTGTTGAAGTACCTCAAATGCTCCATCGGATCAGAGTCGCCTGAATAGGCGTCCAATGTCATTGTTTGCAAATGTTCGGGTATTTCAACCGCTGTGACGGCGGGTACGAAAGGTTGGAATTCAACTACATCCTCAGCCTCTAGACGTTGTCCACGCTTGAAATCTCTCATTTGGTTCAAATGTTCATTCTGACGTTGAACATTTTGCAAAGTATCCAGCATATGCTTTAAAGCTACTGGCGTGATGCCTGTTATCACCTCTTGTTCTTTCACATGGTTGCTAGCCTTTAAGTCATCCGGATTTATGTGTACGGGCGTCGTTGGCCACCGCCGGACACCTGGATCTGACTTAGCCAGCAGATCTGAAGGTTTACCCGGAGTTGGTTCTGTCGCCGGTGACGGTTGTGACCGCGCCACCGAGTGAACACCCTCCGAGGAAGCCTCCTGCTCTGGTTCAGAATGTATGACATGGTTATCATCTCGATTGCCGCCGCGTCGGCCGTGACGACCCCCACCTCTACGGCGGAAGTCACGACGACCTACACCACACGAACGAGTCTCCATCAACCGTAACACTCACCTTCTACGTCACGTGTAGATCTAGGTCAGAGCCACAGACGACACCAATGTTCTGTACTAGAGCCAATCTAAGTATCAAAGATACAATGATAAACCCTAGCAGAGCATAAATATGGAAATGATGTAATAAAGAGAGAATATTCTCATTAATGATAGTAAAGTTGTTAGATACAAGGTAAGAACTTCCCTTTTATAGAGGGTGTGGTCATCATCTAGATTGTTCTTACATTTGAGCCTTACAATCAAGGCCCAAATCCCTATGCAAATAAGACAAACCCAAATGAATCTTCCAGCTAACAGATGGGGTCCACTAGTAAGATGGTTCACCATCAGGCCAGTCATCATCGCATGTGGCCCTTATCAAACCGGTATCTCGCCCTAATCCGTAAGTGTCCTGGGTGGGCATGAAGTAGCTCATGTCCCGCCCAGTCCATTATCGATCCCTCGAGAATTGTAATTCAATTGTAGTTTCTATTAATTCTCTTATTTAGACTTATAAAAAGTAAAAACCAATTTCAGATTTTTGAAGTAGTGATGTTGAAAGCAATAAGTAACACGGAAAATTAAATAGATTTGAGAATTCAGTTGGGAAAATAGCACTCGGGTATGTTTCACCTATTTGTCCTATGCTTCAATTTTAACAGTATTTATATGAACTCAATAAACCTCTCTTCGGCGATTTAGCCTTTATTCTAGGATGTTGATAACTCACACGCCCTAGACTTCTAATTCAATTACTAAGTCTGTTTTACGAGCACCTAGACCAGGGAATTGAAGATTAAGTTCTAATTAAACTAGCCAACGCAACTAGGTTCTACTCTTGAATCAAGCAGTAGGGAACGCCTAATCGAATCGAATCCTTATTTCCCTAATTCCTAATCAGCTTCCGTTCTAATAGAAATTAGCAAGTTCCTTGCGCGACTCAAGAATAAACAATATAAATTGATTCAATTACGAAGATTGGAAAAGAGAATTCATATAAATAACGGTTCAAATCAAAACATCATTTAAAACGGATTCACAACCCAAGTACTAAAAGAAGTTCCTAGCATGACCATAATCAAGAATTCAAGAGAAAGAAAATATCACCTAAAACCTCCAGTAGAAACCTTGAAAAAACTCTCAAAACCGTAAGAAGTTTGTGCTCAATTTCCATCACCAAAAGCTTCCAATCACGTTCAATATATATCTCTATATATTGCTAAACCAAACCTTTAAATATATTGCTTTTCCGCCTGTTCCCAAGTGCAGTACACTTTTTGGCAATTCAACACCCTGCCACGTGTTAGCTTCGTATTGGGCTATGGTTAAAGTGGGACATCAAGTGCTACGCAACCTACAGCCTTATAGTGGACCTTGGTCAAGCTTGTGCCACGTGGAGGACAGAGAAACAGGGGCCATCAATCTCCTGGGCGTGCATGGGAACTCTCGTGGATCATCAGCACCGAATCAGATCTTTTTTCCTGATTTCCTCTTTTCTTTTTATTCTGAAAATCCTAACTAAAATAAAATAAAAATATCAAAATAAATCAAATAAAATACTAGAAAGATAATAATCCAAAAATAAACAACCTAAATCCTAACTACATATATAATTTAAAAAGTACTAATTAATGATAGATAAAATCTAACAAATCAAAATAAAAACTCCTAAAATCCTAAAATAATTAAAAATATGAAAATTACATAAAAATACCATAAAAACTAATTAAAACTCAGAATATAAATTAAAAATAAAATAAAAGACCCACAAAAATACCCTTACATCCCTGGGTCAACAGTGTATTATGAATTTCTTTTGTAAAATAGTTTTCATTTCTTTTTGTCTCTAACTCTATAAGTTTAAAAGATCCCACCATCCCCAGTAACTCCTTAATATGGTCTCGACCCACTAAAAGCGACAAGGACTCGAACCTCGGTTCGTCCTGTCAAACATTCTCTCAAAATCCCATCACTAGTATGGCATAACTTCCCGTTTTCCCACACTCTGACGTTCCACAGATATATGTATAATTACACAATATAGTTAGTACAATCCAACAAAACATGAGCACATATATCAACATCACTAATGATTAACCACTTAGCACGTATAACATGTGAATTAATCAACAACAACCCTAACAATAATCAAGCAACAACACAAATGTCGGCCGAAGCCCCAGAAAACGGAGACACACGTCTTTATTGATTAACAACGGCCGAAGCCTCAGAAAACCATTTCCAGATCAGCTTAATCAATCTTAAGCATAAACAAATAGCAAGTCGGAGTTATCGACGCATAAGTCATTATCTAGCAAGTAAGTTGCCCTCACCTCCGGGTCGTCCAGCTTGATACGGCAGGGTTCCTTCACTTGCTTCTCCAACAGCTCCTAAGGTTTCCACAGTCAAACCCTTTGAGCAAACACAACATAATTCAATCAAAACAAGTCAATACTAACCGAGCAATATTTACTAACGTCAGACGAAGCATTAGAAGCTTCAGAGTACGATAATCTAACACGAGAAGACGAGTTTTCGCGGAAAAAGAAATTTTCCTCCCCCCAAAGGGTGCTCTTGGTCGTGGCACTATTTATAGTTTTCTGGCGTTTTTTCTTCGATCAAATTTGATTCCTAGGTTATCATATGTCATATCTAGGGTGAATTAATGCCCGGAAAAATTATCAGGTGGAAAACTGACATAGGGATAATTTGGTCAAGGTTTTAAGCTCAAAAACTCAAAGTTGAAATTTTGAAAAATAAAATTAATGAGGTTGTTGACAACGTCGTTTATAGAAACTAATCCTACTGGCGCTAAGCTAAGTCGTGGATCTTTGATTTAAAAAAGCAAACCCTCAGTGAAAAAATGGGTTTTTTTGTCTGTTTTCAATCTCTACGACGATCCGACAAGAATCGGCAGACATCGGCGGAGTAATTACGACGTATGAATGGTAGGGATGAAGTTTTGAAAGAGAAATTGAGTTATTTGGACCATTCTACAAAAAGCTCAAAACTTTGAGCACCGAAAGAGATGTAGAAAAGCGATAGAAAAGACGATCAAAGGTAAGAATTAGGATGAATACCTCGATGTCGATCCGTAGCAACTGACAGCACGACGATCAGTCAAGAAATGACGAGAATCTTCCTCCTCCCTCTCTTCCTCCTTGCTCGCGGGTTTGGGTGGGTGAATGGGTAAGATATTTTGATTTTTTTGCTATTTATAGGAGAGAGAAAACGCGGGAAATTGAATATTTCGCGATTTCGATTTTTCAAGTACATTCCTCTGTGGATTCTAAGTGAGTTTCTGGCGACAGAATTCTAGAACTCAAAACAGGTTTCTTGGATTTGAAGTGAACGATCCAAAAGCGGTATGAATCAATTTAACCCGAAAAACTACTTTTTTGCAGCTGACATGGGATGAAGAAACTTCCTTCTGAAGAAATGTTTCAATCGTCGAAGGAAATAAGATTACGCAAATGGAAACTTCGTTAGAAGCTCCGAATAGAAAAAGTCTTCATCCAGGGCTTATTTTTAAGTCCTTAAGAAGATTTTTTGAATGGAAGTCCTTAAGAAGATAGAATTTAGCTTCGTCGGACTTTCGAGAAGTGAAACCTATCGTGCATACAGTCTAGAGTTCCGTATCGAAACACTGGTCATAGGAAAAATAAAGAGAGATTCTTATTTTTCTAAATATTTTGAATTTCGCTCAAACAGTGCTTTAAGAGCGGAAATAACCTTTTACGAACGCTCTCTCCCTAAGGCGGAAGTGAAAAAGGCTCGTGCTATAACTTAAACTGACTATAATACCATTCTTAGTCCTGCACTAAACTTTCTCCTTCATTAAGTCTTCCAATTCTGCAAACACTTGTTCAGGTTCCTTTCATGATTCATCGAAATTTAAGCGTGAATAGAAGACTAATTATTTAATCTATAAACTAGGGTCTTACAGCCAGTGTTTTAAGACTCGGCTCGGACCGGCCGGTCCGACCGGTTGCACAGGGACTCGGTGACTTGACCGGTCCAAGCCACACATCCGATCGGTTGTGCATGCCACTCGGCTGGAACCGGTTTGAACCGGCCGGTTCGATGCTTAACTCGGTGACTCGGCCGATTTTCAGTCAGACCAGCGAGTCACCCATTTTATTTTTTTAATTATTTTCCTTTATTCTGTTAATGGATCATGCATGTGGGCTTTTCTTTTCCTAACAAGTTTTTATTTATTACAGTGGGCCTTTCATTTTTTCTTTTGAAATTTTGTTGACACTAGTTAGTTACAGCTTGATTATAGTGGGCCTTTGATTTTTTATCCCATACTGGAACCTATACCCAAGACCCGCAATGGTACTCAGTTTAAATATGAAGTTTTCTGGAATGACCATGTGGAGTGCAATAGCATAGTGGCTACAAGATGGCAGGAACCTAGGGCACATCAAGACCAGTGGATATACACTACAGAGAATGAAAGCATGCAAGAGGACTCTAACTAAGTGGAGCAAAGAGACGTTCAAAGCAGCAGATAAAGAAATTACAAAGCTGAAGTAGCAACCACATGATATCCAATGCAACAACAACATGAATGATCAGTGGGAGGCGGTGGAGGCGGAGGAGGCATCGGAGGAGTCAGTTGCTCAGGTTGTTCGCGACGCGGCCTTCCCCTCACACGACGAGGCGGTGAACCGCGCCTCTACTTCAACGTCTCGCTACGTCGACGACGGCGAGCCTCCATCGGATTTCAACCGCGAACCAGAAATTCAACCAAAAAACACGAGAATCAGAGGAAATTGCACAGAATTCCGAACTTCTCTCAACCAAAAATAGTAATCCACGTAGTCTAGGAATCGAAATCTACCGATCCCCACAGACGGCGCCAAATGTTCCAGCCAAGAACATAGAAAGAAGGTATAGTACCTAGGGTAAGAGGATTGTAATGAGAGAATCTAGAGAGAGAGCGTGTAACCGCTTAGAGAGAGAGCGTAACTGAATCGTGAGTTTATTATTCATGAAATGAGCTAAGAGTCATTTACAATTGGTAACCGACCCCTATTTATAGGCTGGGGGTTGGGCCTGACATTTCTAATTGCCCTTAGTGGGCCGGTTGGGCCTCTCGGAGGAGGCCCATACCCTGGTTGATGCGTCGCTTTGGGCAAGCATCCCTGGGCGAGGGCCCCTGGGGTCTCGCCCAGTTGAATACTAAATATATACCTTAGAGGATGTATCTTATGAGAAAGGTGATGTTATGTGAGAACATGAGAGTAAATCACAACCGTTAGTGTAACACCCCGAATTTCAGGGGTTACGGTAACAACTTGATAAAGTACATATGCAATGTTTTCCAAAATGATTTTCAACCATGCGTATATTTTTTTCTTTTCGAAGTATTCCCAAAACATGACATGCATACTCCCAACTGTAAATAAATTTACATCAAACCTTGAACAAGGCGAGTACCCGAAACCCCAAATATAAATTTCTAAAATCATTATGCAAGCTTAAACCAATAACGGTAAGCTCTCTAACCCAAGGCTCTAGCCCTACACCCGACTCTATTCTTCGAGTCATCCACAGTTCTTCAGGTCCTCATCTCCCCTCGCACAAAGGTTAAGCTCCATCAAAGATTCTCCATCGCCTAATAGCCTTAAGCGCCCAAACAACAAGTAGCAAGCAGAAAGGGTTAACTCTATGCAATTACCACGTATAAAAGGGAAACGCATGCTATCAAAGTTTAAGTGCGTAACATGACACATAAGCTAGCAACTTAATTCAAGATAGATAACGACATATATCCAACAACCTAAATTTAATTCAGATATCAACAACATAGATTTAAATCAGATATCAGCAAAATCAACAACATAAAATCAAACCAGATATCCACAACCTCAACAATATAAAATCAAATCATATGGCAATAACCTCAAATCAGATATCAACAACCTTAAAAATATAACATCAAATCAGATATCAACAACTTCAACAATATAACATCAGATCAGATATCAACAACTTCAACAATATACATCAAATCAGATATCAACAATCCTCAACAATATAACATCAAATCAGATATCGACAACCTCAACAATATAATCAATCCATATAACCCAATATATAAGTGCTCTGTAGTACAACTATGTGCTACTACCAAGACAAGTCAAATTAAAAAACCTCTCGCAAGACGGGACAATCACCTGGAACGAAAACCATTGATCTGCCACTTAATAACGCCACGAAGGCCACACAGTACGCCACGAAGGCCACATAGTCGGTCAAATCAAAAACGTCTCGCATGACGGGACAATCACGTAGAACGAAAATCACTGATCTGCCACTTAATAACGCCACGAAGGCCACACAGTACGCCACGAATGCCACACAGTCGGTCAAATCAAAAGCGTCTCGCAAGACGGGACAATCACATGGAACGAAAACCACTGATCTGCCACTTAATAACGCCACGAAGGCCACACAGTCCGCCACAAAGGCCACACAGTACAATCCAACAACGCATATGCACAAATATCAACAATTTCAAATCCAATAATCAAGACAGAGTAACCCTATGTTACTCTTAATATAACAAGCATTCGTCAATTCAGTTCCATATCCGCACAAACACATCAAGCTCTATTGAGCGATGAATCAATAATTCAGTGCTGGAAAACTTAACCCTGTCATATCAACAAGAAAGCAGTAATGACAGAAACCAGTAAACGGCCGAAGCCTTTCAGAAAATGGAGACACACGTCTCAATAAGTTCACTCGGCCGAAGCCTCCAGAAAACATTTTCCCAGTTCAACACAACAGCCATAATCAAATGTCAATCAATTTCAACACCTTCATCTCAAACGCATGCAGTGCGATAAAAGCATGCAAGACTCAAAAACGCGCTAAAACTGAGTTACCCTTACCTTAGCCAATTTCCTGCCTAAACTGCAACTACAATCCAATCACATCCTTGCTTTCCCGTGTCGACTCGCTTCTTTTTGTCATTTGGCTTCGTCGCCAAGCGCTTCCGTTATTCATACCCTTCATAAGTAGACAAAGCGTAATTACTAATTGAGCTACCTACTTTCCAAGTCTAATTCCTCACTCGGGAATCCAAACCTAACTGCTCTATCTCTAACCAAATATGTTATCTCAAACATTCATTAACAAAAGAGATAATATCCAAACTCTTATTCCCTAACACTTCCAAAAACTTGTTCGACTTTCAAAACCTTTCGCAATCGCTTTCTAACGAATAAATGAGCGTAAAACTCAAACGTCATCTATTTTCATAAACGGATAAACAACGTACGTAAGTAAAGTCCAAAAGGGGTTTTCCTACTCCAAAACATTGTAACATCTTTTTAAAATAAAAGGTTTTCTCATCTATTCTCCAAAGCAACTCTTAGCACTTGAAATAACTAATTTTGTCAAACAATTATAAACTGTACAGCGACTTTGGCTAATTTTTAAATATGTCAAATGCACTCCGAAAAATATAATATTTTTATTATGGGTTTTTTAACATGTTTTCTAAATCCTTGTAAATTTTCAAGTCGAAATTCGAAGTACAAAATAAGGAAAAAATAAAATACTAACAGCAGTTCGCGAGAAACGGGACAGCTTAACCCGTGCTCACTAAAATGCGCATAACTTGAGCAACACAAGTCGAAACGACATGATACCAGCGGCAAACGTTTTCTAACGAAAAGATCTCCAATTCTTATGAAGACAACTTCTTCAAATTCAGTTGTTAACACAGCTTAAGAATGAGTTCAAGAGTTCGAAATCCTGCCAAGTTTATTTTATTCTAACAACCTAGCTATTGTAATGTAGTTCATGCCCATTTCATTAATCACAAAAAGGGGTAAAAGACAGAATTAATTATAACAGTTACAGCAGCACCTTGATACATTTTCTAAACATGAAATCCAATTTCTATTTTCCCCAAATCAGAAATCATATAACCTAAGACTATCATGTCCAAAATTGACAAGAGGAAACACCTCTTAGGAGTAGTTTGGTCTCAGATTTGAGAAGAGGAGGTCGAGGGCTCTCAAAAGCCATGTCCTGCAGATTCTCCAGCGGAGGTCTCGCCGGAGAAGACGGTGGTTGGCGGCGGCTCACGGCGGAGGGCGGCGGAACAACAAATTGATGGAGGGGTTTTGTTGCGGATGATGAGGGGAGTTCAATGGTGGTGTTGATTTCTTCAAAAGCTTAGTGGTTCGCCAGAGATCGGAGATTGAAGGTGGATGAAGTTAGGGTTTCATGGTGGCTCTATTTCTCTGGTTTCGTTGCTTCACGTCGCTCCTGAAGGTGGTGGTGCTCGCGGCTGAGCCAGCAAGAGGAATGGTGGTGTTGTGCGTGAGGGAGAGAGCTCAGGGTGGTGGCGGCTTGTTCTTGAGAGAGGAACCAGAACAAGAACGGTGGTGGTACTGGTTCAGTCAAGGAGAGAAGATGCTGCACGGTGGTGGTGGTGGTGTTTGGCCTTGGGTGGCGGCTACCAAGAGGAGGAGAAGAAGATGTTGTGGTGTGGCACTTGCAGAAGAGAAAGAAAAAGAAGAAGAAAATGGTCTGGTGTAGAAAAGAGAAGGAACACGTGAAGAAGAAGAAAATGTTGTGGGGGAAGAGAGAGAGAGCGTCGAGTGTTTAGTGAGTGAGGGAAGAAAATAATATCTGATTGGGTGTAGGTGGGTCCCACATGGAGAGAGAAAGTGATAGGAAAAGATATTTTGAATGAGTGGTTGTGGGGAAAAAAGAATAAAGAATATTCCTTTGAGGTAAGGCTATCACAGGTAACTAAGAAAGGTAACCTGTTAGTACAGGTCATCCCTTAATACTAGAAAGTGATAACTAAAGTATGTGAGCTAACTTAGGAATATTAATTCCTAAAATTAATAATAAATAGTAAAGTAAAATTTAATTAAAATATTATTCTTACTTCCAAAGAACCCTACAAAATAAACATATAAATAATATAATAGAAACACTCAATTGATTAATAAAACGAAATAAATAAATAATCTAGTTATTTATTTCAGGGTCTTACAATACTACCCTCCAAAAAGAAAGTTTCGTCATCGAAACTTATTGTCTCGATGACCATTCCCTCACATTTCCTTCCAACCTACACGTAGTGTCAGAACGCTACATGAACAATCAGACAAGTGTCGTCATACTCTCATGCTAACAGCTCAACCATAATACTCACAACCATAAACATCATGCTAATACTATTCTATTCTCATCAGAAGCCTCTTCTACCAATAGTCTCACACTCAATATCTATTGACCAATAGCTCGTAAGAAAATTATCTTCTTAGAATCTAACAATCCATCAAAGAATCTCCTTTTCGAACTACCTTCATTCAAACCATAAAGTCAACGCTCGGCGACGAAGCCTGGAGGATCGTCGGGCCCGACCAATCCTGTGGGTGTAACCCTCTTAAATGCTCCTATCTGGTTGAGATCAATCAGAGGATGGAGATGTACGACTTGGGCTTTGGCAAGGAAGAAGCCTCGGCCACGTTCAGAAGCGACAGCAACAGCAGCCTCTGACCTCAATCTTTCTTCTAAGGACTTCGCGTCAAGAAGGGCTTGAGTCTTCGCTGAGGATAGAAGATCATCTTTTATCGCCAGGTCAGATCGAAGGTTTTCAAGGTCGGCCTCCGTCAAAGCTATTTGGTCTGCAAGAGTTTTCTCCAATTAAGAAATCCTCCTATCGTGGAACTCTAAGCTAACTTCAGAACGAGCGGACTGCTCGGCTAGTTCTTTGGAAAAGGAGTTTTCCTTGGCGATCAGTTAAGCGGCGAGCACTTTGCGATCCTCAGCAAGTTGAGAATTGAGAGCGCGGAGGCGCGCCACTTCGGATCGTAATTCGTCGGCATCCTGGGCGGAGCGCCTATAGCAGTGGAACACGTGGAGCACTCCCGCCACAGCCCCTTCAGAGACATTATCCAAACCACGCTGCTTAACAACTTCATCCATTCGCGCCATTTGGGCTAATGACAAAGTTAGAGAATACGGGAATCCCCGACTCACAGACCCTGAGGAGAGGGTGGAAGTATGAACAGGTGGAGGAGGGGCGTTGGCGGAAGACTTCAGGTTTGGACCAAGCGGCGACGAGATGACTGTTGGACGGGAAAGTGAGCCGTCGACAAGATTGTGTTGGGCCGGAATGGTCCTTGAAGGCTCGTCGGAATTCAACCTTTTTGGGGAAGGGAAAGGATCCTCCTCGCCAAGGGGTCTTTTCCGCCCGCCTGGATTCTCAACAGGGACGCCTTGTCGCCTTTCAAATTTATTCGAGGGGGAAATGAGACGTTATTTTTCTTCTCAAAGGCCACCAGAAGCTCCTCATCGGCACAGTGAGTTTGCCCTGAAAATAAAAAAAGAAAAGAAGAAGGAGAAGGTAAGCTGGTAGAAAATAGAAAGAACGATGGGGGTAGAAGAGGAAGGTTTACCAATCACGCGAGAGCAGTCTGAAACAGCGAGACGGGCCAGAAAGTCGATGACAACCTTGTGTTCAAGAGTGAGGGAGTCCTCGGACGGGTCGATAATCTGGCGCGCGCCCTGAGTCCAATAGAAAGGAAATCGAGCGGTGCCATCTCTGTGTGTGAAAACCTTAGGATATTCGTGGGACACCACAACCCTGAAGAATTTCCGACTAAATCGACGGTGATGCTAGGCCAGATAGGGTTGAAGCGCTGGCGACCAGGCCTAGCTTCCAGGGAAACCCAGCTGCGTTGCGGGGAGGGCTGGACAGATACGCGATAAAAATAAAAGAAGGTCGAAGGTTCAGGTTCCTGGTGAATTGCGTCGCAGAGAATTTCGAAACGCCTGAGGAAGGCCCAACTGTTGGGATGAAGTTGACTAGGAGCCACATTGATATTGTGAAGAACGGAGCAGATAAAAGGGGAAAAAGGAAATTTAATCTTCAAATTTGTAAACATATACCCATACACGTAAAAGAAGTGAGGAGCACTCACGAAGTCATCTTTGGGACGAAGCCAAGGGCGTTCAAGGGGTGAGCAGGCACTGACATACATGAGCTTGTCAAGAGGTTTCTCATGACAAAATCCGCCGGATTCTGTGGAAATCTCCCAAATGGACGATTCTTTTTCCAAACTTGACCGTTGGTTAGGCATTGTCCCGGCGGGCAAAGCCCTCGCGGCGGGAGCACTTAGAGTTTTCCAAGTCCTCGTTCGGAAGGCAATGGCGTCTTTTTCTTCAAGAGGGACGCCTCCTGGAGGGGCGGGGGAACAGGAGGAACGCACCGGAGAGGGGTGGCAGCGACGACATTACGTTTGGAACTTTTGGTCTGGCGCTTTGGAGTCATTGAAGAGGGATTGCAAGGAACAAAGGTAATTTTAACACTGGACAAGTTCGTGTAAGGGTGAAGAAGCGAAGGTTCGTAATTGTAAAGGAACGAAAGGGGTTAGTACGATAATGCTGTTATAAGCGGGGAGTGACGTGCAGAGGGGAACGTGTAAGAAGAAGTTGTGGACGGTTACCGAGAGATGTGGAGGAAAGAGAGAGGTTGTGCCCCATGACGTCAGAAAATGACATGATTGTAGTTGCGCAATTCTGGGGAGTGAGGAAGACGCATTAAATGAAAAGCTGCAACGGTTGCTGCTGATTGGTTAAAATTCAAATTGTCAAAGTTGTGACGTGACTGGAAGGGACATGTCAAAGGTAGCGGTTGAGATTTTGAGGATTCACTGACCCTGACGTCACTTCGAGGCTCGACGCGTGGGATGGACACAACACGCGACAGTGTCACAATTCAAGGCGCATGCATAACTATGCTGAGGTGGGCGGACTAGAAGCCGCCGCCACAAGCCTGCTTGTGGACTGGGGTCGCCCGGAAGAAGAGGGCGCTGCTGAAGGTCCAAAGTGTCGATTGCAAAAGGCTTTATTTACCAGGCCATGTTGGTCATTGTTCTTCACTTCTAGATTTTAAGTTTTTAAGTTTTAGTCAGTATCCTTATGGGATCTCGCCTTATTTCTTACTTAAAGACACATTTAGCTCTCATGCTTCGAGCTCGGTGTCTTGTGGACTAGGCGAGACTCCAGGGTCCCTCGCCCAGGAGACCTGACCGTGGGCGGGGGACGTGCCATGATCTTGGGCCTCCCTTCCCGAGGCCCAACTGGCCCATTTGGACAGATTAAGGGCGCCAAAGCCCAACTCCACCTCTACAAATAGGAGGGGAATACCAATTGTAAAGGACTTTTTTAGCTCATTTGAGAAATAATAGCATTGAAATTCAGTTATATTCTCTCTCTCTCTCTAAGCGGTTAGAGTTTCTCTCTCTAAGCATTCACATCACTTGGGTACTACCTTCCCTCTCTATGTTCTAGCACGGAACAATAAAAGACACAGTTAATCGGTTGTGTATGCAAGCAGATTTGAACCCGTGAACAGAACCTGCTTAGAACAGAGAAACATTGGTTATAACTAAAAGTTGTACATATTTACCACCACCATGCCACCACGTTTTCATAATTGAAAATGGAGAAAACGTTTTTGTTTTCACAAATTAGCCTATTTTAGAAAATATTTCCTTTGAAAATATTTTCAAAAATCAAACCAAACATGTTTTCTACCTTATTTTCTATTTTTAGTGAAAATGGAAATAGAAAATAGGCAAACCAAACAGGCTCTAAACTTTCTCATTATTGAATTTACATTTTCACTCACTACGAATGCCTAACTTGCTTAATATTAGACCAACATTTTGTTAGTCATAGTCTCCTTCCAATCCAATTGATTGTTTCATCATTACCAGCAAAAAATATACTAAAGACAAACAGAAAAAAAAATCAGAACAAAGAGAAGGTAGGTAAAAATATGAAATTCATTGAATAGAAAGGAAGAAAATGTAACAAGGAGAGAGTTTTTCCTTTTTCCTATGTCATGTCCTATTGACATTTCTAGATACATTCATAAATGCAATTGAAACTAACAAAAAATAAAAGAACAGTGTTAGAACTAACAACCTTATTGCATCAAATCATTTACAATAGAGTGGTCAAACAACAGAGTGGTCAAACATTTTCTATTTCTATTTTCTGAAAATAGTTTTCATTTTCTATTTATATTTCCTTTTTTTTTTGTCAAACCTAATGTTGTTTCTGACCCCAACCAAAATGAAATTGCAATAAATGATCTCTGGGATTCCTGGACAACAATGTACATACACCCAACCACCGGTAACATTCACGCCAAATATCCAACGAAATCAGACATGAAAACATAAGATGAGCAGTTGATTCCATATCCAAACAAAAGAGCTTGCAAATTGTAAGATCCCGAATTAAATAATTAGATTATTTATTTACTTTCGTCGTGTTGATTAATTAAGTAATTATATTTTATTGTTTTATGTTATTTTCATGACTCGAATCCTATTACGAGTCACGAAAACTATTTATATAATAATTAAGTTCAGATTATGTTTAAGGTTGACACTGTAGTCAGCTTAAGTAATAGCACGAGCCATATTCGCACCCGACTATGGTCGAGAGTGTCCCAAAAAGGCTATATCCGCTCCTAGAGCATTGTTTAAGAGAATTTTAGAATTGAAGGGTGAATAAGAACCTCTAGGTATTTTTCCCATGACCAGTGTTTCGATACGAAACCCTGGATTGTACGCTTGTTAGGTTTTGCTTCCCAGAAGTCCGTCGAAGCTAGACTTTAACTTCGCGGGGACTTTAATTAAGACCCTGAATGAAGAGTTTTTTTATTCGGAGCTTCTAACGAAGTTTCCATCCTCGGTGTCACAATTCTTTTAGCAATTGCGACATTTCTTCAGAAGGAAGTTTCTCCATCCGACGTCGACTGCAAAAAGTAGTTTTCGGTGTAAATCGACTCACACCGTCTTTGAGACGTTTTCCTCAATTAAAAGAACCTTGATTTGAGTTTCGACATTCTGTCGCCGAATACTCAATTTTTATCAGCAGATGAAAGTACCAAAACGACCGGAACCGCGAAATCTCGATTTTTCGGATTTTCCCCTCACCTATAAAAAGGGAAAAAATGAGAAATTTCTCATTTTCTCCCAAGAAGTGGCCGAAGCTTAGAGAGAGAGAGAGAGAGAGAGAGAGAGAGAGAGAGAGTGTGGAGCAGAGCTTTTTCATCCTTTGCCCGATCGTCCTGATTTCGGAAGCTACGCGTAGGCACAGAGGTAGGGATGCTTAATCTTACTTTTATTTCTGCTTTCTGTCGACTTATTCTATCTCTTTCTGTGCTCAAAGTTTTGAGCTTTTTGTAAAAATGTTTGATTACCTCGATTTTTCTTTCCAACTCTCTTCTACTACAACCCAACATGCTATAATTACTGTCGGATCGTTCGGATTTTCACCGAGTCGCCGTAGATCTGAAAAACTGACTAAAAACCCATTTTTCTTCGCATGTGCTTACTTTCTTATCAAAAAGTCGCAACCAAGCTTAGTGTCCTTGAGATTAAGTGCTATAAACGTCGTTGTGAACAACCCCATCAATTTTTTTTTTTCAGAATTTCAACTTTGAGTTTTCGGTCATTAATTCTTGACCAAAATACCCCTAAGTCGTATTTTCAGTCGTTAAATATTTCTAAGAGTTTCCCTGGCCTAGATATCACATACGAATACCTAGGAATTAAATTAGATCGAAGAAAAGTTCGGGAAACCCGATTTTTGGTAGTGGCCGAAACTTTTTGGAGCTGTACCGTGTCAAAAAATAATTTTTGGGTTTGTATGGCCTGAGCCATAGCGTAGCCCTCTTTGTTATCGAAATTTTGGCTCTGGTTTTATGTCATTCCGAGTTCTGTAGCTCGAGTTATGCGCATTTTAGCGAAAACATGTCTTATTGTCCATTTGTGCCTAAATGTCGAACTCTAGAGCTTCGAAAGCTTCTTTTCGGGTTATGATAGAGTTATTAGATGTATTGTTTCTTAGCAACTAAGCAATGATACTTTGCTTAAGGTTTGGAACGAGTTGAGCTGAGAAAGAGACTTTGGAGCAATTGGTGAGGTTTCACAACTGAGGAGGACGCCTGAGGAACTTGCTGAGTTCGGGAGCTTTATTTTGGATTGGATTGGGATGTTGAGCTTGGATGGAGAAATTGGCTAAGGTAAGGGTAACTCAGTTTTAGAGCGTCTTTGAGTCTTGCATGCTTTTATCGCACTGCATGCGTTTGAGATGAAGATGTTTATATTGATTGACATTGGATTATGATTATTGTGCTGAATTGGGAAAATGTTTTCTGGAAGCTTCGGCCGAGTGAACTTATTGAGACGTGTGTCTCCGTTTTCTGAGAGGCTTTGGCCGTTTACTGGTTTCCGTCATTACTGCTTTCTAGTGGATATGACATGATTATGTTTTATAGCACTGAATTATTGTTTCATCGCTCAATAGAGCTTGATGTGTTTATGCTTGTTAAAATTATGAATAACATGTGGTTACTCTAAGTTGATTATTGGTTTGGAGATGTTTTGACTTGCTTGAAGTGGCAGTGGAGTGGATATTTTCACATGATTGTCTCGTCTTTCGAGGCGTTATCAAGTGGTAGTGGAGCGGATATTTTCACATGACTATCTCGTCTTTCGGGGCGTTATCAAGTGGTAGTGGAGTGGATATTTTCACATGACTATCCCGTCTTTCGAGGCGTTACTTAGTGACAGTGGAGTGGATATTTTCACAAGACTGTCCCGTCTTGCGAGACGTTATCAAGTGGTAATGGAGTGGATATTTTCACATGACTATCCCGTCCTTCGAGGCGTTATCAAGTGGCAGTGGAGTGGATGTTTTCATATGACTGTCCCGTCTTGCGAGACGTTATTGTTTGATTGATATTGTGGGGCCTTCGTGACATATTAAGTGGCAGATCAATGGTTTTCGTTCCAGGTGACTGTCCCGTCTTGCGAGACGCATTTGATTTAACACGTCTTGGTAGTAACACATAGTTGTACTACAGGGCACTTATATATTGGATTTGATTTGATTTGATTTATATTGTTAAGGTTGTGGATATATGATTTGAGGTTATATTGTTGAAGTTGTTGATATCTGATTTAATGTTATATTGTTGAGGTTATTGATATCTAATTTGATGTTATATTGTTGAGGTTATTGATATCTGATTTGATGTTCTATTGCTGAGGTTGTTGATATCTGATTTGATGTTGTATTGTTGAGGTTATTGATATCTGATTTGATGTTATATTGTTGAGGTTGTTGATATCTGATTTGATGTTATATTGTTGATTTTATTGTTATCTGATTTAAACCTAGGGTGTTAAGTTGTGGATATCTGAGTAAATATATGTTGTTAAGTTATTGATATCTGAGTTAAAACCATATCGTTGATTTTGCTGATATGTTGATATATGATTTGATTTCATGTTGGTAGATATACGGTATCATCTATCCTGAATTAAATTGGTAGCTTATTTACCATGACATGTATTAGATTTGAATAACATGCTTTTCTCTTTTATATGTGGTAGTTGTATGAAGTTAACCCTTTCTATTTGCTACTTGTTGTTTGGGCGCTTAACGCTATTAGGCGATGGAGAATCTTCGATGGAGCTTGACCTTCGTACGAGTCGGAGAGAAGAACTTGAAGAACTGTGGATGACTCGAAGAATAGAGTCGGGTGTAGGGCTAGAGCCTTGGGTTATAGAGCTTACCGTTATTGGTTTAAGCTTGCATAATGAGTTTAGAAATTTATATTTAGGGTTGTAGATACTCGCCTTGTTCTAGGTTTAATGTAAATTTATTTACAGTTGGGAGTATGTATGACATGTTTTGGAAATACTTCGAAAAGAAAAAAATATACTCGTGTTTATACATTCTTTTGGAAAATATTGCATATTTACTTTAATAGGTTACTAAAGTGACACCCGAAATTCGGGGTGTTACACAAATTGTTTCTTCTTGAGTCTGTAAGACCTTGCGCTTCTACAAATTCAAAAGACAAGGTATTCTATCCAATAGAAGCCTCCACGAAAATGCCTTAACATTGGATGGTGTTTTTGATTCCACACCCGGGCAAAGATATGATCATGAGGTAATAACATCGGTGCCTGCAAAAAAGAATAAAAATAGTTAACTGTAAAACCACCATATGTGCCTGAGAGCCAACACCATTTATGCAGACTGGTATATCTTGCAAAGAAAATCTCGATTATCTTAGTTTCACGTTGAAGCCGAGTTCTGTTCTAGCTTCTCTAGCTGTTTGTGTTGGTGGCGGTCCTTCTTCCCAATGCGAAACATCCGAACCTATTGGGTGAGCCAAACTTGATGATAAAGTTTCTTTCCATCTCTATATTAGTTAATTGACAAGAAATGAAATTTCTTTCATTTTTGATTTGATTGTAAATGGATTTTGCTTATGAATAAGCTCTATTCAGTTGAATTTAATAAATATCATCATTTGATTTTTCTAGGTCCCCGAAACCCCTGTCCTAGATTTATGGATTATTGGTACCTTACTTGACCCATCCTTGCTGACAAATCTGGGCAACCTAGTTGAAAATAAGCATGAGTCCACTTCTTACCCCACCGACACAACAGTTGACAATTATGCACAACGCCGAACTAGGAGGCCATTTACTGTGGTTCCTGTAAGTCAGAAGACCAAGCGCGCCGATTATGCACAAGATCAGACCAAGAGGCCATTTACTGTGTATGAGGTAGAAGCACTTGTTCACGCAGTTGAAGAACTTGGAACTGGAAGGTACTACAATGTTATCAATAACAGCTTTACCTCAAGATACACATCAGAACTAGATTGCTTATATGTTTACATTATGTAGGAGGTGGTGTGATGCTAAGTTGCGATCTTTTGAGAATGCGGACCACAGGACTAATGTAGACTTAATGGTACATTTTTTTCTCTCCTTCCCTCCAGACAGTTCCTTTCAACTTTAGATATAACTTTACATGGTTAATGGAATTCTAAGTGCTTGTTTGGTTTGAGAAAACATTTTCTGTTTTCATTTTCTATTTCTATTTCCTTTTTTTTTTTCCTTTCTGGTCAAACCTAATGTTATCTGCTACACACTTGCACAGTTACACGTTTTTTGTGCATAACAAATTAAATAAAAGACACAGTTAATCAGTGACTAGAACCTGCTTAGAACAGAGAAACATTGGGTATAACTAAAAGTTGTACATATTTACCACCACCATGCCACCGCGTTTTCATAATTGAAAATGGAGAAAATGATAATTTTTTGTTTTCACAAATCAGCCTATTTTAGAAAATATTTCCTTTAATGACCGGTCTACCACTCTGCATCCAATTCATTCGTGTCATGTACCATCCCAAAACTAATCCTAGCCCGTTCAGTAATGCAGTCCAATTTGATAACTGTACACCCACCTTTCTCACTTCTTATAGGCTAGAAAGTGACTCATAGATCCTTTTCAGTTCCAAAATTCCAATAGCATATATAACAAGGCTTTCTTCACAATTCATTTATCCTTTTACATGAATCTACTGATCAAGTTCAACTTAATAATGGATTTACTTGCATTAATTTTTTTACACCACCCTCTAGCACTGCCTTTTGCACATAGAGGCCAATGAATTGAAGACAACTTACCACAAAAATATACAAGACGAGTATGGTTTTTTCGTAAACATCAGAACACAAACATACTATCAGACTATTACAAAATGTTCAACCTTTCTGAAATATAACACTACATCTTAAAAAACAAACTAAATTGAATTTGTTTTCGAACCCATAACAACAACAATGTTAATTTAAACACCACCTTGCATGCCCTCGAAATTTAAGACATTGACATTATTAATTAGCAATAATAACACCGAAAGAGATCATATCCTCACATTAAAAAACTACAAATAACAAATTCGCATTGAAAAATTAACAGAAAATTACCAATTACTAATTTGTCATTTTTCTGTTTATTTTTCAATGCGAATTGTTATTTGTAGTTTTTTAATGTGAGGATATGATATCTTTCGGTGTTATTATTGCTAATTAATAATGTCAATGTTAATTTAAAGGTTAAACACCACTTTTTAGTAGTTTTTTTTGTATTAGGTCTTGTAATTAGGAACGAATAACAAATAACATTTCTCTATAATACGTGAACCATCACTAAAAAATTGGTGGATTAGCCCAAATCGATATATTTCCATGATGTAGGGATTTAGTTTTAAGAAAATTTATTTAGGGTTAGGGACCCATTTAATTTAATTGATAGTTTCCTCTTGTGGTCTGATAAATATTTGAGTCCATAAGGCTAAACAAGTCTTTTCGCAAACTATATACTATAATGTGTCTCAGAATCTAGTTTCTTTTCTAGTTTGAGTCTTGGGCGACACGAAAAAGAGAAGAAACTCTCTTTGGAGGGAGACATTGGACTTCGCGCACAGCAAATCTGAACCGTCCACTTCCTCAATCGTACGGATCTCGTCTCTCAGCAAAAACTCTTCCTTTTCCCCCTTCACTCACTCACTGCGGTTTTAATCCATCCATCATCATAAACCCTAGCCTTGCCGAAATAACTCACTCTCACTCTTTTCTTCTCTTTCTCCCTCTCAACAATCTCACCCTTCCCGTTCTGCTTCCGATTTCACACTTTCGTGTTCGTTCAATCCTCAATTTTTTTTTTGTCGATTTCTTTGTTTTTTTTTTAATTCTATTGTTTCTATTTCTATGCAGGAACGTTCGATTTTCCGGTCGATCATGATAGTGATGGCATGCAGATGCAACCATGGGTAGTAGGTACGGATAAAAACCCGGTTGGACTCCAAAAACAAGCGTACGGCAATGCCGGTGGTGGGGATGAGGCGCTCGACGAGGGTGTTTGGGGTGGTTATGAAGGGACCCGACTCGGCTCGGGTTCTCCGCTCCGGCCGCCGGTTGTGGCCAGAACAATCCAAGGCTAAGAGACCTGACGAAGGGGACCATTTGTCCAAGTCCGCCAAAAACGACGTCGTTTCAGAGATCAAGATCAAGCGGGAGGTAGAGAGGCAGGGGAAAAGGGGTCGTGATTCCAGGTTTGGTATTGTGTATACTCGAAAGCGGAGGAGGGTTAGGGTTGCTGCCGCTCCCGGGCTTGCGGTATTCGTGAGACCCTGTGCTGGAAAGAGTGGCTTCTTTTCGAGTGTGTTGGTTTCGGTGTTGAGGTACATTGCAAGGTTAAAAGTCACACTAAAGGACCTCTCCGCCTTTTTCCTGTCTGAACCAGTTCATGGCGCTTTTGCGTCGCGGGGTGTACAGTTTTTGCAGGTAAATTATATCTTGATACAAGTCTTGTAATTTACAACTATAAAATCACGGGTTGCTAATAGAACTATTTCTGATTTTTTATAATCATTCAGGGTCCTCCTACTGCCAACATTGGAATATGCCAGTTCTTTGGAATCACACATTTCATGCCAATTTTCTGTGTGGACTTTACGGCTGTTCCTCTTTATTTTGAGTCTCTTCATTCTGGGATGCTTTTAAAATCTCTGTTTAGGTCATTTGTTTTGGTCAGTAATCCGATAAACGTACATAGTGATTATGGAGATGTTGAGGTGGAAGTTGATTTCCCAGAACATGAGAGCAAGCTGCAGATTTCATGCGATGACTTCAAGAGAGAACCTTCTGATAGTGGTACTGTCACACCTGATGTTGAAATCAATGAAAGTTCTTCCTTGCATTCCTCCGTCAGGGGTACCAGTGTAGCTGGACGAAATGGGCTATATAGAAACATTATACACTCGAGAAGCATTCAGAAGAGGAGAAGTTCACTCAGGAAAAGGAAAACACGTTACTCTTTAGCAGTGAGTTTAAAGAGATGTAATGGCGCATTAGCTTCTGATTTATTGGGAGGTATGGAAAGCAATAGCAAGAGGAGAAGTTTGCGTAATGTTAGCACAGCTGTGAACTTGAGACATGCAAGTTCTGCTAGATTGGATTCCGCAGAAGAACAAGGTTCATCATCACTCTGTTCTGCAAACATTTTGATCATGGAGTCAGACCAATGTTACAGGGTAGAGGGAGCGATTATCACTTTAGAGATGTCTGCTTCTTCAAGAGAATGGATTCTCGTGGTGAAGAAAGATGGGTTGACAAGATGCTCTTTCAAAGCAGAAAAGGTGATGCAACCCTGCTCTTCCAATCGACTCACCCATGTGATAGCGTTTCCATTGGACAATAGGTGGAAGCTGGAGTTTGTGAATCGAAAGGACTGGGCTGTCTTTAAACACCTATATAAGGAGTGTTCTGATCGAAATATCGCTGCTCCTGTTTCTAAATGTATTCCGGTGCCAGGTGTGCGAGAGGTGTCTTCCTATGCAGAAGAAAACAGTGTTCTCTTTCATAGACCAGATACTTATATATCTGTCTATGGTGATGAGTTAACTAGAGCAATGACAAGGAGAACTGCAAATTATGACATGGATTCTGAAGATGGGGAATGGCTTAGTAGCAAGTTCAATAATGAATTTCAAGAACATGTTTCAGAGGATAATTTTGAGTTGATTATTGATGCATTGGAGAAGGTTTATTATTGTAATCCAGATGATTGCTTTGATAAACAAACTGCTGTTAATGCTTGTCTAGGTTATGGTAGCAAGGAAGTTGTAGAAGCTGTATATACCTATTGGATGGGCAAACGGAAGCAGCAAAGGCGTTCTTTGCTGGTTAAGGTTTTCCAGGTAAATAGTGCATTAAGTTTTACTTATTGAATTGTGTGCTTGGAGTTTGTTAAGTCTACATTACCTGTTCTACGGTGTATAATATGTTTACTGTTAAGTAGTTATTTATTCATAGTCTAATTACCTGTTCTACGGTGTATAATATATTTACTGTTAAGTAGTTATTTATTCATAGTCTAATGCTTCTTGGTTGTTGTGTCGTCTCTTGCTCATAAACAAGAGACAGTTGGGGGGGGGTGTATTTTAGGGTTTCGCTTCGGAATTCACTGATAAAGGTTTGGTTTGAAGAGGATCAGGAGGAAGAGATCTACAACTGTGATAGTTAAAATGATAGAGGAGGACCTGAATCTATAAGATGATGATTGATGTTTCCTACATGTTTTAGTCAGTTTTAAGTCTTAAAGGCTTAATCTTGTTGGTTACCTTGACTTTTGCTGGAATAACTTCTACGTTTCGTTTAAGACACCTTTTACTTTTTGTTGAAAATTATAAATTATAAATATTAGGAATTTGAGTGCTTATATCATTTTGACCATTTAAATATGCATGTGGTATAAATAAATTATATAAACAGTATAAAAAGTTTTGCACTGCGGCCATGTCGCCATGTGCTGTGCACCGACATAGCAATTTCGGGGACGGGCGTGCTTATATCCTGTTCTGCAAACACTGATTGTACTTATATTAGCCTGTGATTGTGCTCATATGGGTTTGAGTCCACTTTGTTTTTTGTGTCTCATAGCAGCACCCTTGGTTCCTTCCTATATGAAGGTCACTTTCATTACTTGTTGTGAGGTTGCAAATAGGTTATCATTAAGAATTGGAAAATATGAAAATTTCATGAAAATGTGCTCCTTCCTTATGAAAAGTCTGGTATTTTGTTTTGTTTGAAATCAGAATCACTACATTTCTGAAATGATATATATATATATATATTTAATTTGTAGTGGTAGAAAAGCATTAAGTCATTGAGCATAATAGAAGTTTATTCAGGCAATTATTGCTATTTGTTTAGAGGTCTTTTTTAGTTGATGTTCATATTGTGTTTGCCTTTGGTGTTCGAACAATAAAAGCTCATTCAGTTATAGGTCCTGTTAGGAAATATTGTAAGACATATCTATCCTCAAGCCATTCAGCCCTTTGAAAATCTAGATATTGTAATTTGGACTTCATTTGTTTTCTAATTCAAGTAATAATTTAATTTATGAACTGAACTATTAAAGTGCTTTATATTCATGAGCTATGCTATGACTTCTTTTAGAATGTGCCATATTTCATATTCTATACTAGTGTCACTTATATGTTCTTTTGTTATCTAATATATTGTGAATGTCGATACCTAGCTAATGTAATTTGCCTTTATCACATCTATATAGCTTTTCCCTCTCTCAATCATAGCCTGTGTATATTGTATCATATGGGAGCGGGGGAGGGTGTTGTTAAACTCAGCACTACACTGCGTGTTTATTATCTAATTGACATGGTTTCAGGGCCATCAATCAAAAAGAACTCCACTTATCCCTAAGCCTTTGCTGCGAAAGAAGAGGTCCTTCAAGAGACAGCCAAGTCAGTTGGGTAGAAGTAATCCACCAAGTGTGTTGCAAGGTAATTTAATGGCTCTTCATGTAAGATCTGATGAGGATTGCTTCTGTTAAATGTTGTGAATTTGAATGTGTTAACCTTCATGATGGTTTCTATTGAAATTTGATGCTCTGTTATTTCCTTGATCCTTTTTGGTGTCTGTATATAAGGGTCTTTCTTTTGTTGCTTTTCTTACGCAATACAAATCTAAAATTTGATCTGTTACCTGAAGGTCTTCTTTAGTGGCTGGTTTTTTGAATAAATGATTCAGTCATTTTCTGTTTGAATAATTTCATTTTCTATGGACTGTGGAGTATGTATCATAATCATATCGTATATCTTATAACTGCATGTACATATTCTTCAAATACAAGCTTACTTGGCACTGTTGTCAAAAATAAGTATACTAGTAGGATTGTGACCATCCTTTGAGTTTTCCCTTTCATCCAATCCCATTCCCACCTCTATCAGATGGGATTGCTGGGTAATATTGTCTAGTTGTAAAATCAAAGAGCTTCTCCTAGTTTTTGACCTGTGAGCTGAATCACGCTGTATACACCGGGTCAATAAACTTTAACGCTCTTTAATTTGACTTAGTTTCATCCTGCCCTCACTGAACCCATCAACCTCCACTTTGGTTACTCAGTCCCATATGCCCTTACTCTCTAAAACTGTTATTAGTCATCTTCAACTTCTCTGTTTCCAGTCATTGCGCTCACCAGCCACACAGGTTGCTGTCTCTTTACCGACTACACAAATTTATGGGTTTGGAGACCTCTTCTCTTCAAGTTCTTGCTTGATGTTCTCTCCTCACACTCTTTTCACATCTACTAAACAATTATATAATCTACTTTTTTTCTTACCCCACCTCTCTTGCTATTGTCTCTTTTTTCACTTTTCTCCTAAACTGAACAATGTGGACAAGTATAATTGTAGTTTTCTATAAGAACTGTTAAAACTTAAAAGACTGCTGTTGATGTTATTGGGATATTGTAGATGGGTTTCTCATTTATCTTCATGTTGTAAATGTCTCATGTTGTATTCATTTTCAGCTATTGCAGCTGAACATGATTCCTTGGAAGAGGCTGCAGTGAGGAGGATGGAAGAAGCTAAAGCCTCTGTAAACAAATCCATGGAAATAGCTATAGAAAAACGCAAGAGGGCTCAGGCTCTTGCTGAAAATGCAGATTTGGCAACCTACAAGGCTACAATGTTAATTAGAATAGCCGAAGCAGCTGTCGCATCAGAAGCAGACGCGGTTGCAGGATACTTCCTTGACTGACTGACGGTTAGATCGAATTCCCGATGCTAATTATTTTATTACTGGCAGAAGAGTTGCTACCGTCTTATGTAAACACTGTACAGATTTCTTTTTGTATGTACAACAGCACGGATTGAAATCAAGACCTCACCAATCTTTTGTATGAGTAGATTCGTTGATTTCCTTTCCTGGGAAGAAAGAATTTTAAGAAAATGGAAATGCAAAAAAGGGAAAGAAATACAGAAATTTTTAAGCTCATTGCAACCTCGATCTACTACTGATTAGATAAAGCTGAAAACATGTATACAGAAACAAACTACTCTCTAAAAGGGCCCCAGAAGCATTTGAAAAGGTATAGAAAATTAAACATTTCGGACTTTGTATTTTATTTTTGGTAATTCTATTTGGTGAATGGTCGCGTTCAATGAAAAAAATATATTGACCGCAGTAAGGTTTGAACTGTGAACCCTAACATTTGAAACTGATGCGTTTGATTAAAAGTTTTGTTTTTAGTTTAGTTATAATGACAAACATCAAAACTGAATTGTATGAAAACATTTTGTTGAAAACTGTAAATGAGAAAACTGATTAACATTGATTTGTAAAAGCTACAGATTCAAGAGATTACATCAGTATTTATAGAAGAGCACTTAGCTTGTTGATCAAGCTAACAATCCTAACTGATTCTGTTATGACAGCTGTTATGACAGCTCAGCATAACTAACTATGACAGCTAACACTAACTAACCCTATAACTGACTGCATACACAGTCAGCAAGCTAACTAACAGTAGCTTCTCTTACACGTTACATAGTGTACTCTAATAGACCCCCTCAAACTCAAGGTGGTGAGGAAAGGATTTTCTCAGCCACATGGAGTTTGGAACGAAGAAGCTCAAACCGGGTTGGAGAAAGAGCCTTGGTAAAAATATCTGCAAGCTGGTCTTCAGAAGGAATATGGTGAACAAAGAGAGAGCCATTCAGCACCTTTTCCCTGACAAAAAAGATATCAAGCTCCATATGCTTTGTTCTGGTGTGCAGAACAGGGTTGTGTGTTAAAGCCACAGCCCCCATGTTGTCACAGAAAACTCTAGGAGAAGAAAAGGGGACCTTGAGCTCTTGCAACAAAGATTGTATCCAAAGTAACTCAGCAGAAGTATTGGCAAGGCTCCTGTATTCAGCCTCAGTACTGGACCTAGCAACTAAGGTTTGCTTTTTGGAACTCCAAGACACCAAGTTAGGACCAAAAAACACACAAGATCCTGAGGTGGACCTTCTGTCATCAGGGTCAGAACCCCAATCAGCATCACAAAATGCAACAAGAGGAACTGTAGAGGACAAGGAACAAGGATTGAGGTGAAGACCATGATGAATAGTACCCTTAAGATACCTTAAAATACGTTTGACAGCCTTCCAATGATCTTCTAAGGGCTGGCTAAGAAACTGGCAAACTTTATTCACAGCAAAACTGATTTCTGGCCTTGTGAGAGTAGCATACTGCAGGGCACCAACAATGGACCTGTACAAGGTTGGATCTGCAAAATAATCAGACCCATACTTGCTCAACTTGGCACCACCAATCATAGGAGTAGAAATACCCTTTGCTTCCCCCATTTCAGCTCTTTCAAGTAAATCATGTATGTACTTGGTTTGAGTTAAAAGCAAGGACCTATCTTTCAAGTGATGAACCTGAACTCCAAGAAAATAATCAAGCTGACCCAGTTGCTTCAGAGAAAATTCAGAGTCAAGATTCTGCACTACTTGCTGTACCAAAGGCAGAGAATTGCCAGTAATGATGATATCATCCACATAAACAAGAATGTATATGACTGAACCTTTTATGTAAAAAGTAAACAAGGATGGATCACACTTGCTAGGTGTGAACCCATACTTAACTAAGGCTGACTTTAACCTTTCAAACCATGCTCTAGGGGCCTGTTTGAGGCCATAGAGAGCTTTGTGTAGCTTGCACACAAGTGTAGTATCTGAATTCTGAAAACCAGTAGGTTGAGTCATATAAACCTCCTCTTGGAGAGCTCCATTAAGAAAGGCATTATTCACATCTAATTGGTGAATATGCCACTGCTTGGTGATGGCCAAAGTGAGAATAAGTCTGATTGTAATAGGTTTGACCACTGGTGAAAATGTTTCTGAATAGTCAAAGCCTTTAACTTGATGATATCCTTTGGCAACAAGCCTAGCTTTATACCTATTAATGGTTCCATCTGCATTCTCTTTAATTCTAAATACCCATTTGCATCCAATAGGCTTCCTATCCTTAGGAAGAGGGACTAAAGTCCAGGTACCATTAGCCATCAAAGCATCATATTCTGCCTGCATTGCAGTTTGCCATTTGGGATCCTTAAGAGCCTGTTTGGTAGTTGTTGGTTCTGCCTGAGTAAGAAGCAAGGTGGGGAACAATCTAGGCAGGACAATGCCAGACTTGGCCCTTGTCTGCATAGGGTGAACATTCCCAACTGGTTGAGGAACAGAACCAGCAGAAGAAGATGTAGATGACTGATGTCCTTGGGCTGCTGAACCAGAAGAAGCTGAGGGCAAGGGAGAATGCATGGGCTGCTGCTGGACAGAAGAAACACTGTCTGCATTGTGCTCAGGAGAAGGTGCAGAAATAGCAGCAGCAGTATTAGGTTGCTGAATGTGTGCAGCAGCAGGTATGAGAGGAATAACAGAAGACAATCCTTGTCCAGAAGTTGCACTCTCATTAGGATTAAACAGTGCATGATAGGGGTATGTAAACTCATCAAAAATGACATCCTTGGAGATGTATATCTTGCCTTCATTGTCCATGCACTTGTAACCCTGATGCGTAGAAGAGTATCCAATAAACACACAAAGCTTGGATCTCAAAGACAACTTGGAGTGAGTATAAGGTCTGAGATGTGGATAACAAGCACAGCCAAAGACCTTGAGAAGCTTATAATCAGGTTGCACCTTGAAGAGCTTAAAGTAAGGACTAACATTGCCCAAAACTGAGGTAGGCAATCTGTTGATGAGAAACACAGCTGCAAGGAAAGCATGATCCCAAAACTGATATGGCAAATGAGCATGTGCTAGCAAGGAAAGACCTGTTTCAATTATATGGCGATGCTTGCGCTCTACACTACCATTTTGATGATGTGTGTAGGGACAAGTAAGCCTATGAACAATCCCTAACTTAGTGAAATAGGGTGTTAAAGGCTTAAATTCTGTTCCATTATCAGTTTGAACTGATTTAAGTTTTAAACTGAATTTTAACTCAACCATGGCTTGAAACTGAAGGAAAACAGAACATGTATCAGACTTCTTCTTAATGGGAAAAATCCAAGTAAAGCGAGAATAGGCATCAACACAAGTAAGAAAGTATGAAAATCCACAAGAGGACTCAATGGAAGCTGGTCCCCATAAATCAGCAAACACAAGTTCCAAAGGAGAATGATAAACAGTACTAGAAGAATGAGAAGGTAGTCTATGTGATTTAGAGAGACAACAAGCTGAACAAACTGTAAATTTTGCTCTATTAGGTACTGGAATATTACAACTATTGAGAGCTGAATGCAAAGCCTCATGATGAGGATGTCCTAGTCTAGAATGCCATAAACCATAAGAGGTTGGGCAGACAATAGTAGATGATTTATTACTAGAACTAGGAATAGTAGAACTAGGGAAAACAGCTGACAAGGCAGAAACTGAATCTGAAACAGCAACTGGAGGCAAGGAACTTGGAACTTGAACAGAAGATCTCTTGGAAAGAGAAGGAGTGTGCATGCCTTCAAAGACATACAAGCCATCTGGACCAACATGACCTTTAAGAAGAACCCTAGATGTGACCTGACATTTCACAACACAAAAAGAGGAGTGAAACTCAAAGTAAACATTATTATCTCTTGCAAATTTACTCACACTAACCAGATTTTTGGTTATATCAGGAACTAAAAGCAGATTTTTGAGAGTGAGTGTGGTGTTAGTATGATAGGGAGAGGGAAAGGAAGCAGATCCTATAGAGAGGATTGGCAAACCTTGTCCATTCCCCATGAAGATGTGATCATTACCAGCAAGAGAAACACTATCTGAGACAACTGATGCATCATTAGTCACATGGTGAGTTGCACCAGAATCAGGGAACCAAGTGCTCAGATTTGCTGAGGCAGAAGAGCCTCCTGCTTGTGATGAACCTGTGATCATAGCTTGAGGTGGTCTTGCATTGTAATTTCCAGGTCTGTGCCCTACACTTGTGAACTGAGAAGAGGATGAATTATTCCAAGGTGTACCAGCAAAAGGATGAAAACCAAACTGCTGAGGACCAAAAGGAAATCCTGGAAAAGAGGAACCAGGTCCAGAGTATTGTTGTTGTCCAAACTGAGTTGGATTGCCAAATTGAGGAGAACCACAGTAAGGAGAGAAACCAAACTGAGGCATAGGAACCATAGGGAAATTAGGAAATTGCATTCCATAGCCTGAGTTCATGCCAGACATGCCAATAGAAGGAGTGGAAGATGCACGATGATAGCAGATACTGGCATCATGACCATACTTCTTGCAGATCTGACATTGCACACTGCGATTGTTGCCTCTGCCTCCGCCACGTCCATTGTAGCCACCGCGAGAGTTGTTGCCTCCGCCACGTCCATTATAACCACCACGACCACGCGAATCAGAGAAACCACTGCGCTCATCACCGCGCTCATCAAAGGAGCGCTCCTCATAGGAAGAATCGACGGAACTGGAAGCATAATTTGCCTCAGAAGGCACCGGCGACGGCGCCGACGATGGAGGTTGCGTCGCTGGCGGCGGCGAAGCCTGCGTCAGCAGCGCCGATGGAGAATTCGCAGTAACCTGACGAGATCGAGCGCGATCTAGCCGCGCTTCATGCGCGATAATCATTGCTTCGATCTGCGAGATTGAACTCGGTGTTTCACGATTATAGACAATCGTTTGGAGATGACTGTAATCCTCTGGCAAACCATCAAAAATTGCTTCCAATTGTTCACGATAGGAGATTGGATCTCCAATAGTGATCAACGCATTAACGATCGACTTGATACGTTTGAGATACTCGGAACACGACTTCGATCCCTTGGAGATGGATCGAATTTCAGATCGCAATTGCGTTGACTGTGCGAGAGAGTGTGCTTGGAAGAAATCGAGCACTGCCTCCCACACTTGCCACGACTGAGAACAGTTCACCACCGTAGGAAGCACCGATGGCGAAAGAGACGAGAGTAACCACGTGAACAGAGCAGAGTCTTGCTGCTCCCAGATTTGATATGCAGGATTCTCCACTGCATTCACACGATCTTCTTCACTGAGAAATCGTGGTGGAATCTCAGGACGAGCAAGATAACTCTGCAATCGATGCGTACGAACGATCCCTTCCACATGCTGCTTCCATGAAAGGAAATTCGTATCATCAAGCTTCAGTGAAAGCTTGTGAACAAGAGTTGAGGAACTCAACTGTGGTTGAGCCACTGCAACTGGAACGGGAATCGGAATCTCAGGAGCTTCTTCAGCCATGGTGAAGAAAATGAAGAAGAAAAATTTGAGAAGAGAGACCTCAAGGATCGTACCCTGCTCTTGATACCATGTTGAAAACTGTAAATGAGAAAACTGATTAACATTGATTTGTAAAAGCTACAGATTCAAGAGATTACATCAGTATTTATAGAAGAGCACTTAGCTTGTTGATCAAGCTAACAATCCTAACTGATTCTGTTATGACAGCTGTTATGACAGCTCAGCATAACTAACTATGACAGCTAACACTAACTAACCCTATAACTGACTGCATACACAGTCAGCAAGCTAACTAACAGTAGCTTCTCTTACACGTTACATAGTGTACTCTAATACATTTGGAGATTAATAGAGAAGAAAAACTTGCAATTTTGCATCTTTTGATCATATTAAGAATGACCAATTTCTTGTGCTGATCATTCTTGGCTTATTAAAGCAAGTTTGACACATTTCTTCCATAGAGCATCTTTATTTCCACATTCACTAAAGTTTATACACTTTATTTTATATCATTTTTTACAATTTGTTTTAGTGCCACATCATCTAAATCACTTTACTAATATTTTACTCCAACCCAACAATTCTTAAAAACATCTTTAATGGACCCCATAATCAACATTATACTCAATACTTTTTAGGCTTAATTGCACTTTTGGTCCCCCAACTATTGCCTTATTGCGAAAATCGTCCCCAAACTTTAAAATTAGCAAAAAAATGTCCTCCAACTATACCTGTTGATGCACTTTTGGTTTGTTGTTTGCCTTATGTGAGAAAACTAACGTGAGAAGCTGATGTGGCTCCCTCACGCACATCTCACGTGACTTTCTTTAAAGAGCTTGATGACTGGACAAGTCACATGTTTCTCACAAAACTCTAAAAGACTCAAACGGTCATCTCCCTCCTCCATCGTCTTCTTCACCATGGAACATTTTTAGTGTCACGTGAGAAGCATGTGACTTGTCCAGTCATCAAGCTCTTTGAAGAAAGTCACGTGAGACACGTTTGAGGGAGCCACATCAGCTTCTCACGTTAGTTTTCTCACGGAAGGCAAACGGCAGACCAAAAGTGCAACAACATGTATAGTTGGAGGACATTTTTTTTGCTAATTTTGAAGTTTTGGGACGATTTTCATAGGAAGGCAATAGTTGAAGGACCAAAAGTGCAATTAAGCCTACTTTTTAACTTTTTTTTAACAATATAAAACTATTTGTTATGAATAGGATGACCATTGGACCAAGTTCATGTACTCTATACTCGGCCCATTGACTACTATAAATATAGAGGACGTTGCATCAACCAACCCATCCCCATTCACACATTTTCTCTAGACTTGCTTCTCTCTTCCTCTTCTCTTCTATATACTTGTTCTGCTTACTATTATTTACAACACGCTATCAGCACGATTGTACTCTTGTCTCTCTGCCTTGGCTTTGATCAGTTTTTCTTTTGGCTTTACGAGCTCATCTCAGTTTGTTTGGGTTGCTGATCTTCATCTCAATTTGTTTGGGTCCCTTAACTCACAACACAACGTTGAAAGCCATTCTAATATTTTTATCCTATTCCCGTCATCATTCTGTGCTATTATCATTTTACACACACACACACATATATATATATATATATTGATTACTAAGTACATATTACAGGTCAAAGATCCTATTAGTCCAGAAGAACTGTGGTGAAATTTTTATTATGAATCCTGAAGATTCAGATTCTACAAGTCTAGTAGAACTGTAGTGACATTTTTATTATGTATCTTAAAGATTCAAATCCTTCAGAAAGATCGAAGTAAAATTTTCTTATGAATCGTGAAGATTCATTAGAACACCTGGAAGAAAAATTTCTTATGAATCCTGAAGATTTGCCAGAAGTTCTGGAAGATTTTTTTTTTATGAATCCTAAAGATTCATCAGAAGATCTGGAAGACATTTTTTGTTATGAATCCGAAAGATTCATTAGAACATCCGGAAGAAAAATTTCTTATGGATCCCAAAGATTCATAATGTAATATGCATGAACTATGAGTCCAGAAGTATCATAGTATTATATACAATATGATCCCAAAAGCAAAAGGAAGAGTGAAAAAAAAAAGTGAAAAAAAAGCACATATTAGAAAAAGAAACGAGAATATTCTTGTTTCAAACATTTCTTGAATAGAAACATATAGGCCATGTATATACAAATTACATGCCAGACACAAGTTTATTTATCAGGTATATACCAAATTTTCATGTTTCAAATTTTTTTTTTCCCATGTATATACAAAATTGTATCGTTGGTAAATGGATCAAGTTACTATGAGTTTTTCTTCCCTTTAAATCTGTCTAAATAAAAAAAAAAGTAATTTTGTCATTCATTAGGAATCAATTAGTCTTTATACTCCCGTAAAAAAAAAAATTAGTCTTTATACTATTGATTATGATTTAAGTGCATTCTTTTCCATTGTTATTTTTTTTAACAACTTTAGCCGTGATTGATACTCCACCTAAAGTCAATTTGATTAGTTTTAATTCATTATGATTATTTCAAAAAAAATTCATTTAATGAGATTGATGGAATATCATTGACATTATATTTCCTAATTACTAGTGTTTTTTTACCCGCGCGTTGCACATGGAATATGTCTATTGTATTTGATACGTCAATTAATACCTTGATTATTAAAAATATATTAAACAACAGATGAAATAAAAAAGTTAGAAATGCTAAGCAAAATGGACATAAAGACTTCTCTTCTAAGCCTGATTGAGATCAACAGGAACTCGTTTCACCTTCTTACCCATAATATTGTATTTGATACGTCAGTATGAATCATTTTTCAAGTTCGCCACTAAATTTCGATAAGTAAAATTAACTAATTCAAGATAGAGGATTAGGACCATGTCCAATTAACAAATATGATGGAATGAAAATAGATTGAAGGAAAATATTAGTAGTAACAAAATGACATACAATTAAAATCCTGGACTATTTGGAAAGCTAGGTGTTTAAAAAAGGCTGAATAATCCTTCCCTTTCTAAAAAAAACGTATTGTGTGTTTAAGACTAAGGTTTTAGAATCCGAGTATTAATTTGGCTTCTAGTGTTTCTTACCCATGCGTTACACGACGATTTTTTCTTTTATTATTTAAACATGTATCAATGATTTATAATAAAATTGATGTACTAAAATCAATATTGCAATATTTTCTACTTGCTTGATCTAAGAGACTTAAAAAACTATGAGCATTCAAAAAAAAAAAAACCACAATGAACATTAAATATCACCTAATCTCCAAAGTTTCACACAACTTTTGTATATTTTACCCCTAAAATTATTTTATAAATTATGAAAAATTATTTTCTTGTTGAAATGTTCCTCCTCGTAGGAGAATTTAATTCTTGTAATAATTTGTACAATAAATGAAAGTGAACTATATTGTTATGCAGTACAAAATTAACATTAAACTATATTATAAACCGATGAAATCTTATTTATTTTTATATTACTTTTATGTAGAAGTATTTTCATGTAAAATGCTTCTCCCGTGGGAGCTTTTAACGTTCTAATTTAAATATGAATAATATAGATTATATATAAGTATTTATGTTTTTATGTGTTTTTATATTGTACATTAGTTATGTTTATCTTTCGTTGTAGAGTCTTTATTTCGACAAGTTTTTTTTTATTTAAACAAATCGAAAACAAAATATTCACGTTTTTTCGCTTTATTTTCTTTTTGGTTACTAAAGTGACGCCACCGAAATCGGGGTGGTACATTGTGGTATCAGAGCTTGTCGAGTCTTTCGGGAGTCTTGGGGAATAGGTCTTCTGTGCTAGGTTGTGTGACTCTGCAAAGAGTGAAAATTGATTGTCTGCCAAGCGTTTCGCTAACTATACAATATGATTAAGCAGTTTGTTTGACTTAACAGAACATGGTGAATTCTAACCAACTAGCTGAGATGATGGCCACTATGGCCCAAACTTTGACTGCCCAAGCTAATGACAATGCTATGAGACGTGCTGCTGAGGAAGCACGTGACCAACATCAGCGTCAGAGAGAAGTGACTCTGGACCAGAACAAGGGATTGAATGACTTTAGGAGACAAGATCCTCCTAAATTCACCGGTGGAACCGATCCTGATAAAGCAGACCTTTGGATCCAAGAGATTGAGAAGATTTTCGGTGTGCTGCAGACTGCTGAAGGTGCCAAGGTAGGCATGGCCACTTATCTGCTACTTGGTGATGCTGAGTACTGGTGGAGAGGCACCAGGGGAATTATGGAAGCCAATAACGAGGAGATTAACTGGAACTCCTTTCGAACTGCATTCCTGGAAAAGTATTTTCCAACTAGTGCTCGGGATGAGCGAGAGACACAGTTTCTGACACTCCGTCAGGGGAGCCTATCTATACCTGAGTATGCTTATAAACTGGAGTCTTTGGCAAAACACTTCCAATTCTTCAACGATCATGTTGATGAGTGCTACACGTGTAAGCGTTTTGTCAATGGACTGAGGCCTGATATCGAGGACTCTGTGAGGCCATTGGGAATCATGCGTTTTCAGTCATTAGTTGAGAAAGCCACAGAGGTGGAACTGATGACGAACAAGAGGTTGAACCGTGCTGGAACTGGAGGACCAGTGAGATCAGGTTCTCAAAACTATCAAGGTAGAGATAAATTTCAGAGCAAGAAGTCGTATCAACGTCCTACTTGGAGAGGATTTACCCCAGGATCTTACAGACCTATGACTGGTACCACTGGTGGTTCTGGAAATCAGACTTCGAACAGGGATATGACTTGCTTCAAATGTGGAAAGTTGGGGCACTATACTAATGCTTGCACAGATACGAGACCCCAGTGCTTTAATTGCAACAAGTTGGGACACACTGCCAGTCAGTGTAAGGAACCCAAGACTGAACCGTCTATTAACACTGCTCGAGGAAAGCGCCATGCTGCTAAAGCAAGAGTTTACACCATGCATGGTGAAGAGGCTGAAGGAGTTGACGGTCTGATAAGAGAAAATTGCGAGATTGACGGTAATTTCCTAACTGTACTTTTCGATTCCGGTGCAACGCATTCGTTTATCTCTAGGGAATGCGTGACCAGACTGAAACTTCCTGTTACTGCTTTGAGCTTTGATCTTATTGTTACCACACCTGCTAAAACCCTACTTGCTAATGCTACATGCATGTACTGTCCGGTGACATATAGAGATATAGTCTTTCATGCTAACCTAGTATGCATAATTCTCAAGAACTTAGATGTTATCCTAGGAATGGATTGGTTATCTCATTACCATTGTCTTTTGTACTGCAACCGAAAGAGAGTGGTATTTCCTGACTCGGATCTTTTCGAGTATCTATCCGCCAATCACATTAGTGTCTCTTTGAACGAAGGATCTCAAGAGTATTCCGTGTTGCTAAACTTAGAGGGCAAAGGGAACCCGGAAGTGAACAATATTCCAGTTATGCGAGACTTCACTGACGTTTTTCCTGGTGATGTACCTGGATTGCCTCCTTTACGCGACATCGAGTTTGCTATTGACATCGTACCGGGAACAAGGCCGATTTCGATTGCACCATATCGTATGGCACCTGCGAAGTTAGTGGAATTGAAGTCTCAGATAGAGGATCTTCTGTCGAAAGGATTTATCCGACCAAACGTTTTGCCTTGGGAAGCGCCAGTCTTATTGGTGAAGAAGAAGGATGGGAGATCTAGATTGTGTGTCGATTACCGACAACTTAACAAAGCAACCGTCAAGAATAGGTATCCGTTACCTGGAATTGATGATTTGATGGATCAACTTCGAGGAGCTGCGATATTCTCAAAGATAGACCTGAAGTCGGACTACCATCAGATCAGAGTTAAGACTGAGGATATTCAGAAGACTGCATTCAGAACTCGCTATGGACACTATGAGTATTTGGTGATGCCATTTGGAGTGACAAATGCACCTGCTATTTTCATGGACTACATGAACAAGACTTTTCATGTATTCCTAGATCGATTCGTCGTGGTGTTTATTGACGACATTCTAATTTACTCAAAGGATGCTAAGGACCATGAGGAGCACCTGCGTCAGGTTTTGCAAGTGGTGAGGGAGAAGGAGTTGTACGCCAACCCTTCCAAGTGCGAATTTTGGCTTGAAGAAGTCAAATTCTTAGGCCATGTGATCTCTAAAGAAGGTATAGCTGTGGACCCAGCAAAGGTAGAGACCGTGTTGGCATGGGAACAACCAAGGACTGTGACTGAAATCAGAAGTTTTGTCGGTTTGGCGAGATATTATCGCCGTTTCATCAAGAACTTTGCCAAGATTGTTGGACCTTTGACTCAACTCACGAGAAAGGATCAACCTTTTGCTTGGACCGAAGCGTGCGAAACGAGTTTCCAGACGATGAAGGAACGTTTGACGACGTCACATGTACTCGTTCTGCCACAACCAGAGGAACCGTATGAGGTTTACTGTGATGCTTCGCATCAGGGTTTAGGATGTGTGCTGATGCAACATCAGAAAGTAGTGGCTTATGCTTCACGACAGTTGAAGATTCACGAGAAGAACTATCCGACTCATGACTTGGAGCTAGCTGCCATCGTGTTTCCACTGAAAATCTGGAGACATTACTTATATGGATGCACTTTCACTATATTCAGTGATCATAAGAGTTTGAAGTACTTGTTTGATCAAAAGGAGCTGAACATGAGACAACGACGATGGATGGAATTCATCAAGGATTATGAATTTACCTTGCAGTATCATCTTGGAAAGGCTAATGTTGTTGCTGATGCCTTGAGCAGGAAGATGCATATCTCGTCGATGATGGTTAAAGAGCTGGAATTGCTGGAACAATTTCGAGATTTGAACTTGGATGTGAGATCATCCGAGGGAGAACTGAAGTTCGGTATGATCAGAATCGCCAATAGATTGATGGAAGAAATCAGAGATCAACAGTTACGAGATGAATTTCTACTCGGGAAAAGAAATTTGGTAATTCATGGCAAGGACCCGGAATTCAAGGTAGGAAGTGACAATATCCTGCGGTGTAAGGATAGAGTTTGCGTACCTAACAACCCTGACCTGGGGAGGTTGATTATGGACGAAGGTCACAAGAGCAAGCTGAGCACTCATCCTGGAATGAAAAAGATGTACCAAGACTTGAAAATAAATTTTTGGTGGCCAGGAATGAAGAGACAAGTGGCTGAGTATGTAGCTGCGTGTTTGACATGTCGATTGTGACCCGTGCTATGCACGGGGTCTTTATACCTAATTTTTTTAGGTTAAGATCTAATATAACGTATAGCAATTGACTGCGTATACGTTCGTAAATAAAGAATCCATGTTTACTTAGCGTTACTAACGGCGAAATTAAAAATCTTTAGATATCTCCCCGAGCATGACCTCTTTCATTAAAATACTTATGATAATCATTCATGTATCAAATTCATGTGTCGCGGTACAGAGTGTCGAGATAATCAGTGATAGATCAACTCATCTTACAAACCATAACCAAATCTATCAAGACAAAGGATGTCACAAACCCCATATATATCTATATAAAAATTCTACGCATTAGTAAATAATAAAGGCACACGTAGGTTACAAAATCTAACTTCTGCGAACAGGGGTTCAATTACTAACATATACTAACTTATACTAACTTAATAAGCTGCAACTTCTACTCCTTCTCCAGCTTGACAGAACGCAGCTTCATTCTCTTAGCAGGCATTGTAGTACTAACATCACTACCAACACTTTGGACTGAAGAGCATGCAATAAATCCCTCTCCAGGGGAAATTTCATCAAGTGAAACAACATTGGGTCCTATTTCGGACAGCTTTGTAGAATAGTCACCAATTGTATCATCAGTTCCACCACTGGATTTTGGAAATTTACCCTTAGTGATCATCTAAGCCCATAGAACAAATACAACAAAACAGTGAGTAATATTAATCAACATAGTCATAATCAGCACATAATCATGCAAGATAGTGAAATGAATACCTCGCTTGAGGTTTGAACCTTTGACTTGTCCTTGAAACTCTCAATCACAGCGAATTCAGAACATATTTTCTTAACCTTGTACGAATCATCAAACTTGGTACCATGGCCAATTGACTTCTCAACTTTGAATAAGAGTTCTCTACCAATGATAGTCTCAATCTCAGCCGAATATTCATATGGAGACTTCGCCTAAAAACAATATATAGTCAGAACTTATTAGCACAAGTTATAGCAAATAATGTCCAGCTCTTCCAATAAAAAATGCTTCATATATCACATTAAACCTTTGAGATCATGACCAACTCTTTGCATGATTTGTTAAGAAGTAGTTGGCAATCAGTATCAAAAATGACAAATGTACCACAATCAAAGGCATCCTCAACTTCTACCTTTAGTCTGAGCCTGATATTAGAGTAAATAGAAAACAATTAGTTCAACAACTGCGTTTGATGATTTTAAAACGAAATCATAAAAACCAGAACACTGCATCACCTAAGAGTTACAGACAATACAGGTTTGCGACAACCAGAACAGTAAAATGTTCCATCCTCAATTGTTACTGCCTTGTGGCAACTGCATGCAGAGTACCACCACTTCTCCCCTTCAGCAAGGCCAGTAACTCGTGCTACAACCGTAAACACACCATCCTACATGAAAGAATGCACTCGTAATAAACTGTGAATAGTGATATGAATTGATAATAAACTTTCAATTTAATTGGAAAGAATCAACTACAAACTAAGAGTGATTAAGTTAAAACAACCTCCTCAGTCTCATTGAGCTCTTTCAGATCCTTCCTAGGATAAAGAGTTAAAAACTCCTCCTTCTGAGTTAGTATGTGAAAATCATCATCATCTTCTGATTCAGCCAATGGCATGTCCGCCTCGATGCCATGAAGAGCCAACCTTGCTGTATCATAATCATTCAAATCATACAAATTCAATTCACATCTATTTTACAGGGACTAAAAACATATTTGACCCAAAAGAAACAAATTGTACAGTAGCAGTTTTAGTCTTAAGCTGAGAGACCCTTGCTATTCCATGGTGTGTGAAATAATTAAATAGTTTGAACAGGGGATGTTAAACCACTTACAGGATCAGCAATGGCATGCTTGTCCAATACCGTAGTAATTAATGAACACCAGAATCCCATCATAGAAAACATGCTTCCCATTCAAGTTCTTCACTCGTAATTAACTTAGAGTTTCCTTCAGGGTCCCTAACCACCACTTTTCCATCGACGAACTTCTTTCTCCACCAATCACAAAATTGCTCATTCACTGGCCAATATAGCTGCATCAAAAACAGAATGACAGAACAAATAAGAGGAAGATTAAAACAGCTATAAATAACTAAAATCATTGTGTATATAACTTTCTTACGACCTTTGGCTCAACCTTCAATCGGAAAGTGACGAACTTGTCAGACTTGGGAACCACAAAGACAACCATGATCAACTACATAAAAGGAAAACTTTGTGAGTCAGACATAACTTCATTGGTATCTATTGGGCATGGATTCTGCCTCAGATGCTTAATTAATTTTGCCAAAATAATTCCTAACTTTTTCATTGAAGAGGGACAAATCCTGTTAGAAATATCGGTCTAGCTTGTAATTTAACACATTACTTCTCATAATCCTTAGAATGAGTGCCCCAATATCTAGCATAGAGCACATTGACCATCCAAATCCAGTTAAAAGCATGGAGTGAAATAAGAGTATGTGTTACAGTCCACTAAGAAAGTCAGACAAAAACTTCAAGAAAGATGCTCCCCACCACAGTTCAGAATGAATTGCACAGATATGTGATCAAAAGAAATATGACTCCCACAAAGATTTTTCATACACGAAGAAGGAAATAGTTTGTTGGAGAAATGTGCTCCAACTCAATTATCAAAATAGTTTTTCATACGCTTATTTTTTTTTCTTTATTCACAAAGGACTAACATGCTAAGGCTCATCACTGATTTATAGTGTTCTCCATAATCTTCCCTACTTTCTAAGTTATCCCTGTCCATATCTGGTGACGTCAAAGCATTATACATATTCATGTTTTCTAGGCAAGAAAAGAAATAATAGGGAAATGTAAAATTGTACGTACTGGGGACCAAGCTTGGTTAAGCTGAATCAGTTTTAACTCCATCTAGATGCATTACAATAAGGAGAACATGTGCTTGATCCAACCATCCAAGTGAAATGTACGAAATAATGACATGAACCAATTGCAGAACTGTCATTGGAAATTGGGGAATCTTTTCTTTCTACCTAAAGAAGAATTACTGCCAAGTGTTGGGGAGAGTAATAATGGCTAATAAAATAGACTTTATTAATAGTAGACAACAGGAGGCCTAAGCTGAATTGAGATTTTAAGACCCTGAGGCATAACATTAGAGCTGAAGAGATACATAAATTTTCTTACAAAGCTGTATGAACAGAATGAATGAGATACAACCACATCAATAACACATATACACCATCTCTTGCAATGATGTAGCCATTTGAGATAAAAAAAAGTCACATTCTCCCACTGTCAATTCAAGCTCAGCTCATTTTTTTTTATCTCACTGATGAAGGTTTAATTATCTGATCTCCTCATTTTCTCTATTGAAAACAAAAGTAACACTTTATTAACGTCTACAATTTTTCCACCTTAGTACCAGATATATTAATAAATTACATGTCAAACACATTAGTAGAAATAACATATGTATTCCATATAGTTTGCAATTCATTCTTCTTCTTCTTCTTCCATTTTCATATCCTAGGTGTTAATTATAATATAGAACTACCCATTAGCCTCTGGTGTTAGTTATCATACATAATATTTATAGATTGACTTGAGAAACGGAGGTATGCTAAAAGTCTAAAACACCTTGAGTAAAGTTTGTACAATTTCTAAAAGTCAAATGCATCCAGAAGAAATTGGAGTTTGATTTCACATTTTTCCTATCCAAGCTGTCCATTTTATCAATCTATACCTTAATCAGCATCAACGTGTTCTTTTCATTTTACCATACTATACAATCTACATCACCAAATACTGCAAAGAAACCAATCCAGTGTACAACCGAACACCTAAGATAAATACCCAAAATATAGAAAAGAAAAATTAAGAAAAATACACAATCACAGCACCCAATGAAAAAGAAGAACGAAGTGGTGGTCGACGAAAGTGTTACGCTTACCTTGCAAGGAGAAGAAGAACGAAGTGGTGGTGGACGGAAGCGGAGCGGCGACGGACGACGGCCAGGAGAACGGAGCAGATGAACTTTGAAGGGGATTGATTGGAGCAAAATTAGAGACCATATGAAAGAAAAAGAAGAAGCCTGTTAATTGATTCAAATCTATTAAGAAAAGTTCAGTTAATCTGAAAACTGAAATCTCAAATTCCAATTCAGGGCACAACGACAGGCATACAAACATACTCAATAGATGGGTAAATTTATAGGAGAAAATTGTTGCTTACAGGTTAGAGGAGCCTTCAAAATAAATTGTTGGAAAGCAAAATAAACAGCTGGTCCTGGCAGCGTGAGGCGAGATGACGACCACCGAGTAGAGTAGCAACCACGAAATTGCAGTTGGAAGGGATACAGAGTGCCCTTCATTCGAGAATCCTACAGAAGATGCTTGTGACAACTGTGCTTGTGACGCAAACTTTAGGCCTGCAATTGAAACTGAACCAAGCTATAGGCATAGGAGGAGGAAAGGGAAAACCAGCAGTTGAGAGTAAAAGCAAAGGGAAAGACGTAAGAATGGAAGGAATAGACGAAGGAGCTATTCTACACTCTGCAGGCTAGAGATGGATGACCGGTGTTCTCCAGTAGGCATTGCAGGGTTGTAACAGGTATGATATGCACATTGCTGCTAACAAAGATGCAAGCCCAATATAAAGATAAGTGCACCCAAAAATCAAATTTCTTAAGACCACCATTTTTTACATTACATACCTTTAAGCTGAGTTAATTTAGTGAACATATCCGCAGTTAGTTGCTACACAAACATAAGTTACTGGAGATTCAGTTCAGAATTTGTGATACATAAATGAATGTTAAAATGAGATAAAAAAACCAATAAGGAATTTGTGATTCTTCATGTCCAAAACATCCGTAGAAGAAACATTCATTGGTTTGGTTACCTTGAGTTATGATATGTGATGCATATGATAATGCACAGAATTTAATTGATAATTTGTTAAAGTGAGTTATACAATTTAGTAATATTATATAAATTATTGGAATACAATTTAGAGTTGAATTTCATTGATGAATAAAATATTCACAATTTAGTAACCAAACCAATGAATGTTTTTAACAAATTATAGTGTTAGGCTTTGATACATAAAAGCAACCTAATTGATTCAACCCATAAAAATATAAATGCAACGTAAAACATAAAACATAACAATAAGATAGTCAGATTGACCCCCAGTTGCCAGGATATCAACAGTGTTCTTGAACGTAAACACATTCATTGGTATCGCAGATGCTTGTTCCAATGTAACGTTCGTTCTTTCATTGAAAATTATCTTACACTCGTGCTCAGAAGCCATGAAATTACCACTGTTGCTGACAACTGCAAAGGAAGAGATTCTGTATACCTTGCCCTCTTTAAGCTCAGACTTAAATTTGACCATGCTTCCCTTGCGAGCAATTGCCTCAATTTTTTTACCCTACCAACAAATGAAAAAAGCATTAACCACACAGAAATTTAAATCTATTTCACATAACACAGAGCAGATACTGGAAACAAATCAAATATATACATATCTACACCTCAACATCAATAAGAATAAAGTGAAGAGCATATGAACTCAATGGTTCATTCACATGATAAACTTCCCACATACGTAAAACTCTAGTCCTAATTATAAGATATTTTTTTCGTACAGACACCCTTAATGGGAGTAATTTTGCCACTCATATTAACCACTCAAAGCAATCAACCACTCAAAGCAATAGAAATAGAAACAGAACAGAACTTGGAAGCAGTAGTGAATGAGCATCCTGTTACCTTTTAACTGCATTTATACTACCGAATGGGGGTTTGGCAATGCTGGAGAATCAAATCAAGAGATTAATCCAACCAGCTGTGTATGAGCAAGCTTCAATTAGCTAGCAGAATAGGTAATTGGTAAACAACATGTAAAGATCGGTACATACCATTTAGCAGATGTAGCTAATTAACATAACCCAGAAAACAAATCGAAGCCATAGATCATAGATTTCCCTTCTAGGGTTCATGAATCAGAGAACAACCACAACACAGCTTTCGCATGATTCAGCTATCTTCTAGGGAAGATGACGAAGATGCTTGGGGAGTGGCAACCCACGCAATTGCTGATGGCATATACAGACCAAAATAACGTCACAACCTCGCCAAAGACGGAATCCATAGGCCAGCAGTCGAACCTGAACGCACCTAAATAAGTAGGAGGGGAGAAGCCGAAGCCAGTGTCGGCATAATGACGAGAATGGTTGCCAACGTCGACCTGTGAAGGAGATGATGCAATTGAGCCATCGGCACATGGGCCATTGTGTTATGTGAGAACAAAAGAAAAATGTAGTTGTCCCAAAAAAAAAGGGCCCGTGAACAGTAACCAAGATTTTAAAATTTAGGATAGAAGATGTCAGAAAGCTAAAGTGGAACATCAGAAACCTTCAGGTATGCTACAAAGTTTGGATGTACCAGAGTGGAAATGGGATAGCATATCGATGGATTTTGTCGTGGCTTTGCCAAGAACTCAGAAGGGATATGATTCGATTTGGGTAATAGTGGATCGATTGACTAAGTCGCCTAACTTTATACCTGTGAGATTTACATAGCTGAGATTGTACGCCTTCATGGGGTACCGACTAGTATTGTTTCCGATCGAGACCCAAAGTTTACTTCACATGTTTGGGGAGCTCTTCATGAGGCATTGGGGACAGGGCTGAGATTAAGTTCTGCCTATCATCCACAAACTGATGGACAGGCTGAGAGAACTATCCAATCATTGGAAGATTTACTACGAGCTTGTGTGTTGGACAACAAGGGCAGTTGGGATGATCTACTGCCATTGATTGAGTTCACTTACAACAACAGTTTTCAAACGAGCATTGGTATGGCACCGTATGAAGCATTGTATGGTCGCAAGTGTAGAACACCTTTGTGTTGGTATCAAGATGGAGAGAATTTGTTAGTTGGACCAGAACTTCTGCAACAGACAACCGAGAAGATCAAGCAGATCAGAGAGAAAATGAAGACTTCTCAAAGTAGACAGAAGAGTTACGCCGATCAAAGGCGCAGAACTCTAGAATTTGAAGAAGGAGACCATGTATTTCTGCGAGTTACACAGACCACAGGAGTTGGTCGAGCGATTAAGTCAAGGAAGCTTACGCCAAAGTTCATTGGACCTTATCAAATTACCCGTCGAGTAGGACCAGTTTCTTATCAGATTGCACTACCACCATTTCTATCCAACATTCACGATGTATTCCATGTGTCGCAACTGAGGTATATTGTGGATGCGACGCATGTTATCAAATTGGATGACGTAGAGTTGAAGGATGACCTGTCTTTCGAGACGCCGCAAATTAGCATTGGTGACACAAGGATAAAACAGTTGAGGGGAAAAGAGATTGTGTTGGTGAAAGTCATTTGGAACAAGGATACATGTGATGCTACATGGGAACTTCAGGAAAAGATCAAGGAACAGTACCCAGAACTTTTTACTGAACCCTAAGTTTCAAGGTCGAAACTTTCTTTTTGGAGGGTAGTAATGTGAGACCCATGTTTTTAAGCTTAGAATAAATTGATAAAATTCCTATTCACGATTAGGTTCGATGTTGTAAGATCAAGTTTTGATCTAGTAGTACAACTCTATGTTTTGATGATTACAAGTTAACCTTTTGATATGAACAATTGTGGTACTCTAACGTGTTTTTCTGAGTGTGCTATTTACAGGCTCTGACCCTGACTCAATTTCACACAAATCAGAAGCACTGTGTATAAAGGGTAACCCAAGCAACGCTTTCGCACTCACCATGTTCAGTATGAACAGTGGAAAAGCTTCAGAAGATCTGAAGCTATACAAACTCTGATGAGGACTCAGTCGCTAGAAGCTCTGATGATCCAGAAGTTCTGACAACCAAGAAACACTGAAGGTTCAGATGTTCCGATGGTGTAGAAGACTCTGAAGATCCAGAAGCTGAATAGTGGAAACTCTGAAGTCCAGAAGCAAGAAACTCTGAAGGCCATGTTCTTCCCTCTGAGTTCAGAATCAGAAGATACAATGGTCAGAGGATCTGTGCTTTCCCTCTGACTCTGATCAACCTGCTTCACAAGTTCCAATACGAAGCATTCCTCTGATCAGAAGTCTCCTAGGTTAAAAGGTCAAGTCGCTATCCAAGTACAAAAGCAAGTGTACCTTCCTGACGACCTACCTAACGTTCTCAGCCACAGCAGAAGCTGGATTTTCCAGAACTGCCCTCCAACGGTAGCATTTCCCATGCAACGCTCAACCCTAATCCTTGGAGTATATATAGAGGCTGAAGATTGAAAGAAGCGGCTAGAAGAAGAAAAAATATACAAGAAGCAATACACACGCGCAAGACATATTCTAAGCTTTCTTTCATCTTGTAATTTATTTTAGTTTACACTCAGCTTATTCAGAAGCAAACCCTTGTAAACACCAACCTCAAACAGTTGTTTGATTTTTCCTTTAGGAGATCAAGGTTGATCGGATCCTAGAGAAGACTAAGAGAGTGAATCTTAGTGTGAGCTAAGTCAGTGTAATTGTTAGTCACTTGTAGGTTTCAAGTGCAGTTGTAACTCTTACCTGATTAGTGGATTGCCTTCATTCTAAGAAGGAAGAAATCACCTTAACGGGTGGACTGGAGTAGCTTGAGTGATTTATCAAGTGAACCAGGATAAAATCCTTGTGTGCTTTTCTATCTCTATCTTTTGCACTTAGTTCTCGAAAAGATTTGTTAAAATCTTTAAGGTGGTAGTTTTTGTACTGAAAACGTTATTCAAACCCCCCCTTTCTACCGTTTTTCATACCTTCAATTGGTATCAGAGCGCAAGTTCTGATTACCACACCTAACAGTGTTCAGTGATCCGGGCCGGTGTGAAAAACAATGGCTGCCACCACCAGTGAAACTCAAAGAGATGGTTACAACGCAAAGCCTCCTATGTTCGATGGTCAAAGGTTCGAATATTGGAAAGATAGACTGGAAAGTTTCTTTCTGGGTTTCGATGCAGATCTCTGGGATATTATTGTGGATGGCTATGAGCGTCCAGTTGATGCAGATGGCAAAAAGATCCCAAGGTCAGAGATGTCTGCAGATCAAAAGAAGCTGTACTCACAACATCATAAAGCAAGAGCAATTCTTCTAAGTGCTATCTCCTATGAGGAGTACCAGAAGATTACAGATCGTGAGTTTGCTAAAGGCATTTTTGATTCTCTGAAGATGTCTCATGAAGGAAACAAGAAAGTCAAAGAATCAAAGGCATTGTCTTTGATCCAAAAGTATGAATCCTTCATCATGGAGCCAAATGAGTCCATTGAAGAAATGTTCTCCAGATTTCAACTGCTTGTAGCTGGCATACGTCCTCTCAACAAGAGCTACACAACAAAAGATCACGTCATAAGGGTCATCAGGTGTCTTCCTGAAAGTTGGATGCCTTTGGTGACTTCAATAGAGCTCACGAGAGATGTTGAGAATATGAGTTTAGAAGAACTCATCAGCATTTTGAAATGCCATGAGCTGAAGCGCTCAGAGATGCAAGATCTGAGGAAAAAGTCCATAGCCTTGAAATCCAAATCTGAAAAGGCTAAGGTTGAGAAGTCAAAGGCTCTTCAAGCTGAAGAAGAAGAATCTGAAGAAGAATCAGAAGATTCTGATGAAGATGAGCTGACTCTGATCTCCAAGAGACTCAACCGCATCTGGAAGCACAGGCAGAGCAAGTTCAAAGGCTCTGGAAAGGCAAGAGGAAAGTCTGAATCCTCAGGTCAGAAGAAGTCATCAATCAAGGAAGTCACATGCTTTGAGTGCAAAGAATCAGGGCACTACAAAAGTGACTGTCCAAAATTGAAGAAGGACAAGAAGCCAAAGAAGCACTTCAAGACCAAGAAGAGTCTGATGGTGACATTCGATGAATCAGAGTCAGAGGATGTTGACTCTGATGGTGAAGTCCAAGGACTCATGGCTATTGTCAAAGACAAAGGAACAGAGTCAAAGGAAGCTGTTGACTCTGACTCAGAATCAGAAGGAGATCCAGACTCTGACGATGAAAATGAGGTATTTGCTTCCTTCTCTACCTCTGAACTGAAACATGCTTTGTCTGATATCATGGATAAGTATAACTCCTTGTTGTCTAAGCATAAGAAGCTGAAAAAGAACTTATCTGCTGTTTCTAAAACTCCTTCTGAACATGAGAAAATCATATCTGATTTGAAAAATGATAACCATGCTTTAGTTAATTCTAACTCTGTGCTTAAGAATCAAATTGCAAAGTTAGAAGAAGTTATTGCCTGCGATGCCTCTGATAGTAAGCATGAATCTAAGTATGAAAAATCTTTTCAAAGATTCCTGGCTAAAAGCGTAGATAGAAGCTTAATGGCTTCAATGATCTATGGTGTAAGCAGAAATGGAATGCATGGCATTGGCTATTCTAAACCAATTAGAAATGAGCCTTCTGTGTCTAAAGCTAAATCCTTGTATGAATGCTTTGTTCCCTCTGGTACCATATTGCCTGATTCTGTACCTGCTGAAGTTGCTAAAAACCCTCTTAAAAAGGGATCTTTCTCTATGACTAAATATCATGCAAATATTCCTTTAAAATATCATGTTGAGACACCCAAGGTGATCAGAACCCTTGGGGTAACTAACAAAAGAGGACCCAGAAAGTGGGTACCTAAGGACAAGATTATCTATGTTGCAGATATCCTTGATAGCTCCACTGAAACACCAATCATGGTATCTGGACAGTGGATGCTCGCGTCACATGACGGGAGAAAAGCGTATGTTCCGAGAGCTGAAACTTAAGCCTGGAGGCGAAGTTGGCTTTGGAGGAAATGAAAAGGGTAAAATTATTGGTACTGGTACTATTTGTGTAGATAGTAGTCCATGCATTGATAATGTTTTATTGGTAGACGGCTTAACACATAACTTATTGTCTATAAGTCAATTAGCTGACAAGGGTTATGATGTTATATTCAATCAAAAGTCCTGCCGGGCTGTAAGTCAGATCGATGGCTCTGTTCTGTTTAACAGCAAGAGGAAGAACAACATTTATAAGATCAGATTATCTGAGTTGGAGGCTCAGAATGTGAAGTGCCTTCTGTCTGTTAATGAAGAGCAGTGGGTATGGCATAGACGGTTAGGGCATGCCAGTATGAGAAAGATTTCTCAGCTGAGCAAGCTAAACCTTGTCAGGGGCTTACCCAATCTGAAGTTCGCTTCAGACGCTCTTTGTGAAGCATGTCAGAAAGGCAAATTCACAAAAGTCCCTTTCAAGGCAAAGAATGTTGTCTCAACCTCAAGGCCGTTAGAACTTCTGCATATCGACCTGTTTGGACCAGTGAAAACTGAGTCTATAGGTGGCAAGAGATATGGGATGGTTATCGTTGATGACTATAGCCGCTGGACATGGGTAAAGTTTCTAACCCGCAAGGATGAGTCTCATGCTGTGTTCTCTACCTTCATTGCTCAAGTGCAAAACGAGAAGGCTTGTAGAATTGTGCGTGTCAGAAGTGACCATGGTGGAGAGTTTGAGAATGACAAGTTTGAGAGTCTGTTTGATTCCTATGGAATTACACATGATTTCTCTTGTCCCAGAACTCCTCAACAAAATGGTGTTGTTGAGAGGAAGAATAGAACTCTTCAGGAGATGGCTAGAACCATGCTCCAAGAAACTGGCATGGCTAAGCACTTTTGGGCAGAGGCAGTAAATACAGCATGTTACATTCAGAACAGAATCTCTGTGAGACCAATTCTGAAAAAGACTCCTTATGAATTGTGGAAGAACATAAAACCCAACATTTCTTATTTTCATCCTTTTGGCTGTGTTTGTTATGTTCTCAATACTAAGGATAGATTGCATAAATTTGATGCTAAATCTTCTAAGTGTCTATTACTTGGTTATTCTGATAGATCTAAAGGTTTTAGATTTTATAATACTGATGCTAAGACTATTGAAGAATCTATTCATGTTAGATTTGATGATAAGCTTGACTCTGACCAGTCAAAGCTAGTTGAAAAGTTTGCAGATTTAAGCATTAATGTTTCTGACAAAGGCAAAGCTCCAGAGGAAGTTGAGCCAGAGGAAGATGAACCAGAGGAAGAAGCTGGTCCCTCTAACTCACAAACTCTGAAGAAGAGCAGAATCACTGCAGCTCATCCTAAGGAATTGATTCTGGGCAACAAAGATGAACCAGTCAGAACCAGATCTGCCTTCAGACCCTCTGAAGAGACCTTGCTGAGTCTGAAAGGATTGGTGTCCTTAATTGAACCCAAGTCCATAGATGAAGCTCTTCAGGACAAGGATTGGATTCTGGCCATGGAAGAAGAATTGAATCAATTCTCCAAGAACGATGTTTGGAGCTTAGTGAAGAAGCCTGAGAATGTCCATGTTATTGGAACGAAATGGGTATTCAGAAACAAGCTAAATGAGAAAGGAGATGTAGTCAGAAACAAGGCAAGGCTAGTTGCTCAAGGCTACAGCCAGCAGGAAGGAATAGACTACACTGAAACATTTGCTCCAGTAGCAAGACTGGAAGCAATCAGACTATTGATTTCTTTCTCAGTAAATCACAACATAGTTCTACATCAGATGGACGTAAAGAGTGCCTTCCTAAATGGTTATATCTCAGAGGAAGTCTATGTTCATCAACCCCCAGGTTTTGAAGATGAAAAGAAACCAGACCATGTGTTCAAATTGAAGAAATCACTCTACGGTCTGAAGCAAGCTCCCAGAGCATGGTATGAGAGACTTAGCTCATTCCTTCTGGAGAATGAGTTTGTAAGGGGTAAAGTAGATACAACTCTCTTTTGCAAGACTTATAAAGATGATATCTTAAGTGTGCAAATTTATGTTGATGATATTATATTTGGTTCTGCTAATCAATCTCTATGCAAAGAATTTTCTGAGATGATGCAGGCTGAATTTGAGATGAGTATGATGGGAGAATTAAAGTACTTTCTGGGAATACAAGTTGATCAAACACCAGAAGGAACATATATCCATCAGAGCAAGTACACTAAGGAACTTCTGAAGAAGTTCAATATGCTGGAATCTACAGTGGCCAAGACTCCAATGCATCCAACATGCATTCTGGAAAAAGAAGATATAAGTGGTAAAGTATGTCAGAAGCTCTATCGTGGCATGATAGGTTCACTTCTGTACTTAACTGCATCTAGGCCAGACATACTATTTAGTGTTCATTTATGTGCTCGTTTCCAATCAGATCCAAGGGAAACCCACTTAACTGCTGTTAAGAGGATCCTAAGGTATCTGAAAGGCACCACTAACCTTGGCTTGATGTATAAGAAAACATCAGAGTATAAGCTTTCAGGTTATTGTGATGCTGATTATGCTGGAGATAGAACAGAGAGAAAAAGTACTTCTGGAAATTGTCAATTTCTGGGAAGCAATCTAGTCTCATGGGCAAGCAAGAGGCAATCAACCATTGCTCTATCAACTGCAGAGGCAGAATATATCTCAGCAGCAATATGCAGCACTCAGATGCTCTGGATGAAACATCAGCTGGAGGATTATCAGATCCTTGAGAGCAATATCCCAATCTATTGTGATAACACTGCTGCAATTTCGTTGAGCAAGAATCCTATCTTGCATTCAAGGGCAAAGCACATTGAGGTAAAGTATCACTTCATTAGAGATTATGTGCAGAAGGGCGTACTTCTTCTGAAGTTTGTTGATACTGACCATCAATGGGCAGATATCTTTACAAAGCCCTTAGCTGAAGATAGATTTAATTTTATTCTGAAAAATCTAAACATGGACTTTTGTCCAGAGTGAAGATAGATCAGAACCTCTGACTATGATACTTCTTGATCAGAAGATGTCTAGTCCAGAAGGTAACTCAATCAGAGTGTGTGTGCCCACTGGTACTGACTCTGAAGCTGAGACAACAACACGTGCGTCAGAATTTCTGATGCATAGTTCCTTGTGCCCGTGTGACAGTCTGTTGTGATTGCATGTAGATATGCTTATCTTCTGTGTGTGATTGTGTATTTTACTGTTACTGTCTATCTTTAATTTTCAACCGTTGATCTTAAAGTGCTTTTTGAATCAACAACGGTTATTTGATAAAACCCACTATACACACACGTTCTCTCTCACTTCCGGTTTTCACTCTCGCACTCCCTGCTTTTCAAAACCGCCTCCTTCGTGATTTCTCTCTCGATCTCTCTTCATCCTTCAAACTTCATCTTCTACCTCAAACCTTCAACCTCTTCAAAATGGTGAGACAAACCAGAAGATCTACTGCAGATGCACCTCAGTTCCCTCACATGGTAGTCGGGTTGGCAACGGGTCAACGGGGCTCTGAGAACCCAGCACAAGAACAAGCTCAAGCTCAAGAGGAGATTGTTCCTATTGCAGAACGGGGCTGTGCCGTTCACTGTGTATTTCCTCCTGAGGAACTCCAAGTCCTTGCAGAATGGAGATTCAACCTTGACAACTTGGCTGCAAATGGGTTTGATCTCCGTCCTGAAGTCCAAGCTCAAGGTTGGGGAAACTACTTCAATCGACTTCGAGGACCGGTGTATGAGAAGCTGGTAAAGGAATTCTGGAAGCACGCTGATTGTGATGACACTCAGGTGGTCTCTTACATACTGGGTAGGAAGATCATCATCACGGAGAAGTCATTCGTGAATCTGCTAGGTGCAGAAACTGCTCATGGGTATCGGTTCTCACTGACGGAATCGAAGCTGAAACCCAGAACCAAGGACATCGTCAACAAGGCCCTGTACACCACCTTCAAACCGGGCAAGACGAGCTACAAAGTGATGGACCTTCAACCCAAACTCAGGGTCTGGCACAAGATCCTGCTCAACTGCATCAATCAACGACCAAAGGGCAGTTCTCCAGACTACATCAACTTCAATCAGAAGGCGATGCTGTTCTTCATTCAAGACAAGGAGAAGATCTGCCTTCCCTACTTCCTGTTCTCCTATTTGAAGGAATGCATCCGGAAGTCTCGCACCACCTCCTCCATCAAGTCAGCCATCAAATATATCCCTTTTGGGAGGCTGATCTCAGACTTTCTCATTGAAAGCAACTTGGTGCAAGATTTGATCAATGCTGGTTGCACAGAGGATTTGAGCACAATTGTTAGCGATGTCTTCACTGCCAACTCTCTGAAGAAGATGGGTTTGGTCCAGAAGAAGATTGCTCCTGCTCATGAGGACACATCTTCTGAGATCAGAGGAAGAAGAATGCCTCTGAATGACTACCCTCTGTGGTCTCAAGCAGACCATCCTGAAGCCATCAGATGCTATGTTGAAGACCTCAGGGCTCAAGGATTCGAGATTGACCTTGATGATTTCGTCAGCAGACTTCCACCAGCTCCAGAGTTTCCTTCTCCTCCCAAGAAGAAAACCAAGAGGAAGATGGTTCTGGACGAATCCTCAGAGGAATCTGATGTCCCTCTGGTCAAGAAGGCGAAGAGCAAGCCTGATGATGATGATGGTGATGATAGTGAGGATGGTCCTCCAAAGAAGAAGCAGAAGAAAGTCAGAATTGTGGTGAAGCCTACTCGGGTGGAACCAGCTGCTGCAGAGGTCAGAAGGACTGAACCTCCTGCCAGAGTGACTCGATCATCAGCACATACAAGTAAGCCTGCACTTACCTCTGATGATGATTTGAATTTATTTGATGCACTCCCAATTTCTGCCTTACTCCAACACTCTTCAAATCCCCTCACTCCTATTCATGAATCCCAGCCAGCCGCACAAACCACCTCTCCACCACATTCCCCAAGATCTTCATTCTTTCAACCTTCTCCTACTGAAGCACCACTCTGGAATTTGCTTCAGAACCAACCCTCTAGGTCAGAAGATCCAACCTCTCTCCTTACCATTCCATACGACCCATTAACTTCTGAACCCATCATCCCCAACCAACCAGAACCCAAACCAACAGAACCACAACCCAGAACGTCTGATCACTCTGCTCCCAGAGCATCAGCACGTCCTGCTGTCAGAACCACGGATACAGACTCTTCATCAGCCTTCACACCTGTATCCTTCCCCATCAATGTCTTTGACTCTCCTCCCTCCAATACCTCTGAATCACTTAGAAAATTCATGGAGGTTAGGAAAGAGAAGGTATCTGCCTTGGAAGAATATTACCTTACCTGTCCAAGCCCTAGGCAATATCCTGGCCCTAGACCTGAACGTCTAGTTGACCCAGATGAACCTATCTTGGCCAATCCTATCCAAGAGGCAGACCCCTTAGTCCAACAGGCTCACCCTGTCCCTGACCAACAAGAGCCAATTCAACCAGACCCTGAACCTGAACAATCAGTATCTAACCAATCCTCGGTTAGATCACCTCACCCTCTGGTTGAAACTTCAGACCCTCACCGTGGAACCTCTGAACCCAATGCTCCCATAATTAACATTGGTTCTCCACAAGGTGCCTCTGAAGCTCATAGCAGCAATCACCCAGCCTCTCCTGCACCCAACCTCTCCATCATTCCCTATACTCACCTTCAACCCACATCTCTCTCTGAGTGCATCAATATTTTCAATCATGAAGCCTCCTTGAGGCTCCGCAATGTGCACGGTCAGACTGACCTCAGTGAGAATGCTGAAAATGTGGCTGATGAGTGGAACAATTTGAGCACTTGGCTGGTGGCTCAGTTTCCCGTTATGCTGCAGCTCCTGCATGCAGAGGGAAGTCAGAGCATTGAGGCTGCAAAGCAAAGGTTTGCTAGGAGGGTGGCTCTTCATGAACTCGAACAGAGAACCAAGCTTCTTGAAGCCATTGAAGAAGCCAAGAGACAGAAAGAACAAGAAGAAGAAGCTGCCCGTCAAGCAGCAGCTCAGGCTGAACAAGCCAGACTTGAGGCCGAACGTCTTGAAGCTGAGGCTGAGGCAGAGCGACTTGCACCAGTTCTGTTTACTCCTGCTGCTTCTGCTTCCATTCCAGAACCTCAAGCTGCTCAGAACGTTCCTTCCAGCTCTACTCCGACAAGCTCATCCAGACTCGACATCATGGAACAACGTCTTGACACTCATGAATCCATGCTGATTGAGATGAAGCACATGATGATGGAACTTCTGCGCCGTACTGACGAATCTTAGTTTTTAGGATCTCTTCTTTTTCTTCCTTTTCCTTTTATTTAACGTTGTTTTATTTAAACTCTGCTTATTTACTTACTTTAATTTGTTCATTTGTGATTCTATATGCATATATCTATATATATTTGTGGCACATATGTTTGCAAAACCTGTTTTATTCATAATTGTTCTATGTTTACATCATAATTCTTTCCATCATACATTATTCCCTATATCTAGAATGGAGGATCCTTCCTCATTCTTCTGCATTCTTGGCGCTGCTCCACTCTTTCCTTCTCCAGACGATCCAATGCATACTCTATGTTGCCAAGTTTGATGCTCAGATCATCTTTTTCTAGACTATCTTCTGTCGTCTTGAGTCTCTTTTCCACAGTCTCCTTCTCTTCCAGCAGATTCAGCTCCCGCTGGCAAAGCTCCTGAATCTCTTCCACGAAGCAGAGGAACTCCTTCAGATCTTTCTCCATCTCTGGACCAAGATCTTCTTCAAGCAGTGTCTTCGTCAGCTCTTGTATGGTCTTTGTACCATCGGGATGCCTAATATTGAGGAACATATCTTCCTCAAATGCCTTCCTTCTGAGCTCTTCTAATGCCATTCTGTATGATGCCATTTTTTGTTCTGAATATTATTCGAGGTGTGAAGCTTACCTTTCTCTCCAACGTTTTTATAGGCTTCACTTTCTCTCTGAAAGTTAATGCTCTTACAGTTTCTCGAGGTTAAGTACTTGGTAACTGACCCTTCTATTTCCTCACTTGACCGGTGGTAAACGTTCATCCCTTGCATTAACTCTTCTATTTATTATCGCCTCACTCTGATTCTTACATCGTCTTCATTTTCTTTCAACTTAGACCTTCTCTAAGGGGGAAGTACCTTGTACTTCAAGCTAAGTTTTTCACACCCCAAGCTTTTTGCTTATGACAAAAAGGGGGAGTAAACCCAGTTTTTGATGTGTAAGATGTGTTAGTGTGACTTATTTTTCTTTTGGAGATTTTAAGAGTTCCACCTTCATGACCATAGATGTGTCACTGGGCAAATACAAGGAATACATTTCACTTCTTCTGAAGTGATTCTAAGTTGACTCTGATACCCAAGACTCTGATACCTTGTCCATGACTCTGATCACTTATGAGCTCTGATTATTCGTTTTTCATCTATGTCATAAGCTTTTCACTCTGAACTCTTATATGATTTAGCTCAGAATCTAGACTTTACTAACGTTTTCATCAAGTATTAGATTCAGGGGGAGCTAAGCTCAGAATCAAGCAGTGACTTGAATTCAGAATGAGCAAGATAAACTATTCACATCAGGATAAGTCTTATTCTATATCTCTAAACTCTGAGTGAATTCAGTTTAATGTTTAAGAATTGTTCATCAAAAATCTTAGTTTTGTCATCATCAAAAAGGGGGAGATTGTAAGATCAAGTTTTGATCTAGTAGTACAACTCTATGTTTTGATGATTACAAGTTAACCTTTTGATATGAACAATTGTGGTACTCTAACGTGTTTTTCTGAGTGTGCTATTTACAGGCTCTGACCCTGACTCAATTTCACACAAATCAGAAGCACTGTGTATAAAGGGTAACCCAAGCAACGCTTTCGCACTCACCATGTTCAGTATGAACAGTGGAAAAGCTTCAGAAGATCTGAAGCTATACAAACTCTGATGAGGACTCAGTCGCTAGAAGCTCTGATGATCCAGAAGTTCTGACAACCAAGAAACACTGAAGGTTCAGATGTTCCGATGGTGTAGAAGACTCTGAAGATCCAGAAGCTGAATAGTGGAAACTCTGAAGTCCAGAAGCAAGAAACTCTGAAGGCCATGTTCTTCCCTCTGAGTTCAGAATCAGAAGATACAATGGTCAGAGGATCTGTGCTTTCCCTCTGACTCTGATCAACCTGCTTCACAAGTTCCAATACGAAGCATTCCTCTGATCAGAAGTCTCCTAGGTTAAAAGGTCAAGTCGCTATCCAAGTACAAAAGCAAGTGTACCTTCCTGACGACCTACCTAACGTTCTCAGCCACAGCAGAAGCTGGATTTTCCAGAACTGCCCTCCAACGGTAGCATTTCCCATGCAACGCTCAACCCTAATCCTTGGAGTATATATAGAGGCTGAAGATTGAAAGAAGCGGCTAGAAGAAGAAAAAATATACAAGAAGCAATACACACGCGCAAGACATATTCTAAGCTTTCTTTCATCTTGTAATTTATTTTAGTTTACACTCAGCTTATTCAGAAGCAAACCCTTGTAAACACCAACCTCAAACAGTTGTTTGATTTTTCCTTTAGGAGATCAAGGTTGATCGGATCCTAGAGAAGACTAAGAGAGTGAATCTTAGTGTGAGCTAAGTCAGTGTAATTGTTAGTCACTTGTAGGTTTCAAGTGCAGTTGTAACTCTTACCTGATTAGTGGATTGCCTTCATTCTAAGAAGGAAGAAATCACCTTAACGGGTGGACTGGAGTAGCTTGAGTGATTTATCAAGTGAACCAGGATAAAATCCTTGTGTGCTTTTCTATCTCTATCTTTTGCACTTAGTTCTCGAAAAGATTTGTTAAAATCTTTAAGGTGGTAGTTTTTGTACTGAAAACGTTATTCAAACCCCCCCTTTCTACCGTTTTTCATACCTTCAGATGTAACGTGAAGGAAAACTAAACAAGTGTTCATCAAATGGAATAAATTTATGAAGGAGAAAGTTCAAGAAAAGGCTAAGGATAACATTAGAATCGATATAAGTTATAGCGCAAGTATTATTCACTTATGCCTAGGACAAGTGCTTTAGTAAACGACTAATTTACCCTTAAAAGCACTATAGAAACTAATTCCAAAAATCTTCAGGGAAATGTTAGAATTTCTCTTAATCCTTTCAATGACAAGCGTTTCGATACGAAACCCTGGGATGTACGAACGTCCGATTCTAATTCTCGAAGGTTTGCCGAAACTAAATCCCTGATAGCTCAAGAACCTTAAAATAAACTGTTGATGAAGGTTTTTTCTATTCGGAGCTTCAAACGAAGATTCCACACGTGTGTACCAATTTCTTTCGATGTTTCTAATCTTTCTTCAAAAAGAAATTTTCTCATCCGACATCAACTGCAAAAAGTAGTTTTTCGGGTAAAATCGATTTACACCGACGACTTTGGATCATTTGCCTTAATTCCAAGAAACCTGTTTCGAGTTCTGGAATTCTGTCGCCAGAACCTATCTTAGAATTCACAGAGGAATGTGCAGAAAAAATCGGAATTGCGAAATTTTCATTTTCCCGCATTACCCCTCACCTATAAATAGGTGAGAAATCAAAAATCCAAACCCATAACCCCATTGAACCCGCGAGCTTGGAGGAGAGAAAGGGAGGAAAAGATTTTTGCCGTTTCTTGCCTGATCTTCGCACTGACAGTTGCTACGCGTAGACCTCGAGGTATAAATGCTATTCCTTACTTCTGATCGTCAATTCTGTCGTTTTTCTCTATGTTTTTCTGTGCTCAAAGTTTCAAGCTTTTTGTAAAACTGTCCAAATAACTTGATATTAGTGTCTAAACATATTCCCTACTAACCCAAGAGTACTTCTAGCGGATTACATTTCGCCGAATCTTGCCTAATCGTCGCCGAGCTTCGATTATGCTCAAATACCCATTTTTCGGCTAAAGTTTCTCCCTTTTGACTTAAAACTCTCGACTGAGCTTAGCGCCAGTAGAATTAGTTGTCATAAACGTCATTGGTGATATCCCCATCCAATTTGTTTTTCGAAATTCCAATTTTGAATTTTCGAGCTAAAAACACTGACCAAAATACCCCTGCGTCAGTTTTCGATCAGATAATTTTTCCGAGCTTTAATTCGCCTTAGTTATGACTAATGATAACCTAGAAATCAAGTTTGATCGAAGAAAAAGCGCCGGTACACTAAAATTTAGTGCACGGCCGAGAGCACCCTAAGGGGGGGGAGGAAAATTTCCTTTTTCGAAAACTCGTCTTATCGCGTTAGGTTATCGTACTTCGGAGTTTATAATGCTTCGTGTAACCTTAGTAATTATTGTTTGCTGAGTTTCTGACATGTTGTGATTGAATTCTGTGATTTCGCTCTAAGGTTCGTTTGAGGAATTCCGTGGAGCGGAAGGAGGAGATCGTGAAGGAACGCTGCAGGAACGCACTGGAGGAACTACAGGTGAGGGCTACTCACTGAATACTAGTTAATGCTTTAGGTGTCGACGAATTTGACTTGATTTATTGTTTATGCACTTGATTGTGATTGACTGGGAAATGTTTTCTAGAGGCTTCGGCTCATGGGTGGTCGACCCCGCCGGCCACCGAGCGATCTACTCGGGGAGAATAATGGAGGATCGTGTCGACATTCTGGGACATTTGACGGAGGGAGTACTGAGGCGTTACACTGTCAGCTTTAACCTGCCACCCGGCGTGCACTGTGGACCCGGTGTAGGAGCACCACCACCACCGTCGTCTTCCGACGACGAGGACACCTCGGAGGGGGAGCCTTTGGGAGGGACTTCATCGGACTCTAGTTCACCTACTGTTGCTGTTGCTGATGATTTTGGATCGGGTTCCGGACCCGCGAGACCAGCCCAGGAACGTGTTGCTGTAGCCACCCTTCGCTTGAGGACATCGACTTCTCCCCGTGGTTATCTTGTTGTGCCTTTGGCGCGCCTGATGGAGGAGGACGTGTTCATCCGCGTAGTGGATGCGGTGACAGGAGTTCCTAGGTTTGAGACCCAGGCAGTAGCGAGAGAGGAGATGGATGCAGACAGTGACCTAGTGGTCTTGGATTCTGATTCAGGCGACGATCATGCCAGTACGTAGTTGGGAGTGTTGTGGTGTACTCCTCTGGGCAGGATTAGGGTAGGAGTAGCGTTACAGCTCTGGTCGTCATGTTCTCATTTTGGGGCAGGGTAGGTCCCCGACCTTTAGCTTTTTGTGTGGTTTTCTTTATGGAAATCACAGAGAGTTGGACGGACTAGGTGGCCTTGTTTAAGTCGTTTTGGGCTGACCTACTTTCGTTTTGGAGGACTGTATTTCGAACACTTGACCTTTTATTTTGGTTTGTACATATTCACCCATGGGCACTACTTTCGGTTACTTTCCCGTAACTGGAGGTTACTCGTGACGTGGCTTACTTCTTACAGTGGGGGCTGTAAATATATTGTACATTAGTTATGTTTATCTTTCGTTGTAGAGTCTTTATTTCGACAAGTCTTTTTTTTATTTAAACAAATCGAAAAAAAATATTCATGTTTTTCCACTTTATTTTCTTTTTGGTTACTAAAGTGACGCCACCGAAATCGGGGTGTTACAAAATATAAGAGTGTTTGGACTTAAAGTCTATACTCCAATGATGTAAAAGGATATTGCATAGTTGTTTTGTTCCGAATTGGTCATTGATTGACAAAATGGAACATGCTTTTAACCAGTTTCAGTTTCATTGCCCAAATCTGAATATGAAAAATTCTACATCGGAGATTCGTGCATCAGCTTGCAGACAACACAAGGCTAAAGAAGGATATTCAAAGGAGTTATGATACAACTTGAAGTCTTCCTCACTCACGGAGACTCTTTCGGCAACAACTTTTGAAAGAATTTTACGAAATATCGAAGTTTGACGGCTCAAAGATTGTCAACTATATTACATCAAGGGAGGTAGGACAAATGACATTTTACCAAAGCTCTTCTTCACTCACGATCTACAAAGAAATGGTGACGAAGGCTCTTCCAACTACAACATTTGAAAAGCTTGTGCTGAATATCGAAGCTCGTCGGCTCAAAGATCTCAACTAATATGCATTGTACTCTTTTTTCCTTAACCGTTTTTTTCCCATTGGGTTTTTCATGGTAAGGTTTTCAATGAGACAATGTACATAGACGTACTATAGAATGTTGTACTCTTTTTCCTTCACTAGGTTTTTATCCCACTGGGTTTTTCCTATGAAGGTTTTAATGATGCACATTCTTAAGAGATGGTCATCCAGGGGGAGTGTTATGAATAGAATGACCATTGGACCAAGCTCATGTACTCTATACTTGGCCCATTGACTACTACTATAAATATGGAGGAGGGTGCATCAAGCAATCCATCCCCATGCACACATGTTCTCTAGACTTGCTTCTCTCTTCCTCTTCTCTTCTATATACTTGTTCTGCTTACTATTATTTACAACACTATTATGTTTTTTGTTCTATGTGCATCATTTTCTATGAGACACTACTCCAAGATTGTCTGTAGTACCACACTATTATGTTTTTTGTTCTATGTGGATCATCTCATAACCATGCCCCATTCTTTCATTTCACACACCATCACCATTTTCCTCTCCTTTGCTGTCCACGCACACCATGTTTCTTCTTCCTCATCACCGTGCTTTCTTTTCCTCACATGGCAGCAACCAAGAACTCACACTACCATGGATCATTGTCTCCACCCAAAACAGAGCAACAGCCATCACCCAAGCTTCTTTCACCACCTCACCATCACGCGAGCACCACTTCTGACCTATTGAGAAACACCACGTTTTTTCGAGCTACCCCATGGACAGTAGAAATTAACTTCTGGACAAGGTCCGATGCGTTAAGGACGGAGAAACAATGGAAGCGACGAAGAAAATGTGAAGAACAGAGAAGAACGATGTCGCCGACGTCGCAAACTTCGACCTTCGATTCTGGTGTACTCGGACCTCTGTTCACAGCGAGGGTTAGTACCGTTAGAACCCTTGCGAAGTCCACGATAAAACCCATATTCCAGATCGCCGTTGACCGCTGCCGCTGTCGCCTTCGGGATCTTTTTCCGGTCAACTCCGGCGACCGATGGAAAAACGGAGGATACTGCTCCGACCGATCCTTGCCGTGAGGAGAGCAAAACCGTATTTTCAATTTCATATTTGGGTCATTTTATTCGATGACCCCGACGACCACCGTTTTCCTTCGGCTGAACTTTCAGAGCATACCGTCAATCTTTTGGGGAAACGGACAGCGCCGTTGAGCTTCTGGCCGCGAAAGGATGAAGGAACAACCTTCCTTTGTGTCTCCGGCGACAGTCCCTCCGTCAATCCCATGAGCCGCAACTTTCTCTAGCAACCATTTGTCGACAAGTTTTTGAAACTTGATTTGCGTAAGCCTTCAACTCTTTTATATGTTTTAGCCTCGAGTAAGCAAGTTTTAAAGAAAAATAAACATTTTCGTTGTTATTGTGAAAATAGAAGTTTAACAGTTGGTTAGTGAATAGTTGCGATTTGCTTTACAAAATGGTATTCATTTCAAAAAGAGTTAAGTACTCTACTAACTGTTGTAACTGTTATATTAAGTCTGTCGTTTAGCCCTTTTTGTGATCAATGAATAGGCATGAATTACAGTACATACTATGGTTCTGTTTTTAGAATGAAAAATTATGCAGGATTTACGAACTCTTGAACTCTTTCTTAGACTGTGTTAATGACCGAATTTGAAGAAGTATTCTTGATAAAATTTGTAGCCCTTTTTGTTAGAAAACGTTTTCCGCTGGTTTTATGTCGTTCCAATTTTTGTAGCTCAAGTTCTACGCATTTTAGTGAGCACGGATTAAGCTGTCCCATTTCTCACAAAATGCTGTTAGTATTTGATTTTTACCGAATTCTGTACTTCGAATTTCGACTTGAAAATGTATAGGGATTTAGAAAACAAGTTAAAGAACCCACAATAAAAGTATTAGATTTTTAGAAGTGGACTGGGCGAGACCCCAGAGGCCCTCGCCCAGGGATGCTCGCCCCAAGGCGACGCACAAGTCAGGGGTCTGGGCCTCCTCCGAGAGGCCCAACCGGCCCACTAAGGACAATTAGACACGCCAAGCCCAACCCCTAGCCTATAAATAGGGGGCGGTTACCAATTGTAAGAGACTCTTGGCTCATTTCATGAATAACAAACTCAAGATTTGGTTACACTCTCTCTCTAAGCGGTTACACGCTCACTCTCTCTAGATTCTCTCATTGTGATCCTCTCACTCTAGGTACTACACCTCCTTTTTATGTTCTTGGCTGGAACATTTGGCGCCGTCTGTGGGGACCGGTAGATTTCGATTCCCAGACTACGTGGATTGATGTTTTTGGTTGAGAGAAGTTCAGAATTCTGTGCAATTTCCTCTAATTTTCTTGTTTTTTGGTTGAATTTCTGGTTCGTGGTTGAAATCCGATGGAGACTTGCCGTCGTCGATGCAGTGAAATGTTGGAGCAGAGGCGCAGTTCACCACCTTGTCGTGTGAGGGGAAGGCCGCGTCGCGAGGAGGTTCATCGCGAGCAACCTGAGCAACCGACTCCTCCTCCGCCTCCGCCGCCTCCTCCTCCTCCTCCCTCTCCAACACCTCCATTGCCTACTCCACCGTCCTCACCTTCGCAATAAGGATCTCTAGCACACTTATCGGAAGCTTCAGGAGGCGGATCGCCATTACCTCAAGCTCCGATCACTCACAGAGACTGGAGACGTTTGATCCGCAACGTTGACAACATACGACAACAAAATGACTACTTGCAAGAGCAGTTGGACTACTATCTCCTTGAGCAACAGGACGAGGGAGAATGGCAAGCGGAGGCCGTAGCGGAGTTTGAGCCATTCTCGGCGGCGGTAAGGGAGGTAGCAATTCCTGACAACATGAAGAATCTCGTTCTGGAGACGTACAACGGAAAAACAGATCCGAAGGATCATCTGCTCTACTTCAACACAAAGATGGTGATAAGTGCAGCTTTTGATGCGGTGAGGTGCAGGATGTTCCCGTCAACGTTCAAAGGCACGACGATGGCTTGGTTCACGACTTTGCCTCGCGGATCTATCACGAACTTCCGCGATTTCTCGTCGAAGTTCCTTGTTCAATTCTCCGCAAGCAAGATTAAGCAAGTTACGATTGATGATCTGTATAATGTTCACCAGTTAGAAGGAGAAACTTTGAAGCACTACGTGAGGCGGTACAGTGCAACATCTGTCAAGATCGAGGACTCGGAGTCGCAAGCATGTGCGCGCGCCTTTAAGAATGGACTGCTGCCGGGGAGGCTGAACAACAAGCTAAGTTGGAAGCCCGCTCGTTCGACGGCGGAAGTCCGCGCTCGGGCGAACACTTACCTCCTGGATGAGGAAGACGACGCTGAAGGTGTGAAAATCGATAGAAAGGGGGGTTTGAATAGAGTTTTACAACTAAAAGCTCAACCCACTTGAGATTTAAATAAACCTCTTCAATCACCAATGATAAAAGTGCAGAGATAAGAGATAAGGAAAGCACACAAATGATTTTATCCTGGTTCACTTGATAAATCCCTCAAGCTAATCCAGTCCACCCGTTAAGGTGATTTCTTCCTTCTTAGAATGAAGGCAATCCACTAATCAGAGTTTTGTTATAGCTGCACTTGCTACCTGCAAAGTGACTAACAATACGCTGACTTGATCTCCTAAAGGTAAATCAAACAACTGTTTGAAGGTTTTGGGTTTACAAATAAATGCTTCTTGAAAAGGTGATAGTAAACACACTTAGTTCTATTTTAAGAAAGATTGCTAAGAAGATATTTGAATATTGCTTGCGCGTGAACAAGTTTCTTAAGCAACATCTTTCAATCTTCAGCCTCTTTATATACTCAAAGGATTAGGGTTTAAACGTTGCATGGAGATGCTACCGTTGGAGGGCAGATCTGGGATTTCTAGGTTCTGCTGTGACTGAATCAGTTAGGTAAGGTCGTCAGGAATGGTACAATTGCTTTTGTACTTTGGATAATGACATGACCTTTATCCTTGTTGACTTCTGATCAGAGTGAAGATCTTGGAACTTGTGAATCTTGATGATCAGAGTCAGAGGAAAGCTTGGATCCTCTGACCTTTGTACCTTATGCTTTTGGACTCAGAGGAGAAGTACTTGGTCTTCAGAGCCAGCTTACTCTTGGACTTCAGAATCTTCACTACTCAGCTTCTGATCCTTTAGAACGTCTGATCCTTCAGAGCGTCTGATCCTTCAGAGCGTCTGATCCTTCAGAGCTTCTAGTGAGCTGAATCCATATCAGAGCTTTATGATCTTCAGATCTTCTGAAGCTTGATCTACTGTTCAGATTTGAACATAGAACGTGCGAAAGCGTTGCAGATGTTACTCTTTGAGCATTGTGCTTCTGAATCATGTGAGATAGGACCAGAGTCTTGGCCTGTCATTTGAACACTCAGAAAACAACGTTAGAGTACCATAATTGTTCATACTTAATAGTTAACTTGTAATCATCGAAACATAGAGTTGTACTACTAGATCAAAACTTGATCTTACAATCTCCCCCTTTTTGATGATGACAAAACCAAGTATTTTGATGAACAATTCTTAAACAATAAACTGAATTCACTCAGAGTTTAGAGAATAGAGATAAACTTATCTTGAGGTGAATGGTTTAAGTTGCTCATTCTGAATCCAAGTCACAGCTTGATTCTGAGCTTAGCTCCCCCTGAATCTAGGACTTAATGAACATATTAGTAATATCTAGATTCTGAGCTAAATAATAACAGAGTTCAGAGTAAGAATGTATGACATAGATAAAATGAAATAATCAGAGCGCATAAGTATTAAGAGTCATGAGAAGAGTAAAGGTATCAGAGTCAACTAGTATCACTTCAGAGGAAGTGAAAATGTATTCCTTGTATTTGCCCAGTGGCACATCTATGGTCATAAGAGTGGAACTCTTAAATTCTCCAAAAGAAAAAGAAATCACACTAGCACAGCTTACATATCAAAAACTGGGTTATACTCCCCCTTTTTGTCATAAGCAAAAAGCACGGGGTGTGAAAAACTTAGCTGGAAGTACCAGGTACTCCCCCTTAGGAAAGGTCTTAGTGTAAAAAGATGGAGAAAAGAAAAAGAAATTAAACAAAAACGTTTTTAATGAATGCATATGTAGAAGATTAAATGAAAAGGGTTGAACGTTTACCACCGGCCAAGGAGTTAAGGTAAACATCTGTTACCAATAAATAATCCTCGAGAAACTGCTTCAGCATTAACTTCTGTAGACTGAACTTAGCTTATAAATAGCGATTAAACCATATCAGTCTTCACATCTCATTTTCGCTTGAACTTAAAGTTGCAATGACATCTTTCATAGCATGCATCGAGCAGTTGAGGAAGAAATCCTTTGATGAAGATCTCTTCATCAATGTACGCCATCCAGAGGAACCGAGTGTCTATACCCTGACAGACCGGTTATTAGGCATGAGCCTGAGTCCAGAAATGGACAACATCCCCAGAAGCTTCCTCAGATTCGTGGAGGAAATGCAAGTTTGCTTCCAGAAGGAGCTGGAGCTTTATGAGGAAATCAGAGCAACAGAGGCGGCTCTGGACGGTGGCGGAGGGTCCTGAGAGGCAGGAGCTGCGCCAGAGCTTAGTCCTCTTAGAGCATAGGCAGCATCGTCTGGAGCTTAAGAAAGCAGCGATGCGTAGGCAGTGTAGAAAATTGACGAAAAATCCTCCCTTTTAAGTGTATCAATGCATTGTATGAAGTTTCTTATTAATGAATAAAAAGTTTGTTTGTTAGTTAATGTGTATGAGTGAAAATTAATTTTATGATGAACAAGTATTATGCAACACATAATGAAAACGATAATTGAATAAACAGAAAATAGATAAAGAAACATAGTTCAAAGAGAAAACAAAAAAACATAGATAAAGAAACATAGTTCAAGAAGAAAACAAATAAACAGAGATAAAGAAACATATTTCAAGAAGAAAACAAATAAACATAGATAAAGAAACATAGTTCAAGAAGAAAACAAATAAGCATAGTAAATAAAAACAGAAGAAAATAGAGTTCCTAAAGCTAGGGTTTAGGTGTTCTCCTTAGAAGCTCTGTGCACATCTCTTTCAGACTCTGAAGAAGAACTTCATGAGAATCAAGTCTCTGTTCAATAAGGTCAATTCTTGAATCTGACTGAGGTTGAGCAGACGTTGCAGCTTGATCAGAGTGAGGAACTTGAGCAGATGTGGAGACAACATCAGTAACTGGAACAATTCTAAGTGATTGATTTCCGAGTGCCTCAGCTTCAGCTTGTAATTTAGCAGCTTGTTCCAGAGCTTCCAATCTTGCAGCTTCACGTTGTTCTACTTCCAATCTTGCAGCTTCTTCTTCTTGTTCTTTCTTCTTTCTGGTTTCTTCAATAGCAGTATAGAGTTGTTCTCTCATCAGCTGTTCATTCAAGGCTTTTCTTCTTCTGAGGCGTTGATTGGCAGCTTCAACACACTTATTCTTTTCAACATTTAGAAACCCCACCATTACTGGAACTTGATCAACCATCCAAGAACACAGATGATCCCAGTCCTCAACAACCATGTCTGGATGCTCACTTAGGTCAGTGCGACCATGCACATTGCGAACCCTTAAAGATGCTTCATGATTAAATGAGTTGATGCAATCCAGGAGGGTGTTTGGTCCAGAGTAGGTGTAGGGAACAAGAGAGAGATTTGGTTCAGGTGATGAAGAGTGATTGCTACTAGCAACCTCAGAGGGAGAACCAATCTGCAAAGTCTGATGTGCAGATATATTGGTCTTAGGGTTTTGATGAGAGGTTTCAGTCTCAGGGTTTGGTGATTTGTCTGGGGAATGGTTTGAGGCTGACTCATCATTCTCTAGAAGAGGAGAATGAGGAGGAGGAGGTGGAGGAGGCATTGAAGCCAGAGGGACCGCTTGGATTGGGGAATCCGGAGCAACCAGAGGTTCTGGCCTGGGTCCAGAGGAGCGGTTTGGACTTGGAACATTTAGAAAATGTTCAGGAATTTCTGAAACTCTTTCTCTGACAAGTTGAAAGAATCGTCGAGAAGCTTCAGATTTATTGGAAGTAGAAGAAAAAAGAACATTGGTACGATTAGAAATAGTGGGACAAGGAGAGAGATCTTCTCTTTCAGAGTGTTCCTCATCTGAGTGATCAGAGGGTTAAGGCTCAGAGTTGGATTTTTCAGGGTTTGGTATCTCTTGGGCTTTTGTCTCAGAAATTATTGGTTCAGAGGGTTGTGGATTGTATGGAAGAATAATGGGTGAGGTGGAAGCAGAGGGTTTGTTAGCTTGGAGCATTTTCTAGAGGGGTTTTTCCTCAATGGAAGGTTGGAAGAATGAGGCCCTAGGGGGTGAAGGATGAGAAGTTGGTTGATTGATTGGTGTGGGTTCAGGATTGGTTTCATCATGAATTGCATCAACCAAATTTAAATCATCATCTGAAAGAACAACAAACTTACTTGAAGCTCTAGCTGCAGATCTTGTGATTCTGGTAGAAGGTGCAGCTCTAGCAGACTCCTGAGTTGGTTGCATATGAGTGACTTGAGTTGCAATCCTGACCTTCTTGGCCTTCTTCTGAGGCGGTGGTTCATTATCATCATCATCATCACCATCAGAGGGATCCTTCTCCTCAGATGCTTCAACTTGCTTTCTCTTAGTCTTGCTCTTCCTGGGAGACTCAAAGTCTGAAGGATCTTGAAGATTCCGGAAGAATTCATCCACATCAATCTCATAGCTACTTCAGATCATCAAGGTAGATTCTGATTGCCTCTGGGTCATCAGCCTTGGACCAGAGGGGGTAGTCCTTCAGATGGGTTCTTCTTCTTGGTCTGGCATCAACAATTTTAACTTCAGCCTTTGTTTCTATCAGGCCCATTCTCTTCATGGATGTAGGAGTGAAGACATCCCCAGTAATTGTTGTCAAGTCTTCAGTGCATCCTAATTTTTGCAGAGCCTTTATCAGTTTTCTCTCTATGAAGAAGTCAGAAAGCAGTCTGCCAAATGGTATGTATTTGATTGCAGACTTGGGTGAAGCGGTAGTTCTTGACTTCTTGATGCACTCCTTCAGATAGGAGAAGAGAAAGTAGGGCAGGTAGACTTTGCGGTGCTCCTTGATAAAGAAGAGCAACACCTTCTGGGTGAAGTTGATGTAATCTGGAGAGCTTCCCTTCGGCCTTTGATTTATGCAGTTTAGCAGAATCTTGTGCCAGATCCTCAAATCATGATGAAGATCCTTGGTCTTGCAGTCCTGGCTTCCATGTAGAGTAGAGAGCCATGTTGACCTTCTCCTTGGTGCTTGGTTTGACTTTTGATTCCTGCAACTGGAATCTGTAGCCATTGCTTGTCTCTACACCCAGAAGCCTTACAAACGACTTCTCAGAAATGATGATCCTCTTCCCCAGGACAAACGACACTACTTGATGCTCATTGAAGTCATCGTGCTTCCAGAATTCCTTCACGAGTTTATCATAAACTGGACCATGAAGTCTTTGGAAATACCCTTCCTAGCCTTGAGCTTGAGCTTCAGGATGAAGATCGACCCCATTATCAGCAATGTTGTCGAGTTCAAATCTCCATTCAGCAAGAACTTGGAGATCTTCTAGAGGGAAAACGCAGGTAACTGCACATCTTCTCTGAGATAGGGGAACAACATCTTCTGCGTCTTGAACTTGTGCTTGAGCACCCTCCGTCGATCGAGGACGCAGAACAGGACCCACTTGCCCTGTTGGAAGACCTACAACCATTCTAGGAAATACTCTTCCATCGGCGGAATCAGACCTTTCACCGGAGTCAGCTCTTTCAGAATTCGCCATTGTTGAAGGTAGGAGGTTTGGGTAGAAGAGAGATGAGTGAGAGCGAGAGAGAATCGAAGAGGATGAGGGTTTTGCAAATAGGAGAGAGAAGCAAAAGACGTGAATGATGGAGAACGTGTGTGCGTAGTGATTTTAGAAGGTAACTGTTGTTAATTGTAAGAGCAAAAGTAAAATCAACGGTTAAAAATTAAGAACATCATTATGAACAGTTAATACACAAATCACACGATGGAGAAAAATCACATCAACACTCATTACAACAGATTGTCAGCACGGGCACAAGGAACGATGTCTCATCTCAGAGTAAGCACCAATGGGTACTTATCTTCTGACTGAGTTACCTTATGAACTAGACATCTTCTGATGAGGAAGCATCATAGTCAGAGGTTCTGATTCATCTTCATACTGGACACAAGTCCATATTCAGATTTTTCAGTATAAATTTAAATCTATCCTCTACTAAGGGCTTTGTAAAGATATCTGCCCATTGATGGTTAGTATCAATAAAATTCAGAAGAAGTACGCCCTTCTGAACATAATCTCTAATAAAGTGATACTTTTCCTCAATATGTTTTGCCCTTGAGTGTAAGATTTGATTCGTACTGAGTGAGATTGCAGCAGTGTTATCACAATAAATTGGAATGTTGCTCTCAAGGATTTGATAATCCTCTAGATGATGTTTCATCCAGAGCATCTGAGTGCTGCAAATAGCTGCTGAGATATATTCTGCCTTTGCAGTGGATAGTGCAATAGTAGACTACCTCTTGCTTGCCCATGAGACTAAGTTACTTCCCGGAAATTGATAATTTCCAAAAGTACTCTTTCTTTCAGTTCTATCTCCAGCATAATCAACATCACAATAACCTGAAAGCTTATACTCTGATGTTTTCTTATACATCAAGCCAAGGTTAGTGGTACCTTTTAGATATCTGAGAATTCTCTTAACGGCAGTTAAGTGAGTTTCTCTAGGATCTGATTGGAATCGAGCACATAAGTGTACACTAAACAGAATATCTGGCCTAGATGCAGTTAAGTATAGAAGTGAACCTATCATTCCATGATAGAGCTTTTGACATACTTTCCCACTGGCATCTTCTTTCTCCAGAATGCATGTAGGATGCATAGGAGTCTTAGCAATTATTGATTCTGTCATATTGAACTTCTACAAAAGTTCTTTTGTGTACTTGCTCTGATGGATGTAAGTAGCTTCTGGTTTTTGATCAACTTGTATTCCCAGAAAGTACTTGAGTTCTCCCATCATACTCATTTCAAATTCAGCCTGAATCATCTCAGAAAATTCTTTGCCAAGAGATGGATTAGCAGATCCAAATATAATATCATCAACATAAATTTGCACAATTAAGATATCATCTTTGTAAGTTTTGCAAAAGAGAGTTGCATCTACTTTACCCCTTATGTAAGACCCAAGTTTTTAAGTTTTGGATAAATGAATAAAATACAAGAGTTTATTGGAGGAAATAAATTTATGAAGGAGAAGGTTCAGGAAAAGTCCAAGGATTGTATCAAAACCGATAAAAGTTATAGCACGACTAACATTTGCCTAATCTTAGGTCGAAGACCCTAGTGAATAGTTAATTTATACTTTAGGACACGATGGAAACTAATTCAAAAAAATCTTCAGAGAAATATTAGAATTTCTCTTATTTGTCTATAAACAAGTATTTCGATACGAAACCCTGGAATGTACGAACGTCAAATTCCAATACTCGGAAGTTTGCCGAAACTAAAACCCTGATAGTTCAAGAAACCTAAGATCAACGGACGATGAAGACTTTTTCCATTCGGAGCTTCAAATGAAGATTCCACACGCGTACACCTATTTCTCTTGATGTTTCCCATCTTTCTTCAGAAGGAAGTTTTCTTTTCCGACATCCACTGCAAAAAGTAACTTATCGGGTAAAATAGTTTTACACCGACTTTGCATTAGTCACCTAAAATACAAGGAAACCTCTGTTGAGTTTTGGAATTCTGTCGCCAAAACCTATCTTAGAATTCACAGAGGAATGCGCAGGAAAAATATCGGAATCACTCTTATATTTTTATCTTAACTCTATGAGTTAAATCCTCCGATATCTAAACTAATCTGTACCGGTTTACAAAATATATTTACAAAATATCTTTACAAAAATATCTTCTCAAAAATAACTATCCATCCTTATCCATCCACCAAGTCATCCTTATCTAAACTTTACAAAATATCTTCCATTTCCTTCACTATATATAGGTGTAACATCAAGTTTTGATCTAGTAGTACAACTCTATGTTTTGATGATTACAAGTTAACCTTTTTGATATGAACAATTGTGGTACTCTAACGTGTTTTTCTGAGTGTGCTATTTACAGGCTCTGACCTCAACTCAATCTCACACAAATCAGAAGCACTGTGTATAAAGAGTAATCCAAGCAACGCTTTCGCATTCACCATGTTCAGTATGAACAGTGGAAAAGCTTCAGAAGTTCTGAAGTTATACAAACTCTGATGAGGACTCAGTCACTAAAAGCTCTGAAGATCCAGAAGTTCTGATAACCAAGAAACACTGAAGGTTCAGATGTTCTGATGGTGTAGAAGACTCTGAAGTTGCAGAAGCTGAATAGTGGAAACTCTGAAGTCCAGAAGCAAGAAACTCTGAAGGCCATGTTCTTCCGTCTGAGTTCAGAATCAGAAGATACAATGGTCAGAGGATCTGTGCTTTCCCTCTGACTCTGATCAACCGGCTTCACAAGTTCCAATATGAAGTATTCCTCTGATCAGAAGTCTCCTAGGTTAAAAGGTCAAGTCGCTATCCAAGTACAAAAGCAAGTGTACCTTCCTGACGACCTACCTAACGTTCTCAGCCACAGCAGAAGCTGGATTTTCCAGAACTGCCCTCCAACGGTAGCATTTCCCATGCAACGCTCAACCCTAATCCTTGGAGTATATATAGAGGCTGAAGATTGAAAGAAGCGGCTAGAAGAAGAAGTAATACACACGCGCAAGACATATTCAAAATATTCTAAGCTTTCTTTCATCTGAAATTCATTGAGTTTACAATTAGCTTTTTAGAAGCAAATCTCTTGTAAACAATTCTTTGATAAACAGTTTGTTTAGTTCCTTTAGGAGATCAAGGTTGATCGGATCCTAGAGAAGACTAAGAGAGTGAATCTTAGTGTGAGCTAAGTCAGTGTAATTGTTAGTCACTTGTAGGTTTCAAGTGCAGTTGTAACTCTTACCTGATTAGTGGATTGCCTTCATTCGAAGAAGGAAGAAATCACCTTAACGGGTGGACTGGAGTAGCTTGAGTGATTTATCAAGTGAACCAGGATAAAATCCTTGTGTGCTTTTCTATCTCTTATCTTTAGCACTTAAGTTCTCGAAAGATTTGTCTAAATCTTTAAGGTGGAAGTTTTGTTCTGAAAACGTTATTCAAACCCCCCCTTTCTACCGTTTTTCATACCTTCAATAGGTTGTAGCTAGAAAATGAAAATTTTGCAAAAATCTTCACCCATTCAGCCCCAAACCCGCGAGCACAAGGAGGAGAGGAGAGGAAAAAGATTTTCGCCGATTCTTGCCCGTTTGCTTCACAGTTCGTTGCTAATCGAAGACTACGAGGTATAGTTACTATCCCTCACTTTCGATCGTCATTTCCGTCAATTTTCTCTAGACTTTTCTAAGCTCAAAGTTTGGAGCTTTTTGTGAAATTGTCCAAACAGCTTGATTTCTCTGTTTAAACATCTTCCCTACGTGCCCAAGAGTACTTCTGTCGGATTACATTTTTCATATTGTCGCCGGAATTCCGCCGGAATCAATTTTACCTCAAATACCCATTTTTGGGGCAAAGTCTCAATCTTTTAGCTTAGAACTCTCGACTTAGCTTAGTGGCAACTTACTTACTAGCTATTGATTTATTGGCGTCGATAAATTCGACTTGAATATTGCTTGATATAGAATATTGATTGTTATTGAATATTGCTTGGATATTGTTTATCGCTTTGAACTGCGAAATATTTTCTGGAGGCTTCGGCCGAGTAAACTTATATGAGACGTGTCTCTCCGTTTTCTGAGAGGCTTCGGCCGTTTACTGGTTTCTGTCTTATGATTTCCGCACCATATTATTATTGCATCGCTCTTTAGAGCTGAATATTGTGGAATAGATATCGAATTGTGCGTGTTGACGCGATTGCAGAGCGTAGGACATTTGAGTTGATTTTGTTGATCTTTCGGGTTGAGAGGAAACCCTAGGCAGGTCCTGACCTGAGGTCAGAGATCTAGCCCTTTTGAAATACTTAGACTTTTCTCGGGGATTATATTTGGGGAATTTGGGAAGCTTTGAATAGTTGGAAATTGGAACTTGAGAACTTATGGAACTTGGATTTCGATAATAAACCTCATAACTTGATTAAATCAACTTGAAATGCTTTGATTAATTAACAAGACCTTTAGGAAAATTTAAGAGTTAGAAATGATTGTGAAAAACGGGAAATAGTCGTAAAGCCTTGAACTTGAGATGATTTGATGGTCGTCATAGGGATGAACCAAAGTGACCATGGGAATGTCACTGAGTGCAATATGTACTCCGGCTTTTCACAGCCTAGTCGCAAAGACGACTTTGACCTTCGGGTATCTTTAAATGGAAATTTGTAGTTAAACACTTATGTGTGAGGACGATTCGATGCTTAGCTAAACATATTGCATCATGCATATACTCGGGGTTGGGACGGTTGATATACTGGCCTTCAGGAAGAACACCAAGAGTGTATCTTCGGCATAGCGGGCGCGAATCCTTATGTTCAACCCGACGGGTTGGACCGATTCGGCAATAATCGTTTGACATGCGTGAATCCTTATATTCAATCCGATGGATTGGATCGATTCAGCGATCGCCATATGAACTCGCGTGAGTCCGCAAGTTCAATCCGATGGATTGGACCGATTCAGCGATAATCTTTCGACACACGCGGATCCTTATATTCAATCCAATGGATTGGATCGATTCGGCGATAGTCGTTAGACGCGCGCAACGTCCGTATGTTCGACTCGATTGAGCGAACCGACTTGGCGTTGTCATTTGCTGCGTGTGCGAGTCCTTATGTTCAACCCAATGGGTTAGATCGACTCGACATGCATATTTATTGGGGTCGACGTTTGAATTGACATTGCATGCATACATGCGCCCCAATTTGGAATTGTTGAGATATTGCTTATTGAATTGTTGAGATATTGCTTATTGAATTGTCGAGATATTGCTTATTGAACTGTTGAGATAGTAGATATTGAATTGTTTATTGGAGCATTGATAACATGTCATGTCTATACCTTAGGGTAGGCAATACAGAACATATAAGTATATATACAACATATATATATATATATATATACCCCCCTTATTCTTCACATGCTGCTTGTACTATTTATTATATTCTGTGAGTTGACCCTAGCGCCTTGGCTTTGGTTGTATGTTTGTGTTTGGGCGGTCGGCCTGCTGCCAGACGTTCAACAGCTGATTCAAGATGGTTCGTCGTTCGGGGAGGACCCGGAGCGAAATGACTACTACTGAGCCTTCGAAGTGGACCCGGATTTCTTGCTGGATCGGATGAGGGTCGATGTTAGGGGTGTAGCATATGGGGATTCGTTGTCATAGCTCTGATTTTCATTTCTTATTTTGGGGTAGGGTAGGTCCCCGACTATTAGCTTTTTTGTGTGATTCCCTTCCATGAGGATCACAGGGAGTTGTCGGACGTAGGAGGTCTTTTGGAAGCCATTATGGGCTAACTTACTTTTCGGAGGACCGTATTTATAAAACTTACGACTCTATCTACGAGTCACACTTGTTTGCCGTTGGGCAATACTTCTAGTTATCTGATGTTACTTACCGTCACTTGAGGACACTCGTGACGATGTTTTTAGTTGCAGCGAGGGCTGTATTTGTAATGTATATTAATCGCTGTTAATCGCAATTGGGTTGAGTCTTTATATCGACAAGTCTTTTTATTTAAACAAAACAATGTCGAAAAAAAAAATACCTGCTTTTCCGCTTTATTTTATTTCCAAGTTACTAAAGTGACGCCACCGAAATCGGGGTGTTACACCTTACAAACTCATTTTCCATAAGGAATGAGCTGAGTCTCTCATACCATGCTCTGGGAGCTTGCTTCAGACCATAGAGAGATTTCTTCAATTTGAAAACATGGTCAGGGTTCTTCTCATCTTCAAAACCAGGAGGTTGGTGCACATACACTTCCTCTGAGATGTATCCATTTAGGAAGGCACTCTTAACATCCATCTGATGAAGAATTATGTTATGATTCACAGAAAATGAGATCAACAGTCTGATAGCTCCCAATCTTGCTACTGGAGCAAATGTTTCAGTATAGTCTATTCCTTCTTGCTAACTGTAGCCTTGAGCAACTAGCCTTGCTTTGTTTCTGACTACATCTCCTTTTTCATTCAGCTTGTTTCTGAACACCCATTTGGTTCCAATGATGTGAGCACCTTGAGGTTTCTTGACAAGGTTCCAAACATCATTCTTGGAGAATTGATTCAATTCTTCTTCCATTGCCAGAATCCAGTCTTTGTCTTGAAGAGCTTCATCAATTGACTTTCATTCAATTAAGGATACCAATCATTTCAGACTAAGAAGAGTCTCTTCAGAGGGTCTGAATGCTGATCTGGTTCTGACTGGTTCATCTTTGTTTCCCAGAATCAACTCCTTAGGGTGAGAGGCAACAATTTTGCTCTTCCTCTGAGGCCGTGAATAAGAGGGACCGACTTCGTCTGGAGAGTCTTCCTCTGGCTCAGCTTCCTCTGGGGCTTTGCCTTTGTTAGAAACATTAATACTCATATCTGCAAACATTTCAACTAGCTTTGACTGATCAGAATCAAGCTTATCATCAAATCTAACATGGATAGATTCTTCAATAGTTTTAGCATTAGTGTTAAAAATTCTAAAACCTTTAGATCGTTCAGAGTAACCAAGTAATAAACATTTAGAGGATTTAGAATCAAACTTATGTAATCTATCCTTAGTATTCAGAGCATAACAAACACAACCAAAAGGATGAAAGTAAGAAATGTTGGGTTTTACTTTCTTCCACAATTCATAAGGAGTCTTATTCAGAATTGGTCTGATAGAGATCCTATTATGAATGTCTCATGCTGTGTTTACTGCCTCAGCCCAGAAGTGCTTTGCCATGTTAGTTTCTTGAAGCATGGTTCTAGCCATCTCTTGAAGAGTTCTATTTTTCCTCTCAACAACCCCATTTTGTCGAGGAGTTCTAGGACAAGAGAAATCATGTGCAATTTCATAAGAATCAAACAGACTCTCAAACTTTTCATACTCAAACTCTTCACCATGATCACTTCTAACACGCATAATTCTGCAAGCCTTCTCGTTTTGCACTTGGGCAATAAAGGTAGAGAGCACAGAATGAGACTCATACTTGCGGGATAGAAATTTTACCCATGTCCAGCGGCTATAGTCATCAACAATGACCATCCCATATCTTTTACCACCTATAGACTTAGTTTTCACTGGTCCAAAGAGGTCGATATGCAGAAGTTCCAACGGCCTTGAGGTGGAAACTACATTCTTTGCCTTGAAGGAGACTTTTGTAAATTGCCTTACTGACATGCTTCACAAAGAGCATCTGAAGAGAACTTCAGAGTGGGTAAGCCCCTGACAAGGTCAAGCTTACTCAGCTGAGAAATCTTTCTCATACTGGCATGCCCTAACCGTTTATGCCATACCCATTGCTCTTCATTAACAGACAGAAGGCACTTTACTTTCTGAGTTTCCAACTCAGATAGTTTGATCTTATAAGTGTTGTTCCTTCTCTTGCTGTTAAACAGAACAGAGCCATCAATCTGACTTACAGCCCTGCAAGACTTTTGATTGAAGATTATATCATAACCCTTGTCAGCTAATTGATTTATAGACAATAAGTTATGATTTAAGCCATCTACCAATATAACATTATCAATGCATGGACTATTATCAACACCAATAGTACCAGAACCAACAATTTTACCCTTCTCATTTCCTCCAAAGCTAAATTCGCCTCCAGGCTTAAGTTTTAGCTCTTGGAACATACGCCTTTCTCCCGTTATGTGACGCGAGCATCCACTGTCCAGATACCATGATTGGTGTTTCAGTGGAGCGATCAAGGATATCTGCAACATAGATAATTTTATCCTTAGGTACCCATTTTCTGGGTCCTTTCTTGTTAGTTACCCCAAAGGTTCTGATGACCTTGGGTTTCTCAACATGATAATATAAAGGGATTTGAGCATGATATTTAAGCACAAAAGGAGTTCCCTTTTTACGAGAAGGTTTGGAAACTTTAGCAGGCAATGATTCAGGCAAATTGGTACCAGAGGGTACAAAATGTTCATGCAGAGGTTTGGCCTTAGGCATAGGAGGCTCATTTCTACTTGGTCCAGAATAGGCAATGCCACTCATTCCATTTCTGCTAATGCCATAGATCATTGAAGCCATCAAGCTTCTATCTACGCTTTTAGCTAGGAATCTTTGAAAGGATTTTTCATATTTAGATTCATTCTTTATATCAGAGGCATCACATGCAACAACTTCTTCTAACTTGATAATCTGGTTTTTGAGCACAGAGTTAGAGTTAACTAAAGCATGATTATTTTCTTTCAGCTCAGAAATAATTTTCTCATGTTCAGTAGAAGTTTTAGAAACAGCAGAAAATTCCTTTTGCAACCTTTTATGCTTAGTCAAGAGAAAGTTATATTTATCCATGATATCAGATAAAGCACATTTAAGTTCAGAGGTTGAGAAAGAAGCGAATACCTCATTTTCATCGTCAGAGTCTGGATCTTCCTCTGATGCTGATTCAGAGTTAGTTGCTTCTTTTGACTCTGCTTCCTTGTTCTTGACAATAGCCTTGAGTCCTTCAACAACTTCTCCATCAGAGTCAACATCCTCTGACTCTGATTCATCAAAAGTCACCATGAGGCCTTTCTTAGCTTTGAAATGCTTCTTTGGCCTCTTGTCATTTTTCAGTTTAGGACAATCACTCTTGTAGTGCCCTGATTCTTTGCATTCAAAGCATGTGGCTTCCTTTGATGAAGACTTCTTCTGACCAGAAGAAGATTCATTCTTTCCTTTATTCTTCCCAGAGCCTTTGTACTTGCTTTGCCTGTGCTTCCAGATGCGGTTAAGCCTTCTGGAGATCAGAGTCAGCTCATCCTCATCAGAATTTTCAGAGGCTTCTTCATATTCTTCTTCTTTTGCTTGGAGAGCTTTAGCCTTTTCAGATTTGGATTTCAAGGCTATAGACTTCTTCTTCTGATCCTGATGTTCAGCACGCTTCAGTTCATGACACTTTAGTATGCTTATGAGTTCTTCCAGACTCATCTGATCAACATCTCTTGTGAGCTCCAAGGAAATTATCAGAGGCATCCAGCTTTCAAGAAGGCCTCTAAGAATTCTCATGACATGATCAGCTGTTGTGTAGCTCTTGTTGAGAGGTCTAATTCCAGCAATGAGTAGCTGAAATCTGGAGAACATGTCCTCAATGGACTCACTGGATTCCATCTGGAAGGATTCATACTTTCTAATCAAGGCCAACGCCTTTGACTCCTTCACCTTCTTGTTTCCTTCATGGGTCATCTTCAATGAATCAAAGATACCCTTAGCATACTCACGATCTGTGATCTTTTGATATTCTTCATAAGAAATAATACTTAGAAGAATAGTACTAGATTTATGATGCAGTGAGTAAAGCTTCTTTTGTTCTGCAGACATCTCTGATCTGGAGATCTTCTTGCCATCAACATCAATTGGACGCTCGTAGCCATCCACTATAATATCCCAGAGATATGCATCAAAGCCCAGAAAAAAGGTTTCAATCCTGTCTTTCCAGTACTCAAATCTTTGCCCATCAAACATAGGAGGCTTTGCACTGTACACATCTTTTTGCGTTTCAATGGTGGCAGCCATTTTAGTTTTTCACACCGACCCGGATCACTGAACACTGTTAGGTGTGATAATCAGAACTTGCGCTCTGATACCAATTGAAGGTGTGAAAAATGATCGAAAGGGGGGTTTGAATAGCGTTTTAAAACTAAAAGCTCAACCCACTTGAGATTTAAATAAATCTCTTCAATCACCAATGATAAAAGTGCAGAGATAAGAGATAAGGAAAGCACACAAATGATTTTATCCTGGTTCACTTGATAAATCCCTCAAGCTAATCCAGTCCACCCGTTAAGGTGATTTCTGCCTTCTTAGAATGAAGGCAATCCACTAATCAGAGTTTTGTTACAACTGCACTTGCTACCTGCAAAGTGACTAACAATACACTGACTTAGCTAACACTAAGATTCACTCTCTTAGTCTTCTCTAGGATCCGATCAACCTCGATCTCCTAAAGGTAAATCAAACAACTGTTTGAAGGTTTTGGGTTTACAAATAAATGCTTCTTGAAAAGCTGATAGTAAACACACTTAGTTCTATTTTAAGAAAGATTGCTAAGAAGATATTTGAATATTGCTTGCGCGTGAACAAGTTTCTTAAGCAGCATCTTTCAATCTTCGGCCTCTTTATATACTCCAAGGATTAGGGTCTGAACGTTGCATGGAGATGCTACCGTTGGAGGGCAGATCTGGGATTTCCAGGTTCTGTTGTGGCTGAATCAGTTAGGTAAGGTCGTCAAGAATGGTACAATTGTTTTTGTACTTTGGATAACGACATGACCTTTATCCTTGTTGACTTCTGATCAGAGTGATGCTTCATCTTGGAACTTGTGAAGCTTGATGATCAGAGTCAGAGGAAAGCTTGGATCCTCTAACCTTTGTACCTTCTGCTTCTGGACTCATAGGAGAAGTACTTGGTCTTCAGAGCTAGCTTACTCTTGGACTTCAGAATCTTCACTACTCAGCTTCTGATCCTTCAGAACGTCTGATCCTTCAGAGCGTCTGATCCTTCAGAACGTCTGATCCTTCAGAGCTTCTGATCCTTCAAAGCTTCTAGTGAGCTGAATCCATATTAGAGCTTTATGATCTTCATATCTTCTGAAGCTTGATCTACTGTTCAGATTTGAACATAGTACGTGCGAAAGCGTTGCAGATGTTACTCTTTGAGCATTGTGCTTCTGAATCATGTGAGATAGGACCAGAGTCTTGGCATGTCATTTGAACACTCAGAAAACAACGTTAGAGTACCATAATTGTTCATACTTAATATCTAACATGTAATTATCAAAACATAGAGTTGTACTACTAGATCAAAACTTGATCTTACAGACGCATTCAAAAGGAGGCGTGCGAAAACGGAAAAAGATGGCGGTCAGAAGGACATATCACCAGCAGGCTGTCAAGGTCGGGAGAAGGGAAAAAGTAGCAAGCGAAGGGATAAGAAAATCAAGCCATCGGAGAAGCTAGCGAAGGAACAACTCTATCCGAAGAAGGAAAACTTTGAGCGCCGACACCCGTGGCAAACTGATTCTCGCCGGCGAGAGCAGTAAGGCAAAAACCTGAGCGTGAAGGTGCGAAAAACACTAGAAAGGGGGGGGGGGGTTTGAATAAAGTTTTTAAACAAAAGTTTCCCCTTTTGAAGTTTTGACAAACTTAAAGATAAGAACTAGGTGCTGAAGAATATGAAGTAGAGCACGCAAGTATTTTATCCTGGTTCACTTGAGATAAAAGCTCAAGCTAATCCAGTCCACCCGTGAAGGTGATTTCTTCCTTCTTCTGATGAAGGAAATCCACTAAAATCAATGAATGTTACAACTGCACTTGCAACCTGCTAAGTGACTAACAGTACACTGATTTTCTCACTAGTATACTCTCAAGAAGCTGATCTACCGATCCTCTCAAGACTAGCTAAACACTGAACCAAACTTGATTCAGTCCTCTCAAGATCCGACCAAATTTGGTCTCTTAAGGAACTTTACAAAGTGTTTGTAAAAGGTTTTGGGTTTACAAGAATCGCTTCTGAAAAGCTAGTGGTAAACTCAGATGTTTAAGAGTAGTGAAGAAATATTGCTAAGAGATCGGTTAGAATGAATTCAAGAATATCAGCAAAGTTTCTTAGCTTCTTTCTTCTATCTTCAGCCCTTATATACTCCAAGGCATATGATGTAGCCGTTGCTAGGGTTTTTCCTGTTGGAGTGGAAATCTTGTGATATCAGACTGCTAGGCTGAACGAGGAAGGTGGCATACAGGCTGTGACTGTACGATGTGTACTATGAAAGTGACCTGTCCTTTCACCAGCTGACTTATGATCTGGAGTGCTTCAGATGGATGTTGGTGAAGCTTCTGATCAGAGTCAGACGGAAGCTTGGAACCTCTGACCTTGCAACTTCTGCTTTTGGACATGTTCCTCAGAATTTCTGAACGTCTGAGCTAGAATAGCTTGGGTCTTCAGAGCCAACTTCTTGCAGGTCTTCAGAACTTGAGTCTTCTATTTCAGGATCGTTCCTTCTGGAAAATCTGGTCTTCAGAACTTCTGACTCCGGTTCTTCAGTACCTCTTGAGAGCTTCTATCTTCAGAGCTTTTGAAGGATTTGCCACTGTTCTGAACGAACATGATAAGCTTTAGAACTCTCTTTTTGGTTACCCTTGGGTCTTCTTCTTCTGAAGGAATCGGCTTGGGTCAGAATCAGAACCTGTTTGTCACAACTATAAAAGACAAACGTTAGAGTACCATAATTGTTCATCCTCAAAAACCTTAATTGTAATCATCAAAATATGGAGATGCAACCACTGATCAAATCTTGATCTTACAGAGCGCACATTTGACAGAACTACTTCGGGAGGTCAAGTCAACGCATGCAGTCGAATAGGGCGAGAGGAAAGTTAATCCGCCGCGGGTGGCAGTGGACAAAACCAAGTGGTGCGAGTATCATCGCTCGGCGGGCCACGACACCAGTGGCTGCTTCACGTTGAAAAGTGAGATTGAGAGGCTGATCAGGGCGGGACGCTCACAAATGAATGATCGTGGCGATCGCTGGCAAGGCGAGCGCCAACAGGGGAATCCATACAAGGGAAACCGCCAGCAGGATGATCGCGGGCGAGATGACCGCCGTCAGACACCAATAACGGGCAGGAAGAAGACATTGGCGACAAGGAAGAAAGGAGCCGAAGAAACCTTCGACAAGGATCTCGAACCGCGGGTTGGGACAATCAATACAATTGTAGTGGGCTTCGACGGGGGCGGCGACACACAAGCGGCGAGATGCAGGCATGTTAGGGCGGTGAGTTCAGTGCAAGAGTTTTCAATTCCATTTGGTTTTCAACACCCGGACATAGTGATATCATCGGCAGACTTTGAGGGAATTAAGACACATAAGGACGATCCCGTGGTGGTAATGGTGAGGATCAACAATTACAATGTGCGAAGAGTGCTTTTAGACCAGGGTAGTTCTGCGGATATCATCTATGGCGATGCATTTGATAAATTGGGGTTAACAGATCAAGACCTGCTGCCATATTCCGGGACTTTGGTAGGCTTTTCGGGGGAACATGTATGGGTACGTGACTACTTGGATTTGGACACAGTTTTTGGCGTTGATGTGAACGCAAAGCTCTTGCGCATAAGGTATTTGGTTTTGCAGGTAGTGGCGTCGTACGATGTCATCATTGGTCGGAACACGCTGAACCGCCTTTGTGCAGTGATATCAACAGCCCACCTAGCGGTGAAATACCCGCTGACCTGCGGGAAGGTAGGGAAGATCGCGGTAGATCAACAGCGGGCGAGAGAATGTTACAACAATTGCGTGAGCTTGTGTGGGAAGAAGGGAGCTGGCGCTGGGCATAGATGCCACAAGATTGAGATCTTGGAAGGCGATCAGGATCAGCGGAGCGTCAAGACAAGGGTCAGAGCGGCGCGAGAAGACAGGGACGGTGGATCAGTGAAAGGTATGGGGGACCAAGAAGGAACCGAAATCAGGAAAGGCCAGATGGCAGGTCAGGGAAAGATGGGCAATTTACAGATTCTCATGCTGAGGAGCGCTGGGCAAATGTGATTGGGAACCTGGAAATGTATAAATTCAGTAGGGGAGTACTGGCGATTGAGCCCAGGCTCACAGTTAATCAGGAAAGACGCTTGGAGAAGTTGGTAGAAGACAATTTTGACCTCTTCAATTGGAGTCAAAAGGACGCAGCATTCTGGGGGTTGCCCAGGTTCAAAAATCCAACCATTTGGGCTGTGTCAGGAAGGAAGCGGAGAGAAGAGGGCAGTGCTACAGGGTGCGGTTCAGTTGAAGATACAGCGAAGCCGCGGCGAGCAAAGCAAATTGGGAAAAGTTGATCAGTTCCGGGTCGAGCCGAAGACTGAAGAGGAACTGTGCCAAGCGCATCGCCGCAGGAACAAAGGAAAAGGGAAGCTGGAGTGTTGTAAACCAGTGGGGGTCGCAAATTTTAAACCTTCAAAGGCGGCCCGGTACGTCAAGTGAGGGAACAAGCTAGGCAAAAGCCCATTCTACCACAAGGTGGCCGAATGGGGTGACATCCCTTACAAGAGCGAAGAATGGTTGGCGAGTACGTCGGAGGTGAAGGATGAGGTGTTCGGCGTAGCACTTTAATCAGAAGGGACGACTACCGGGAAGACAGAGCAAGCACGGAGCGGGAGCAATGGCATGGCGAGAAGGAGCCAAAGATTAGGACAAAAATAAAGATGTTCTCTTTTTCTCCATCGCGGGAGTTTTTTAATGAGGCATCCCTCAATAAATGTAAAAATCTCTTTTTACAATCAAATACAAAAGGATATTCTCAGCAATACTCCTAACCCACAACTGAATTGTAATGGTTGCTCGGTGGGAAAAATTCCCTGAAGGTGGCGATCCCAACACGACCTTGATGTCTGGGGATCGCTCCGGAAAGTCCAGCGCAACCGTTGCTACCCGTCGGCGACGTGTACAGATAAGCTTCTTATCCCAAAAGCGTCCCCGAAATAAGGGCGAGCAAAAACCTCCCCAAAATATGGGCGAGCATTTCTAACTAGGCTAAGCCTTGGGCTACCCACATGGCCATTGGGACCCAAGCCACAATAAGCCCTCGCCAAGCAAAACTGGCAAGGCCACACGTGATCTTACGGGAAATGCGTGTGAACAAAGCCTCGATTCAAAACTGAGCAAAAGTCATAGTTAAACCCGGCACACCATCGATGTCGTTGAACGTAATTCAGACTTAAATTGAAAACAAACGCAAAATTGAACACATCGAGCAAAAGAGGACAAAAGGAGTCGCAACAAATTTTCATTAGCGGATAGCCTCGCCGGGCGGTCATAATTACAATAAGCGGTAAGGGAAAATAAATACAAGTAGTCAAACTGAATTGTTATCTTTTTCTTCTCATTCGTTTTCAACTGTCAGGAAGTACTCCGCGTTAAAGCCTGGGGGTAATTTAGGCCAATCAAACCCCCAGGAGTGACTCTCTTGAAGGCCCCCATCCCGCTAAGGTCCAGCTCTTTGTAGAGATGCAAGACTTGGGCCTTCGCAAGGAAGAAACCACGTCCACGCTCTTCCACGGCGTCAGCAGCAACTTCAATCTTCAGCCTCGTCTCAAGGACCTTGACACCGGAGGATGCCTGGGCCTTCGCCTCCGCGATAGCTTTGTCTTTAGCCTCTATCTGGGCTCTCGCTGTGTCGAGGGCCTCGCTCGACGACGCTAGTTCGCCGCGCAGGAACGCAAGCTCTTTGTCCTTGGCGACGCAGATTTCCCTACCTGCAGCGATCGCCTAGGCCCGAGCGTCCAACTCCTTCTGCATATCGACAAGCTCATTTTCCAATTCTTCAATTCTCCCCTCGCAGGTGGATAAGTCAGACTCGCGCTCACACATCTCGATGGCCAACTTGTTCAGCATGGTCACCTTGTCCGCCACCTGGGCTACTAGCCTGTCACGCTCGCCATACGCTTCGAGCGTGGCAGTGGGGTACCCCTCCGCTTTCTAGCGAAACTCTTCAACCTCAGCGGCGGTGGTCATCTTTGGATAACTTGGCGAACAGGCAGCCAGCACGAAGAAGGCTCAAGATGGCTTCTTGACCCACGCCATCAAGATCAGGATCTTTTTCCTTCTTCGAATTCTCAAAGAAAGGATCAGTCAACATAAAGTCGACAAGGTTAAGTTGGCAGCCCACCGCGGGACCTTCTTTTTCCTCGGCCGAGTGTTCGGGGGCGGGGAAAGAATTTCAAGGGGAAGGAGGGTGTGACGACAGAGTGACAGGAACTTGATCCTCATCATGACAGCCCATTGAACGGGCGGGGGAGGCCCGAGATGAGCTCACCCCAACTTGTTGAGACGAATGTTCAGATACAGGCAAGGTTATTAAACTCGCGATTTAACTCGTAAAATCGTACGATTTTACGTTTTTAGGTAGTGAATTCGAGTTAAATCGAGTGTAAAATCGTTTTCGGGTAAACTCGGGTAAAATCGATATAAACTCGCTAAACTCGTGTAAAATCGCGAGTTTGTAACGAGTAAAGCGAGTTCAGAATAATTCCTTTTTTCCCTGTTTTTTTATCAAAACGACGTCGTTTTTTAGGGGGGGGGGGGAACTAGGGTTCAGAAATAGAAACGCGTTCAATTCTGCTCTGCGTTCAATTCCGCTCTGCTTCGTTCAATCCTGCTGCGTTCAATCCTTCCTCTGCGTTCAACTCCTTCCTCTGCGTTCAACGACTCCATGACTGCTCCTGCGTTCAATTCCTTCCCCTGCTCTCCTGCTGGGTCACGTTCTTCTTCCAGTTCCTTCCTCTGCTCTTCTGCGTTCCAGTTCCTTCTGAGGTGAGTCCATTAATCTCCCTCCACTTTTCTGCTTCTGCGTTCATGTTCTGCTCCTCTGCTCTCTGTTGATTTTGTTGGCACTTGGCACTTGACTGTTGGCACTTGGCTGTTGCTATGTTGATTTTGTAAATTGTAATCGCTAGTTTAGAAATTAGAACCATGGAGTTTAGAAATTAGACATTCTTGTTCTGTTGTTATATCCTCTGTTCTCCATGTTGTTTTTGTTCTTTATTATATGTTGTTATTTGCAGCAATGTCTCAAGTTGATCCCTCAAGTGCCTCAAACGAAACAAGCGCTGCTACTGGACCTAGAAATAGGAGGAAAAATGCTCCTAGAAATCGGTCTGATATGGGGTGGAAACATGGGGTTGATATTGAGGGCAATGCTCGAAAAGTTAAATGCAATTATTGCCCAAAAATTGTCAGTGGAGGAATATTCAGATTTAATCATCATCTTGCTGGATCAAGCGAAGATTCAGAACCTTGTGTCGGTGTGCCTGAAGATGTTAGACTAGTTATGCAGGATTTTGTGGACAATGCTAAAGCTGCAAAAGATAAAAAAGGAAATTGACTCAGTATGGAGGTGATGTTGAGGGGGAGGGTGAGGATGTACAAACGGAAAGCTCTCAAAGAAAAGGGAATGGCATTTTAAAGTTTACTACAAATGTAAAAAATGGTGGTGGGGTTCAAGCAACAATGATCAAATAGTAAAGAAGGACTACAAGGAGCAAGTTGATCTACAAGTTGCAAAGTTTTTCTACACAAGTGCTATTCCCTTCAATGCTATAAGAAATCCAGAATTTACGAAGATGTTGGACATGGTTGCTAGATATGGGATTGGTTATAAGCATCCTTCCTTTCATGACATTAGAGTGCCTCTCTTGAAGCGAGCAGTCAAGGAAACACATAACATGCTTGATGAGTTTAAGCAGGATTGGAAGAAAAATGGTTGTACAATCATGTCGGATGGATGGACTGATATGAAAAGGCGTTCCATTTGTAATTTTCTGGTGAACAGCCCTATGGGGACTGTTTTTCTATATTCATTGGACACTTCTGATATTTCTAAAACAACAGACAAGGTTTTCAAGATGCTAGATGATGTTGTGGAGCATGTTGGAGAGGAGAATGTAGTGCAAGTAGTCACAGATAATGCTGCAAATTACAAAGCTGCTGGGCAAAAGCTTATGGAGAAAAGAAAGAACTTGTATTGGACTCCGTGTGCTGCTCATTGCATTGATTTGATCTTGGAGGATTTTGAGAAGAAGCTAAAGGTGCATGAATCAACTATAAAAAAAGGAAGGAAGATCACCACATTCATATACTCTAGAACAATGCTCATTCCCTTGTTGAAACATTTTACTAAAGACAGAGAGTTAATTAGGTCGGGTGCCACTCGATTCGCCACATCATATTTGACTTTGGGATGCCTAAATGAGCTTAAAGTTGCATTGATGACTATGTTTGGCTCAGAAGAATGGAAAGCAACCAAGGTTTCTACCTCATCAGATGGGAAAAATGTGCAAAGCATGGTTTTGGATAGTCGTCTATGGAATAATATAACCATATGTCTCAAGGCTACCATTCCTCTTATGTCTGTCCTTCGCTTGGTGGATTCGGATGAGAAGCCCGCCATGGGTTTTTTATATGCTGAGATGGATGCGGCCAAGGAGAAGATAAAAAGCAATTTCAATTCCGTCCAAAGAAGGTAAACTTTGTTAATTTATCTTTTTATGTGTTGTTTTTTTGGAACATGCCTAAAACCTAATTATATTTACTCTTTGATATTTGTATTTCTATTGGTGTGTAGTTATGAGCCTGTGTGGAAGATTATTGATGAAAGGTGGGAAAACCAACTCCATAAGCCATTACATGCAGCTGCTTATTACCTCAATCCCCGATTTCACTATGATGATGCTTATGTAAAGGACCTTGAGACCAAGCAAGGGTTATTTGCTTGTGTGGATAGGATGACAAGTGACCCCTTGGTGAGGCATAAGATTCATAATCAGATTCCTTTGTTTCAGAAATCTCATTCTTTGTTTGGTGATGCTAATGCCAAGAGTAGTAGGAAGACTATGGCTCCTGCAGATTGGTGGAGCATGTATGGTGATGGATGCCCAGAACTGAAGAACTTTGCTATCCGTATTCTTAGCTTGACTTGTAGCTCTTCTGGATGTGAGCGTAATTGGAGTGCATTTGAAATGGTAAATAAATTTATTATGTTTTTACTTTTTAGTTATCAACTTTGTTTGTTTAGAATTGAAATTATGAGCCTTAATTTTGGATATTAATTTTTATTGCTAGGTTCACACAAAGAGAAGGAATCGTTTGCATCAGCAAAGGATGAATGACTTGGTCTATGTGATGTACAACAACAAGTTAAGATCTAGACAAGTTAGAAGAAAAGTTGTCCTTCCTTTTGATGATATAGAATCTGATGACGAATGGATAACTGAAGATGTGGAAGAGATTGATGAACAATCTCTTGTTGGGGATAATGACATTGTTGGTGAGAATCAAGTCACAAAAGAGCCTACTCTTGAAGGGGACCCCGAGCATTTGATCTTTGATCCTATACTTGATGAGCCTCTCTCATCGGGAGCAGAATTTGATGATGATGATCATGATAGTGGTGGTGATGAATGATGGCTATGATGATGGATTTTAAGATGTTGAAGTATTTGAAATTTGATATCATGACTTGTTGGCTTTTGTTTAATGTTTTATTATGAGTTTATGACTTGTGAAACCTTTAATTTGCATTATTTAGTGCTTTTATGTATGAACTTAAACTTGTTAGTAATTTAATTTATGGTTTGAACTTGTTCTTATCACTATTGTTGGTGATTTGGTTCATTTTTAATGTTGTTAGTGTGCGTTCATCACCATAATAGTGTTTTTTATATGTATTTTTTGCATGCGGTAAACTCTTACGAGTTTACGAGTCGAGTTTACCCCCCCTCCACGAGTTTACCTAAACTCTCAAGTTTGATTACCTTGGATACAGGGACTGGTTGAGGGGCGACGGTAGTGGTGCCCTCGGGCGCAGGTTGGCTGGCGTTGGTCTCCTCAGGGGCGGAATGTGCATTCGCCCCGCCTTCTGGACTCGAGGCGCTCCCAGCAACCGGGTCTTTGCGGGAAGCGATGGTCTCGCCAGATCTGGGCTTTTTGGATTTTTTGGTTTTCTTTTTCGCCAAGGGGGCGACGGTCCTGTCTTCTCTATCCAATATTGGTTCGCTAGATTCAACTTCTTTGGATTTTTGGGTTTTCTTCTTCGGTGGAGGGAGGACAGTCTCGCCGGTGGCGCTCGGCGCTGGCTCACCAGATTCATGAAGGACGGTCCCGCCGGCAGTGCTCGGCGATGACCCGCCAAATAAAGTCTCTTCGGATTTTTTAATTTTCTTTTTCGGAGAAGGGGCGACGACCCCGTCGTCGACGTCCGAAGCGGTGACGCGTTTTCTCTTGCCCTCATCGGTGTTGAAAACGGGAGGAAACTTAATCAACTTGGCGGCGAGGGCACTCTCCAGTTCAACCTTGGTGAACTTCATTTCCTCTGAAAACAAAACGAGATATGCACAACAAGCGTTAGCGAGAGATCCAGTAGAAAAAACATGATGGTGCGATGTAAAGAGAGGATAGGCGGGGAATCAACCTAGGAGTGGACCAAGGGTGTTTTAGCGAGCGGCTTCCAGCAGTTGCGAGCACTCGAGAATGGGAAGCTTGGCAAAAAAGCTGAGGATGATTTTGTCTTCATTGCTCAGCGACGCGTCCGAGGGCGGCGGAACGATGCGAGGGGCTTTAGTCCAATAAAAGGGAAACTGGGCAGTCCCATCCCGTAGAGTGAAAACTTCAGGGTATGTGTGATGCACAACCACATGGAAGTACCGGCGTTCGGGCCCCATCTTGACATTGCTTTTATATGGGTGGAGGTGCTGTCGACCTGTGCGAGATTTCAGAGAGACCCTACCCTGAGCCTTCAGGGACTTCGGCTCCATGGCGTAGAAGTGGAAGAAGTGGGCAACCCTCGGCTCGAGGCCGACGGCTTCGCAGAGTATCTCAAAACACTTGGCGAAGGCCCATGTTTTTTGGTGCAGTTGGCAGGGAGCGACGTTGATCTCCCTCTTCACTTGGCAGAGGAATGGGGAGAAGGGCAGCTTGATCCCCAAATTGAGGAACAAGTACTCGTAGACATAAAAGTAATGGGGTTTCTTTGCACCGTGATCAACTGTGCGGCACAGCCAAGGGCGGTATTAATTTAAGCACTTTCCAGTAACAAGAATGTCCTCAAGGGACTTTTCATAACAGAGCCCGCCGACCTGGTAGGCAGTTTCGGCGACGAATTCGTTGGAAGCTTGCTCTGAGCGTTGGCAAATGGCCGCTTGAGTGGGACTCTGGTCTGTGGGTTCATAAAGGGTGGCGAACACCCGACGCCAAAAGGCCTCGATGGCCTCCCCGCCGAAGGGAACCCCTCCTGGAGGAGGAGGGTCAACCGAGGGGGAAGGTGCAGGGGTAGCGTTCTGGGAACGGGAAGATTTTTGGAGGCGGCGTTGGGAAGCCATTTTGCAGAAGATAAAACGGAAAGGGGCGCGGGCACAGGGATGGAAGAAGTGGTGTTGAGGTATTAGCTCTTTGAAAGATTTGGAGAGGCAAAGTGAGGGAGCAAGGTTCAAGGGTTCTGAAAGTGACAAATGATGGGAGGATGGGGTTTTGTGAAAGGGAAGGAAGTAGTGGTCGAGATCGTGTCCATGGGTAAGGATAGTCGGAGATCGTGCCCGATGATGACAAGGTGGAATGATTACTTTGGCGAATGAGACACAGATTTTGGGGAAGTGGGCGCGGCGCATTAAATGGGAAGTTACATTGGCTGATTGGTTTAAATTCAAATTGACATGCTTTATTGTGATTTGAGGGGACGTTTCGAGGGCAGCGGCAGCGGTTGTGATTCTGCAGATTTGCTGACCTTTGCATTTCCTCAGCACATTACACGCATCCTACACGCGTCAAGCTACCATGTTTCACAGCGGTCGCTGCTGCAGCTGGGCGAGCGAGTCAAGTGCTGTCGCCGCAAGCCCTCTTGTGGACTTGTGGGCTCGGAGGAATCTTTCGAGCAAGTAAGAACTTAGCTTTAGCTTTATTTATTATGCCATGTTGGCGACCTATCTTGATCACTAGCCTTGACATTAGTTAGTGTTTCTTATGCTTGTCGCCTTTGTTTTAAAGAGTGATTTTAGTCAACTCCGAGCTCTCTATACAGAATGAACTTTCTAGAAATGATTAGATTCAATATCAAATCAACAAAAAAAAAACAAAACATAAAGTATGTTAACCAATAATTAGGTAACCACTACACAAAGTGTATAACCATCGCAAGATAAAGAAAAGTAGCCAAGTTAGTCAAAGTAGTTTAAGCATTAAAAATAGATTGATCATGCTTAGCCAAAATTACCAATGATCTTAAAAGCCATGCTGCAGCTTCACACAAATTAAACATTCAGAACTTACTGAGGGGAAGATAATCAAAATTAATAGTCCAACCAGAATGGAACGAAAAATCTGTTCAACATAGTTTGGCCTCTCACCTACGAATATACATACATAAAAGACTGAATGGCTTTCAATGTCACTTATCAATGGTAGACTATTTTTCTTCTCCTATAACTATGAGGTAAATGAATTGATGTTGGTAAAATTTGAATTCAAAAGTTCTTATCAGGAAATTAATACAGAAGAGATGAAGTTTAAAATTCAAATTCCAAATAAATAAATACATTAATTTGAATGTGGAATGAAGCATAAAGGAAAGTTTTGATTATACCTGAAAGTGATAACGGAGAATATCACATGATTCCATTATGTTAGCCTTGACTCTCCATTAAGCTGCCTACTCCACAGTTTTGCGGTACACACGAAATCTCTGCCGGAGAAGAACTCTGACGGCCTATGCTCTCGGCCATCTTCACCTGTCTTGCGAAAGTCAGAAAAAAAATATGGGATCAAGGCCAGGATCAGAGATAAGACAGATGCTTTTGGTGACATGAGATGAGACAGATTCTAATTGAGATAGAGTAGCATTCACCTCATGGTACAAGGAGTCAAGTTCACTCTCAAGATTTTGGTCCTCTATTTCTAGCCCCTCCATGATTGTTGTTTCCAAGGGGTCCTTAATAGATATCCTAACAAACTCTTCACACACAAGCTCATCAACCACTTCACACCGAAAAACTTCCTCATCCGCTCGGTGTTTTAAGGAGTCAAAGATATTAAAGAGGACCTCATCTTCACGCACTCTCAAAGTTAGAGTTCCCTTGACCACTTTAATTTCAGCCTCACCAGTGGCTAAGAATGGTCTCCCCAATATGAGAGGGACTTTTGAGTCATCTTCCATGTCAAGAATGACAAAATCCACTGGGAAAACAAACTTATCCACCTTAACCACAACATCCTCAATGATCCCGTAAGGGGTTTTTAAAGACCTGTCCGCCATTTGCAAAGAAATCATAGTTGGGGTAACCTCACCTAAGTTCAACCTTTTAAACATACTGAGTGGCATCAAATTGATACTCGCTCCTAAATCACACAAGGCTTCTACCACAATTAACCCCTCTATCTATACCGGAATAGTAAAGCTCCCGGGATCTCTCCTTTTTTTAGGCATCTTTCTTTGCAAAATGGCACTACACTCTTCGGTCATCAAGATAGTTTCATCAACCTCACTCAACTTCCTTCTCTTGCTGAGAATGTCTTTCATGAACTTAGCATAGATTGGCATTTGCTCTAAGGCTTCGGAGAAAGGAATATTAATATGGAGCTTTTTGAAAACTTCCAAGAACTTAGAAAATTGTTTATCCAAATTTTTCTTCACCAAAGCCTTAGGAAATGGAATCTTGCGAAGTTCAGGGATATGAGTGTTAACAATCCTAGTTCTAGTGGGCTCTCTAGCTCTTTCCTCCAAAACACCCTCATCTCTCTCTACCTCAGCTTCCTCATTTTTCTCTCCCTCAATTTTTTTCTCTGGCTCATGTAACACTCTTCCACTTCTAGTAGAAACAACAACAGTATTTTCTTGCTCAGTTAAAGCCAAAGTTTCGGAAGAGAACTTACCTTGGTGATTTTCGGACATTTGCTTCGCTAGCTTCCCCAATTGACTCTCCAAGCTCTTTATAGCCATCTCGTGGCTCTTGTAATTACTTGCTGAATGATCGATGAATCTCTCGATCAGCTCCTCTAGACTCCTCTTGCCAATCGCCTTTGCAACAATTTGCGTCTGGACAAAAGGATTTTGTTCTGTGGTTGGGACTCCTCCTCCATGCATTGATGCTTTGGTCTCACCATCACCATCATTAAGAGTACACTGGTTACTAGCATGAGACCCACCACAAAACTCACACTCCAAGCAAGTTATCTTGGCTCCACTTGACTTGGTCTCCTCTATATGTTTCCGGATTACCGCCATTTCCTCGGCGAGTTGTTTGTTGGAGGCCATGATCTTGTCATAAGCTTCAACTTCAAAAGAACTTCTTCGGATTTGGCGTTCATTCTCGGAGTTCATGGCCCTCACCGCCATCGTCTCTATCAAATCATACCCCGCTTGTGAGGGCAAAGCGTCGAACTCCCCATTCGAGGCTGCGTCCAAGCCAAACCTTGATGAATATAGTAAACCATCATAGAACATCGCCACACATTCTGCTTGGGTGAGATTGTGTTGAGGACATTTCCTCAAAAGCTTCTTAAAGTGCTCCCAAGCCTCATAAAGATTTTCATCTGTGGATTGTGCGAAGGTCATGATATCATTCTTCAATTTCCTCAAAAGAGACCTCGGGAAGAACCTCGTTGTGAATTTTTCTGCAAGGTCTTCCCAAGTAGTGAGACTCCCTTGAGGTTGTGAATTTAGCCATTCCTCTGCTACGTCCTTCAAAGAGAAGGGAAATAAGCTCAACCGGATTGCTTCCGAAGGAACATTCACCACACGAGAAGTGTTGCAATTCCGGAGGAACTTCTCCATATGAGCATGACGATCTTCTTAGGAACCTCCACCATATTGGCTTTGGCTCACCATGTTGGTGAATGCCGGTCTCAACTCAAAGTTCCCAACTCCTTCGGGGATGACAATACTTTCGGGATAGTCAAAGCTCATAGACCCCGAAGTTAGTTCCCGAAGAGTCCGGTTGGCATTCTCAACTTCTTGTTCACGCAAACGGAGGGTAATACCCTCTTGGATCCTTGCCTCCATGTGGGCTTGCATCTCCTCCTCTGTCATGCGGCCACCCATGGTGGTGCTTCTCTTGAAAGCAACCTGCGAATGACACTCAACAGAGGAAGATTACTAGCACCAATTCCAGACAACTTAAAAAACTTAAAACAAAACCAAAAACATAAAACCTAAACAAAAAATCGCAAAACAATTCCCCGATTTTAAATTATCGAACCACAGGGAATTGGATTGCAAATTCAGTTTAAGAGCCAAGTTCAAGGTTAAAAAGAAAGTAAAACTCAGTTTTAAAGATTGATTGTTTCTTAGATTAAGCTAAAGACAAATGAACAAGTAAATTGAGCGTGTGTAAATCAGAGAAAAGATTGCCTTGGGTTCTTGTTCAACTAATTCAGTTTTAGCAAACCTTCCTATCCAATAAATCCTGAGTCTCCCCTTGAAGTTCTAGCCTAGATAGTCATCTATCGATGCCTCGTAAAGAAAACCCTTCCTAACCAAAAGATAGGTTCAATTCCTTGATAACCTAAGCGTTTGATAGAAGCATTAAGCATACAATTCAGGCCAACCAACCCCAACTCTTCCTCTATTCCTAGCATCAAGTATAGAAGGAGTAATCTCACAACAAGTCCCAATTCTATAACAAACTATCGTTATGATTAAAGAAAAGTAAGAAGCTAACATGCATTAAAGCTTGAAAGATTAAGCATAGAAGTGAGATTCAAGGGTTTACTTAGAACATTACGAATAGGAAAGGAATTAAAAGCTAAAACATCCAAAGTCTTACAAAGAACCCAAAACAAAGGGGTTTTTAGCCAAGCATGGCTATGGAATCCATACAAGAAGATGAAGATAAAACCTGGAACATAAGGCCTAGAAAAAGTTCCTCAAGCTCCAGAACTCAAACCCTCTCTTCTAACTTATTGAAATATGATAAAATGACAAAAGGTCCCAAAAGAAATGACAAAAAATCAATTTATAGACAATCTGTGCGAACTGGGGCGCTCAAGCGCTGCCCTGGGGCGCTTGGGCGCCCATATGGCAGAAGCAAAGCTCCAAGCTTCTGGAGTGCTGGCGCTTGAGCGCCAGGTGAGGGCGCTTGAGCGCCAGCTTCACGTTGCTTCTTTCAATTCCTTTGCATCTTGGCCTTCCTTTTCCATGAGTTATATGCTGAAGCACTAAAAGACCAAGACAAAAATCAAGAAATTCAAAGGGTCTTTAACCACCTTACTCCTCACAAATCCATGGAAAACAAATGCAAGTCCTAAACTTACTTAAAATGCAAGAAAGGTCCCTAAAAAACTATGAAATTACCAAAATCGAGCAAAACAATAATAAAGATAAAAATGCATGGAAATGCATGAAACACTACATGAGACTCAATAGAAAGACTCAAAATAAACTACGAAATGACCCAAAAAACACTACCAAACTAGGGTCATCACTGCCCGTAGAATGAAATTTAAAAAACTGGAGAAGACGAAACGAGCGTCAATCAGGTCTCCCAGACATCAAAACGGAGTAATCACATGGTGTGAGGAGCGTTTGAGGAGAGGAATGTGTTTGAGAGAGAAAGAGAGAAAACGCAGATTGAAGAAGCAAAGAAGAGAGAGAAATAGAAAACAGATGAATTATTTTTTATTTAATTAGATTTTAAGGAATTAAATGCTGATTTGACTTTTTTAAAAAACCGTATTATTCAAAAATTAGAGAGAATGAAAGGGAGAAGAAAGAAGGAGAAAGGGGCTAAAGATGACACGTAGGATTCAGCAGAATATGAGCCAATCAGAGGATGCCACGTCATGTATTTGGGTTCCTAGAATAACCCCTAAATGTATATATTATGGATTTATGAGATAAAGTGATACTTATCTTTTAAGAAGCTACTTTGTTTCTCTTTCTCAAATTTTGTTGAGCAGTAACGGTATCGCCTTTGGCACGAAAAAAATATTTTTTGCTTTGAAATTGTAGGAAATATTAGGAAGATAACCATTGTTTTGAAAGTAAATATTCCGACAGATCTCCGATGCAATCTATGCCGGGTTTGCTCCCTAAACTTAACACAGTTGCACGCAAGTTACTATGCACTCAGAACCTAAAGGTGGTAGAGACTCTACAACGTAACAATGTTGACATTATATCAAAAAGAGGAAGAACATTATTCTTTTCCTCATATCTCCACGGTTCTCTTCTCCATCAGGTCAAAAAATTCGTTTACTCTTGCAACAGTTACATTTTCCACCAAATAACAATGAATTGTGTGATAAAAGGCATTAAAATCACACTTCAATTTTACTAAGGCACGTGAACCATTTTGAATAATCATTCTTCCCACCTCATTTTTGAGGTGTGAAGATGTGGAGGAGGAGAGATGAAAAGAAAAGAGAGAAAGTAAAGATGTGATAGAATAATGTTTAGTTGACATACCAATTTCACCTTCACCTTGTGAGATTAGATAGAAATGAGAGAGAAATGAATGATATGATTTGTGACGTGACAGGAAATGCAAAGAGATAGAAAGAAAAATAAGTGGAAATGAGATGGAAGAGAAAATGATGTGTATATATCATAACTCAAACGGAAGTGTAACATTAACAATGACGTTATGTTTTGAAAAGTTGAAAGTTTTTTTTTGACATAGAAAAGTTGAAAGTTGAACAGCTGCAACTGAAAATTTTGAAAGTAACGACATTGGCCGAGAGTAATCATTTGGAAAATATACTCTCACTTCATTTTGGATGTATCAACTGCTGTTACAGCCGATCGAATTTGACGATGTATCAAGCTTAAATATGTTGTTTCTGTTTTAAACAGCAGTCATGCCCCTACTCTACTTCCAATTAAAATATGTCAAGTGTAATAGGCTGCCATGTCAACTAAGTTTTATGTTTCACATTTAGGTCCCTTAACTACTTAATATTTTTTTACCTTTCCCCAACAAATTATATGTTTTAATTTTTATTTTTTCTGAAAAATCTTTAATCTAAAATCTGAGAAAGGGTTACTGTTTCATCTTCAGTGGCCATGCCCCCCACCCTAATCCTTTCCTCTAACAATTTCTGTTTCATCTTCAATGGCCACCTCGTCGGCAGCCTTGCCGGTGGAAGATCAAACACCGGTTGTCCACCATCGCGAAGGGTCTCCATTCCATCGCGCAGGTTCGCGATTTGCTTTCATCGCGAAGCTCCAATATCATCATCTGCTTCAAACACCACCCCACCCCTCTTCCCCGCCGCTGCAAAACCAGAAGCACATCTGACAGTGAGCCAATATGTGATTGAAGCCCCGGTCAGTCCTTTTCGGTGAACTCGTTTCAGCCCAGCCACACGAAGGTGAAATCGACTGGGTGACTTTTATTAATTGTAACCAAACTATAATACAGTTTATGTACGTAACCAGTGCAAAATATATCATTTAGAGTTCGTTGGCTTAGTGGTAACTGCTCTTTTTTAACTCTGTCGTGACCGGAGTTCGAACCTCATTGGGGTCCTTTTTTTTGTATTTATAAACAATAATAATACTTTTTTTTTGATACATCAGAAAACTATCAGCAAAATAAAACTAAGGAACTTACAAAGAGACCTTCAACAGAAGGTACTCCACGTCAGGGTCTGGGACATCAATGATCCAGGATCCTGAGGAACTAGCAGCTGCCCCCCGCCTTGCCAAGTGATCCGCAACCGCATTGCTCTCCTGATGAATACAACTAAGCTTCGCCTCCCAATCCCACCTCAACATCTGCTTGATGGTATAAAACACCAGGAAATCCGAGTGCAATTGAACAGCTGCTTCATCCGCTAAGGTGGTCACAAGTGCAGCACAGTCAACCTCACATATGACTCTCCGAAAACCTTGATCCCACGCTAGACTAAGTACCTCTCGTAGCGCTACCGCTTCCGCCTTAAACGCACTATATCCGGCGTTCCCGGAGAAACATCCCACCACCCAACGACCATTCTGGTCTCGAATGATCCCACCACCACCAATCCGCTGGTCCATGTCGCGAAAGCTCCCATCAGAGTTGCATTTTACCACCTCCGGTGGCGGTGGAAACCAGGCATGGCAAAGAAGAGAGTTGTTCACAGAACTGTTGCGCACGCAATCATCATGATCATGCGATAATTTCCGCCACGCCACCTCGAAGGGCCAAGGATGCGGATCCAACAACGAATTACATCTCCACTTCCAGGATGCCCACAAACCTGCTAAGAACTTAATCCCATGTGTGCCACAAGCCAACGAGGACACCCGAACCGCCAAATCAGAACATCTCTACTTCTAGGATGCACCAAGCCGCTGCCACAGGTCCCAAGATCGCGGACAATCCCTGAGACAGTGAAGACCATCCTCAACGGCGCTCGCACAACGCATACAGGTTGCATCCACAGCTAAATGGCAACAAACTCTGAGCTGGTTCACCTGAATAGTATTATGGAGAATCAGCCAAACAAACATCCTTATTTTCTCGGGCACTTGGAGCTTCCAAACCCAGCCAAGTCTCCAATCCTCCTGCTGATTATGCTGAGCATCATTGAGCCAAGCATAGGCGTTGCGAACAGAATATATCCCAGTACTACCCACCATCCAAATCCAACCATCGCTTCGAGCCGCACACAAAGACGGTTGCATCATCAACAACTTCTAAGTAACAGAGGTAGGAAGGATAGTATATAATCGGTTAAGATTCCAATCGGTATCCTGGATAACATCTTTCAGCTTCAACTCAGTATCAGCAATATTAACAAACGAAATCTGATTAGCAATTGGGCCTGTCCCGCTCCAATCTTTTTACCGAATCAACGTTTCACCATTACCTAGCTGGAAGCTAAAGCGTTGCCTAACTTGGTCTCGAGCACGTATAATGCCCTTCCATACCGGCGAGTCGTGCTGGTGCGCATGAACATTTAGAATTGAAGAGTCCTTGACATATTTGTGCTCAAATACTTTTACCCACAAGTTATTTGGTTTCTGAACCATTTGCCAAACGGCTTTCCCAAGCAGCGCTGTATTAAACTGATTCATCTCCTTGATTCCAAGCCCGCCACACTCTTTAGTTCTTGTTAGAGTATCCCACTTCACCAAGTGCCAGCCACGGTTGCCACCTGGACGGGCCCAAATAAAATTCCTGACCAGTTGATTAATGCGCTCATTCAACCATCTTGGTAGCCCGAAGACCTGCATCGAGTAAGTAGGAATGGCAGCAAGTACAGACTTCGCCAAGCAAACTCTACCTGCCAGATTCAACATGTTAGTTTTCCAAGAAGCATATTTTCTTTGGATATTATCCAATAGAAATTGGAAAGTATTCCTTCCCCAATGTAACGCCCCGACTTTCAGGGGTTACGGTAACAACTTGATAAAGTAAATATGCAATGTTTTCAAAAAAGGATTATAAACATGAGTATATTTTTTTCTTTTCAAAGTATTTCCAAAACATGTCATGCATACTCCCAACTGTAAATAAATTTACATCAAGCCTTAAACAAGGCAAGTACCCGAGGGTAAACCCGAAAGCACCCAACCTACAAGACCTAACCAATAGAAACAACTCAACAAAGAACCTATTATGCAATGACACTATAAATCCGACATACTCCCTACGATCTCCATATCGGGGAACCGCAGGAAAGCAAAGCATCGTAACCTACCCGGAAACTCAAACATAAATTCCTAAAAATCATTAGGTAAGCTTAAACCAATAACGGTAAGCTCTCTAACCCAAGGCTCTAGCCTTAAACCCGACTCTACTCTTCAAGTCTTTTACAAATCTTCAAGCCTTCATCTCCGACTCGTACAAGGGTCAAGTTTCATCGAGATTCTCCATCGCATAATAGCGTTAAGCGCACAAACAACAAGTAACAAACATAAAGGGTTAACTCCATGCAATTACCACGTATAAAAGGGAAAAGCATGCTATCAAAGTTTAAGTGCGTAACATGGCACATAAGCTAGCAACTTAATTCAGATAGATAACGACATATATCCAACAACCTAAATTTAATTCAAATATCAACAACATAGATTTAAATCAGATATCAGCAAAATCAACAACATAAAATCAAACCAGATATCCACAACCTCAACAATATAAATCAAATCAGATATAAACAATCCTCAACAATATAACATCAATTCAGATATCAACCAAACCAATATAAGTGCCCTGTAGTACAACTAGGTGTTACTACCAAGACATGTCAAATCAAAAGCGTCTCCCAAGACGGGACAGTCACCTGGAACGAAAACCATTGATCTGCCACTTAATATGCCACGAAGGCCCCACAATATGCCACACAAGCTCCACACAACGGTAGAAGGCCCACACAGTATGCCACACAGGCTCCACAATATGTCACACAGACTCCACAATATGATCCAATAACGCCTATAGCAAAATCAGCAACATAGAATTTAATCATATATATAAACATAATCAATCAACCTAGAATTAAATCACGTATTAACAAAATTAGATGTTAGTGCCCTATAGTGCCACTATATGCTTCTACCAAAATGGATCGATTAATATCGTCTCGCAAGATGGGACAGACGTGGAACGACAACCACTGAATGCCACTTAATAACGCCTGAAAAGACGGGACAACCATGTGGAACGACAACCACTGAATGTCACTTAATAACGCCTCGAAAGACAGGACAGTCATGTGGAACGACAACCACTGAATGCCACTAAGTTTCAGCATGTATGCCAAAATCAATCAACAATTCTAAATCCAAAAATCAAGTCAAGTATCAATAATAACCATGTCTTATCCACTAGAAAGCAGTAATGACAGAAACCAGTAAACGACCGAAGCCTCTCAGAAAACGGAGACACACGTCTCAATAAGTTCACTCGGCCGAAGACTCTAGAAAACATTTTCCCAGTTCAGTACAATAATCAAAATGAGATGCCAATCAAATTAAACACCTTCATCTCAAACGCATGCAGTGCGATAAAAGCATGCAAAACTCAAAGACGCGCTAAAACTGAGTTACCCTTACCTTAGCCAATTTCCTGCCTAAACTGCAACTACAATCCAATCACATCCTTGCTTTCCCGTGTCGGCTCGCTTCATTTTGTCCTTTGGCTTCGTCGCCAAGCGCTTCTGTTATTCGTACCCTTCATAAGTTCACATAACGTAATTACTAATTGAGCTACCTACATCCCAAGTCTAGAGCTACGACCTCAAGCAATTGACTCGAAGAAAACACAAGTTAAACTTAATCTCCGTAATGGTCATAAATCATTAGGATCAGACTAGGAAGTCGAGACAAGTCTTCATAATGACAACAAACAATAACAACAAGTAACGATGCTTCAAAAGCTTTTGACTTAGTTAATCGACTTTAAAACCAAAAACATACACTTTGTTAAAATTGAAGGTGCAAATAAAGAACTCTTATTCCCTAACACTCCAAAAACTTTTTAGAGTTTCAAAACCTTACGCAATAGTTTTTTAACGAATAAATGAGCGTAAAACTCAAACGTTATCTATTTTCATAAACGGATAAACAACGTATGTAAGTACAATCCAAAAAGAGTTTTCCTACTCCAAAGCATTGTATTATAATTTTAAAATAAAGGTTTTCTCATCTTTTTCCAAAGTAACCATTTTCACTTGAAATTACTAATTCTTTCAAACGATTAGAAATTGTACAGCCACTTTGGCGAATTTTTAAATATGTCAAATGAACTCAAAAAAATATAATATTTTTATCATGGTTTTGTCTACAGGTTTTGTAAATCCCTATAAATTTTCAAGTCTAAAGTCGAAGTAAAAGATTCAGGAAAAATCAAATACTAACAGAAGTTCGTGAGAAACGGAACAACTTAACCCGTGCTCACTAAAATGCGTATAACTTGAGCTACAGACGTCGGAATGACATGAAACCAACGGAAATTTTTTTATAACGAAAATAGCTACAATTCATATGAAGACAACTTCTTCAAATTCTGTCATTAACACAGTTTAAGAAAGAGTTCAAGAGTTCGTAAATCCTACTAAATTTTCATTCTGAAAACCTAACCTTTGTACTTTAATTCATGCACGTTCATAAATCACAAAGGGGCTAAAGTACAAGGCTTCCTATATAAAAAAAATATAGCAGCACCCTGATACATTTTGTGAAACTGAAATCCAATTTCTATTTTCCAAATCAGAAAAAATATATTAACCCTAGACTAACAATTGAAGAAACCATACACTAAGCACATCTTTTTTTGCAAGTCTTTCTCCTTCTACCTTAATTCAATGACTGTGGGGCTAATCTGAAATCTTCCCTCCTCTCTGGTCGTGGTTTCCTTTCTCTCCTAGTGAGCATCAAGGCTGACAGCAAAAGCACAAAACCAGGGCATGAAACTTAGGAGATGAACATGACTAAAATTAGGGTTTGAAAGAGGGAAATCAGAAATTGGAAGAAAGGTTGGTTCCTTACCATGAATCGATCATCAATTCAAACAGAGGAGAGAAAGAGCTATCCAACTCAGGTTCTGCAGATTCTCCGGCGAAGGTCTCGCCGGAGAAGACAGTGGTTGGCGGCGGCTCACGGCGGAGGTCGACGGAACAACAAATTGATTTAGGGGTTTTGAAGCTGGCTTCGAGGGGAGTCTAACCGTGGTGTTGGTTTCCCAAAGCGATGAGCGGTTCGCCGGAGATCGGAGCTCGAAGGTGGCGGTTAGGGTTTCATTTTTCTCCTCTGTTCTCCGTCGTTTCTGGAAGTGGTGGTGGTGCGGCGGTGCTCGCATGGACAGGGGAGAGGAACTCGCGGTTGTGGCCTCAAGGTGGTGGTGTTTCGTTCACTGTGGCTCTCATGGGAAAAAGAAGAAGACGCGCTGATGGTGGCGTGACCGGCGGTTCGCATGAGAAAGGAGTGAGAAGGCTGTGGTGGTGGTGGCTGGCCATGAGAAGGAACCATGGTGATGATGGGGTTGGGTTGCTGTGGAAGAAGAAGTTAATGGAGAATAAGAAGAAGAAAGAAAACGAGCGTGAGAGGAAGGGAGGGGAATTGGGTTTGGAGCCCCACCCCTTAGGCTCCCCGCCACACCCTTTTTTTTAAACCCAAAAGTACCCTACTGTAAATAATTAACCGTATTCATTATATATAGAATACGGGTAATTATTTACCGTATTTTTTCCCTCCAGTGTGATCACCTTTGCCACCGTTACTTCTCCTCCACCAAAGATACAATACGGTTAATAATTTACCGTTTTCAATATACATAATACGGTTAATTATTAACCGTATTTATTCCTGACAGTATGATCACCTTTTCCACCATTACTCCTTCCTCCACCAACCCCTCCACCATTACTCCTTCATGACCAACATCCCACCAGCCCCTATAACTCGACCACACAACATTTTTCCACCATTACTTCACTCCTCCCTCACATGTCTTCTTCCCACCACCACCACCATCTCCACATTCCTTCTTTCCATCACCACCACCACCACCACCAAGGGAAGCTTTAAACTCCTGGTAAGTGTTGTTATTTTTTAGTACTTTATTTATAGTTAGTTTAAGTAGTAGTTTAGTAGTTAGTTTAGGTAGTTAAGTTGGTAGTTTAAGGCTTCTGCATCACGAACAAATACGGCAAATGAAAGTTCATATTCAATACGAACTTTGATTTGTCCTATTTAATATGAACTTTGATTTACCGGTTTCAATATGAACATTGATTTACCGTATTGAATATGAACAGGGATGACAGACTCTTATATTTTTTGTGAATCACAATTGATAAAGGCTGAATTGGAAAATGATCATCTTAAAGAGGAGCAACCTGGTCCATTTGTAGCCCCGAGTATAAGTATAGATGTCTCCCACTTATATGCAACTAATCAGGTACTCATTGAACAAATTTTTGCATGTCTTGTTTATGCTTTGTTTATGCCTTGTTTATCTCTTATGCCTTGTTTCTCATTAAACAGCGTTTCCCTACACGAGATGATCTTCTCAAATGGGTTCACGACATTTCGATTAGAAATAATTATGTTATGGTGATCACAAAGTCTGATAGTGGTGCGAATGGAAGAAAAGAATATGTTTATCTGGGGTGTGAGAAGCATGGTTTGTTTGCTCCCTACAAAGAACCTAATCTTGTTGAAGGAACAGCAACACAAAAGACAGGTTGTCCTTTTAGACTAAAAGGGCGACCTTCGAAAAATGCTAGAGATTGGTGGCTCAAGGTGATGGAGGGTAAACACGTCCATGAACCAGCTAAGTCACTACTTGGCCACAATTACGTTGGTCGGCTAACTAGTAATGAGAAGGAGGAAGTGATAAAATAGGGAAAGATTTGGGTTCCACTGAGAAAGATGTTGTTGTCCTTGAAGGAAAAAAATTCTGCAAACTTGTCTACCATCCGACAAATTTATGGTGTTTGCAAGAGGTTTAGACAATCCGTTCGTGGGTCATTGACAGAGATGCAACACTTACTGAAGAAGTTGGACGGTGACAAGTATGTTCACTTTGAAAGGAATGAACCTGGATTGGAAGTCATCAGAGATGTATTTTGGGCTCATCCGAATGCTGTCAAACTGTTCAACACATTCCCTTATGTAGTGATCATGGATTGCACATACAAGACAAGCAAATATAAACTACCCTTGCTCGAGATTGTTGACCTGACCTCCACAGATAAAACATACTCAATAGCATTCTGCTACATTGGTAGTGAGGGCACAGATGACTACATTTGGGCCTTGGAGTGTATGAAGTCTCTTATTGCCGACCAAGCCAGATTGCCTACAGTGATTGTGACTGACCGAGATCTGGCCTTACTGAGTGCTGTTAAACAAAGCCTTCCCACCACTACCCATTTATTATGCTTGTGGCACATCAACAAGTGTGTTTTGGCAAAGTGCAAATTGTATATTGGCACAAATAATTTTGCTGTAGAGGTTATGGACAAGTGGGCCGAGTTGGTAGATGCTGCAACAGTTGAAGAATTTGAAGGTCATTGGATGGAATTGTTTAAAATGTGCAAGGATAAATACAGCAACTTTATCACTTATTGTTCTACTACATGGTTGGTCCACTAGGAGAAATTTTCCCAGGCATTGACAAATCATGTGACACATTTTGGAACAACAACAAGCAACAGGTACAAGAAATATGTTATTACTTGTTATATGTTTTTCATTTGATAGTTTATTACAGTATTAATTCTTATATGTTTTAAAGTAGAAAGTAATAAGGCGCGTTGTTTGTTTGCAGAGCCGAAGGTGCACATGCCAGCTTGAAGAGGATGTTGCGGAACAGCAAGGGTGACCTGACCACTTCATGGGATGTACCGCATAGTTTGACCATGAATCGTCACACTGAGATAGTAGCATCGTTTGAGCGCAGTATTAACATAATTGATCATATTTTTTCAAGACCCCATTCTACATAAATATTAGAGGATTTGTGTCAAACAAATGCTTGCAACTCATTGATGCTGAACAGACAAGAACGAAGTCCTACGGCGGCAGATGCGATTGCTTAATGAGAGAGACTCATGGACTACCTTGCGGCTGTCAACTTGCAGGTTACTGGTCAACCACTCTCTTGTCAATTGTTTCTATTTGTTATTGAATGTGACACGTTTTTGAATTTGCAGGTTACGGAAGAACTCCGTATGAGGCAATTCATCCATTCTGGAAGAGTCTAAGTTGGGAGCATGTACCTGTTGCAGAGACTGGCAGCTCAAATATTTGCGGCCAAAACCATGGAGAAATGCACCCAGAAGTAGAGGCACTGACACATTATTTCCATTCTTTGGATATTGTAGGGCAGAGTATGGTTAGGAGGAAGCTTCAGGCGATATATTGTCCTGAAAGCAGTTCACTGTGTACTCCTGAGGTTCGGATAAAGTCCAACCGCACACTTAAGTTGAAGGAGAGCAAACCACCCAAGGGTCGAGCAGTAGGATCCTTGACTCGTGATCCTTCAGGGTTTGAACATGTTGACATGTAGATGAAAGCGCCAAAGAAGGCTTCACAAGCAGCAAAGAAGGCTTCACAACCAGCAAAGAAGGCTTCACAACCAGCAAAGAGGAAGAAGTGTGTGAAGAATTCTGATACAAGCTATTTCATGAGTCATTTTCCAGCCTTTCTCCATCCATATATAGACGGAGTTACAAATGTTGAGGATGATGGCAACTGTGGCTATAGATCTATTACTGCATTACTGGGGCATTCCTCTGGTGAGGACGGTTGGCCTTGGGTTAGGGCATCGTTGATAGGAGAACTTGAACATAATATGTTGATGTATGAAGACATGTGGTCCAGACAGATTGTTAATGCCTTACATGATCGACTCACTCTTCCTCATGGTGACCCGGCCACCCCTGATAAATGGATGTAACTGCCAGAGATAGGATACCTTGTGGCAACAAACTTCCAAGTGGTTCTCATAACCTTCTCCTCTAAGGGTTGTAACACATACCTTCCACTGAGAGGAGCCGGTCCATCAGATGTGCATCCTGTTATAGCTATTGGTCATGTGATAAATCACTTTATACATGTATATTTTGATTAAGAACACTAATTGAAATTCGTATTCACCTAGGACAGATGTGATACACAATGTTGCAACAATGTGTAGCACAACAAAACACAATCAGAGTATTAAAAATAAACAAACAGTTAAACAGACAAACACAAGGAGTTGTTAACCCAGTTCGATGAACATCACCTACGTCTGGAGGATACCAATCCAGGAGTCAATTCACTATCAAATAATAGCTCTCAGGTCACATGAAAGTCCCTCCTATACCTAAGTACTCCCCCTTAGTATAGAGCCTCTTTTATGTCCACCACTATTACACAAGTGAATCTAGCTTAGCCCTTCTCCTCTAAGCTATGAGAAAACTTTCTCTAACCCCTAATGACCACTGCCACAGTGATCACGTCATGTTTATCAACAAACAAGTTTGATGAGATTACAACTCAACTAAACAAATCAACTTAGTACTTTGATGAACGAAAGCACTAAGTTGGTACAAAACTCACAAGAGGACTGACAAACAAAAACCCTAAGATCAGTATGTATCACTCTGAATCCGTGTGCAGCTAGGGTTTATAAGTTCCTTTATATAGACGTTCACTTGAGGCTTGGATCTTTAATGGGCTAAACGTCATAGAGTCCACTAACACACTTCTGGAAAGAATCTTCATGGAATCAAATCTTACCAGAATAAAATAACAGAACCAAGTAAAACAGAATTCAAACTTTGAGATAGACTTGGTTCACACGTTATCAATCTTGTTACTTCAGCCAAGATTAAAACAAACACGCCTTCAGAAGATAAAACGCACAACATAGAATAAATCTTCTGAATCCCATACAATCCGCAACCTCACAACAAACTTGACTTTAACGACTGAACCAACAACATATGAAATTTCACCATGTTGCTCCAGATGTTGGCACATATGGTTGCACATCATGGTTTGAGCAAAATGCAGCCAATCAAAAGAACTACAATCTCCCCCTTTGGCCAATTTTTGCTAAAACATGATCAGAAAGTCAAACAATGCAAAAACAACAATACCCATCCATTAACACAAAATAGCACACAGCATATGATGAATTGAACACACTACTGAGTCGGAAAACAGAGCACCATACTTAGTCTGAAACTCAAAAACACTCAACAACAGCAACAACAGCACAAACACAAGCAACAGTACCATTCTCCCCCTTATTAGCAGAATTTGTCAAAGGGTGCAGAGAGCCAGTAGAAGCCAACAAAATATTACAACCAGATTGAATGAAGAATGAACAAATACACTAATCACTAGCATTAGTGTCATCATCAGAAGTACCAGCATCATCTTGATCATTAGCAGCAGCATTGTCGTCAAGAGGCCTCTTGCCTTTAGTCAACTGCAGAATGAGAGTGTCCACATTCTTCTTCCTCAATGTACAACTAGTAATGGTGTCCTGAAGCATCTTAGACACCGCAATAAGCGCAGCAATAGGAGTCTCAGGAGTCTTCTGAGAGGAAGTACCCTCCCCCTGAGTCATCTCAGCCAAACCAGCAACATCCGAAACATGGGCACCAGCTAGCAGCCTGTAATCAATAGTGAGAAGACTAGCCTTCTTGCTAGGAACCTCATCAACAAGGAGAATTTGAGGATGTTGACTCAAGATAATCCCACAAAGTAAACACGGAAACCCAATAGGGAGCTTGACAGCAAAGGTGTCAGCATGCTTCATAGTTTGAGTGTAACACCCCGATTTCCAGGTGTCACTTTAGTAACCAAAAATAGACTTTACGCTGAAAACAGGTAATTTTTTTGTTTGATACCTTTTAAATCAAGCAATAGAAAATAAAGACAAAACCCAACCAACACACAAATATATACACATGTACAGCCTCAGCTGCACTCCCATGTCACGCGCACTCGCAGTGACTCCAAAGTAGTGTGCCCGTAGGCAAATAGTTACAGATCCAGAAGTGTGAGTGAAAAGGTTATAATTACAATCCACTGGGAGAAAGTCGGCCTCAAAATGGCCTAAGCAAAGACTCCTATAGTCCGACTGACTCACTGTGATCCCTCAATAAGAGAACCACACAAAAGCCATGCGTCGGGAACCTACCCCGTCCCAAAAGCAAAACGAATCAGAGCTCTACACAAATATGACGCCCGCCTAACTCTACCAACCCATAACTGCTCACACATCCGAGTCCTCGGCGAACTGAAGACGGCAAGTTGAAGCTCAGCTCCATGCGTCGTAGAACTTCTTTCGTCAGATGTTCACACTCGTCAGTCCGGTCCTCCATGACCCTTCCCCGGTACGTCGCTCGATGACCCACAACATCGATCACCCAAGCGGTGGGGGCATCCCGATCCACAAGCTCATATCTGATCCCCCCCGAGGGAGAGACCATCGAACACCAGTCGGCCATCGACATCTGGCAGCAGGCCGACCGCCCAAACACAAACATACAAACAAAGCCAAGGCGCTAGGGTCAACTCACAGCAATAAGTAGATATACACTCAACATGTGATATGGGGTATAGATATATGTTGATATATATACATATAAACAATCCTAGCATGTTATGGCTCTAACATTGCTTCAATAAACAAACAGCACACAATCTCAGTCAGCATGAATGTATGCGTGAAATGCACAATATGTATCCGGATTTGTGACGCGTTCCCGTTCGCCACAAGTGAAGCATTTTCACTATGGATGGACCATTCCCGTTATCCATCCTGGATGAAATCCATCCTGGATGAACCATTCCCGTTATTCATCCTTGGTGAACCATTCCCGTTATTCACCGAATGATGAACCATTCCCGTTATTCATCATTAATGCAAGGTGAACCATTCCCGTTATTCACCATGATATGCACAGGTGAACCATTCCCGTTATTCACCCGATTGAATGCAACGTGGTTAGCCAAACAACGAATCGTCCTTACCACGAAAGTGTTTAGCTCACAACCCAATCTCAACAAACCCATGAGTTAGTGTCGGTCAATACAACACAACTCGGAGTAAGTGTCGGTCAATACAACACAACTCCATCCACAGAATACACAAGGGTCTAGTGTCGGTCAATACAACACAGCCCAAACAACAAGAGCACTAGGTGTCGGTCAATACAACACGGCTCCACAACAATCCCCAAGAGTACTAGAGTACTCGGTGACTTTCAATCATCACCATAGCTCACCTTAGTGGCTTCCCCCAATTCCGATAACTCTCCAAACCCACAACAAAGTCGACTTTTCCCCGTCTTTCGTAAATATTTTCCCCTTCAGTTCTCCTATGCTTAAACGTTAATAAAAATTGTTTCAATTCGAATTAGTCAAGTTATGAGTTTATTTCTCAAAGTCTAAGTTTCCCAAGTCTTTAGTTTTTCAAAGCTCTATCATTCTAAGTTTTCAAAGATCAACCACCCAAAATACATTTCCCGGGGAAAGTCTAAGAATTCCAACATATGGCTAAGTCTCAAACCCCACATTTGGACTTGCCTAGGGTTGTTCATCCAACCCGAAATATCAAAGATCACCAGATCAATGAATCTCCACTCCGAAATTGCGTCAAAACGCTCAATCCAACAAAAGCACAACATCACAAGTATGGAAAAGCATCATAACATCAACTCATCATCAAAAACAACATCAGATAAAACATAAGTCGAATTTATCGACGCCTATCATGCAGTCATAGCTAATATATAGTAAGTTGCCCTAACCTCGAGCTGATCCAGCTTCGCAAATCAAATCTCCTTCACAGGAATGCCTTGAAACTTCCAAAGTTCCTTCAACTGAACCTCGGAGGAAAAACAAAGCAGAATCCACACAAAATCGATTAGTTCGATCGCAATACAATACATAAACGATAGACAAAGCATCAAAGCTTCAGAATACGACAAACAGGTACGAAAGGACAAGTTTTCGAAAACGAAAAACTCCCCTCCCCTTAGGAAAAACCCACGGCCAAAAGGAGAAAAAGGCTTCGGCTCTTTTTCTTCGATCAAATCAGTTTACAAGGTAGTTTTAGGGTAAAACTAAGGCAAAGAAACTGTCAGAACAATTTTCGGACAATCGGGCCGAAATACGACTACGCAGGGGCATTTTGGTCCAAAATAAAGGCTCAAAACTTCAAAGTTATCAGTTCTGAAAACAAATTTGACAGCAACGATCCTCATGATATCCGTGACAACAAATCCTAAAGGCACGAAGTCATATTAAGTCTTTTCGACAATAAAGTTTCGAAATGTGAGACAAAAAGAGTTTTGAGTCAATTTTTCAGATCCTGGACAACTGAATCGCAATCAGAGTTTACTGACAGAGGTTTTAGACTCAGGGGAACATAAGGAACATAACCCAAGCGAGAAATCAGAGAAATCGGACAATTTTAGAAAAAGCTCAAAACTTAGAGCACAGAAACGACTTCAGAAACTCAGCAGAAACAGAAATCAGAGGCAGGATTCATGATAGTTACCTCGATACCTAGAAGTAGGGACGAACTGCACGAAGATTGGTCAAGTTTTCGCGGAAATCCCCTCCCCCCTTGCTCCCCACGAAATCAGCCACAAATGGAAAGAAAATGAGAGGATTTTGCTTTTTCGCGCTATTTATAGGCGGGTGAAATCGCGGGAAAATGAAAATTTCGCGATTCCGATTTTTGCAGCACGATCACCGAGAAATTCTAAGAGAGATTCTGGCGTCGGAATTCCAGAACTCAAAACAAATATCTAGGATTTGGGAAAAACGATATCGAAAAACTCAAAAGCGGTGTCGGTTAATCTGCCCCGAAAAACTACTTTTTGCTGTGATGCTCAAACGACAAAACTTCCAACTGAAGAAAGATTGGAAACGTCGAAACAAGTCTGGCAACGCGGACGGAATCTTCTTTAGAAGTCCCGAATAGAAAAAGTCTTCATCCATTGCTCGAAAATAGGGTTTCGAAGCAAAGAAATTAGCGTCGGCGGACATCCGAAAAGTGAAACCTATCGTGCGTACAGTCCAGAGTTCCGAAATGAAACGCTGGTCGATGGAAAAATAAAAAGAATCTTTAAATTTTCCGAGAGTTCGAAATCTCACTCAAAACGTTGCTTTAAGAGCGAAATAGCCTATTCTGGACACGCTTGCCATAAGGCAGGTGTGCAGACGACTCGCACTAACTCCGAAAACAGCTACGCAACATTCCTCAAGCAATTCCTGAACTTTCTTCTTCATTAATCTTTCTCAAATGTCAAACTCCTGTCACGCTTACACTATTTCTACGTGTGAGTCGGAAACTTAACTTGTTCTGAAAATCCAGGTCTTACAATACTCCCCTCCAAAAAGAAAGTTTCGTCCTCGAAACTCAGAGCTCTGCAAAAAGTTCGGAATACAGTTCCTTGATCTTATCTTCCAATTCCCATGTAGTAGTGCCTGTGTCATTGTTCCTCAAAATCTTTACTTAAGCAATCTGCCTTCCCCTTAACTGTTTCACTCTTCTATCCCCACTGCTAACTATCGGCGTCTCAAAAGACAAAACATCATTCAACCTCATGTCGTCTGACTCGATTACTTGCGTCGGACCTCTGCTTGAAATGATACCGGTTGGCATTCCGTGCAGTCGCACAACCTTAGCCACTTACTTCTTTACTTTCGGTCGTCCGGAATTCTTCTTAAACTCAGTGCCTCTCTGTCATCATAAAGTAGATACTCAACTTGTCCTCGTGATCTTCATCTACAGTCCATCACTTGTTCGTTCGATAACTCTTAGACGAAACATTGTGTTGGAATCTAATAGTCCATTAACGTCACATCCAACTTCGTAACTATCATCACTCGCACAATGAAATCAATCTCCTACTTAGTCACCATTCGAATTAAAAATCGACTTATGTCCTTATTTCTTGTCCTTCACTAATCTTATCCCCTTCAACATCAAGTTATCAACAACTTATAAGATAATCCTCTTCTTAATATCTAACAATCCATTATTATCGTCTTCTTCCTTAGAACTTCCCTCACTCAAACCTATTTACACTTACTGAAATCCCTAACACTTCGCACGAATCGAGACTTATCCTCTAGAAGATTAAATCATAACTATACCTCAAGGGACTTAACTAGCCATTACATCTTCCGATCCTTCAACATTCTGAGATTTAACTCTTATCGTAACCGCTAACACCACTAAATCTCTTATGTGTACATGAATCTCAGCTCACTAGGTCAACCTTAGCCCTAGGATTCTCATTCAACTTTAGTAAAATTCACTTGTTACTCGTAATATGCATTATCAAAATCCATAAAAAAGTCCCATTGACTCTTATACTCTACGAAACTCGTCAAAATATAACAACCTCAGGTATTCATCTTAATACTAACACCTTCCTTTCTGTGACTCAATCACCATCTCGTCAATCAACTTCTTAATCTCTCAATCAAATTCTGACAAACTTCGAGTCCTACACCTTAGACAGACATTCATAGATTTAAAACCTACACCTTCACCAAGTTTGGTCCTCTAATAACATTTAATTCTTCAATACTTCTTAAATGAATATCCGTTCCTTAAAACTATAACTCCTTCACTTACCCAAACGACCTGATAAGTGTCGTCATGCTTCCACACTCACCACTTGATCCTGCTATCCATAATCATAACTTATTATGCTAACATCATTCAAATCTTATCACATGGTCATGATGTCCGCAACCTCATAATCAACATCAATCGATCACCAACCTTAACACTCCACACAACCCAGAATTCCCTTACTTCAAGATCTCTCTTATACTACACCTCAATGGTCTTAACCCGAAACTCACCTTCAGGTCTTCAATCTTCTAAGATTCAACTCCTATTGTCACAGCTACAACTGTAAGATCTCTTACTCGTATGCGATTCTCGACTCTCAAGATTCAATCTTAACCCTAAGATTTCAATCCAACTTAGTAAATCTCACTTAGTAATCTCAGCATATTTCCTTGGAATCCATATCACCAACCTCAAGTATTCAACTTATGCTAAAACTTTCTTTCTCCAACTTAATCATTAATTCAACACTTTTCAAGCGAAAATTCATCTCTTAAGACTATAATGTCTCCACATATTAATCCAACGCTTAGCAAAACTTATTCCTCGAACTCGACTATAACAATCTAGTTCAGAGTTAATTCTTCTCAATCTCGCTACCATCCAACAATCATCTATAACCGGATATTAAATCCAACCTATCTAATCTCTAATAATCCCACGTCAGAAATCACATAACCTATGACTTCATAACTTCCGAGAAAATACTTAAAGATTTTCCAACATCAATTCTATTGGCTTAGTCTACCTCTACTTGGAGTAATCACACGAACTAACCAATCAATGTCTATACGAAAATCATCAACTTCCAAAGGTTCAAATCTTAATCTTGTACAATCAAATGCTTAACACGAACTTTCCTCCCAAATCCGACTAATCCTCAATCAATTCAAATTCATCTTACCCGTCCTTCTATCAAAGTCCATAACCAGCTGTGATTCCGAATATCACCCCCTCAATATTAGGTTGATCAGGCCTAATACATCGAAGGTGGAAATTTAGAAAAACCCACTGGAACAGACAATGAGATCCTAACATCCAGTAACCACAATTATCCTGATATCAAGTTCCTAACGATTCCGCTACGGAACCACACACCCTCAATCCATGTAAAAGATTAATCCTTCCTCGTCAATTGAGTCAAAGGTCCAACAATCTTGGCAAATCCCTCAATGAAGCGTCTATAATATCCAGCTAAATCCACAGAACTTCTGATCTCTGTCACCATCTTCGGTTGCTCCCAAGCCAAAACAGTCTCCACTTTCGCTGGATCCACAGCTATGCCCTCCTTCGAGATAGCATGGCCTAAGAAATTGACTTCCTCCAGCCAGAATTCACACTTGGAAGGGTTCTCATACAGCTTTTTCTCTCTCAACAATTGTAAAACTTGGCGCAAATGTCCTTCATGTTTATTCGCGTCCTTCGAATAGATCAATATGTCCTCAATAAACACCACCACACGCCGATCTAAGAACTCCTGAAAGATGCGGTTCATGTAATCCATGAAAACAGCAGGTACATTCGTCACTCCAAACGGCATCACTAGGTACTCGTAGTGTCCTTAACGTGTCCTGAAAGCAGTCTTCGGTATATCCTCAATCTTCACTCTGATCCGACGATAGCCTGACCTCAAATCTATCTTGGAAAATACGGTAGCCCCTCGTAGTTGGTCCATCAAATCATCTATCCTCGGCAACGGGTATCTGTTCTTGATCGTCGCCTTGTTCAATTGTCGATAATCCACCCACGATCTCGACCTTCCGTCCTTCTTCTTGACTAAAAGCACTGGCGCTCCCCATGGTGAAACACTCGGTCGAATGAATCCCTTTTGCCGAAAGATCCTCTAACGACTCCGCTTCAAAACTAAACGCCCTAAAATCCTACGATTCGTACCCATAAGGAATTTCCCTGAGATCCTAGCTTCCTTATCAACGCCTCGGTAAAACAACTCCCTAGCTCCGCGTGCTATTCTAGATCTCGTGTAACCTCTATAGTTAAATCACGAGCAACTTCGAATAAGGTCCTACTAGGGATAATAATCATAGGATCATAGTCTAAGTAGTAAATACAAGTTAGGCGCGTCACACTCGCTTGAATATAAAAGAGTAAGTTATTCTAGAATACGAGAACAGTTAAAATATTACCATCGTTCCCACGTTCTTCCTCGTTCGACTCCTCAACTCTTGCTCCTCCCTTGATATGAATCCTTTCCTCTGTAGCAAGTTGTTTTCCTTTCCCAACATTCCCTGATGATTCGCCCCTGAGTGCCTTGCAATCTTGGGAGAAATGTCCCGGTTGGTTGCAATTGAAGCATAGACTTTCTTTGGTCTTGCAGTTCACAGCTAGATGCCCCTCTCGGTTACACTTGAAGCATCTCCGTCCAATCACTGAGCATTTGTTAGCAAAATGCCCAAACTTTCTGCAACGAGTAGATGTCACTCCTTTGTCACCAACTGGCTTCCCCCCCAGTATCAGCAGTCGTCGGTTTGTACTCTCTTGAGATAAGATTTCTTCCCTCGGAACGCTGATATGGTCCCCACTTATGGTAACTCTTCCTTCCGTTGTAGCCTTGGGAACCTGACCTCATTGGTCCCCCAGCTCCAATTCGGTTCATTCCTCTTTATTGATACATTGCTGTCGCCATCAGTCGTTGATGATGCTCACATGTAGCCTCCGCCATCCGGTTAAGATCCACCATCCTATATCCCATCGAACGTCCGATTAGTACTAACCATACGGTAGCACTAGACAAACCACTCAATCCGATTGAGTAGTAACGCAAGCAATTAGAGCGAAAATCGCTCTGCAGACAATCAATTTTCACTCTTTGCAGAGTCACACAACCTAGCACAGAAGACCTATTCCCCAAAGACTCCCAAAAGACTCGACTAAGCTCTGATACCACAATGTAACACCCCGATTTCCAGGTGTCACTTTAGTAACCAAAAATAGACTTTACGCTGAAAACAGGTAATTTTTTTGTTTGATACCTTTTAAATCAAGCAATAGAAAATAAAGACAAAACCCAACCAACACACAAATATATACACATGTACAGCCTCAGCTGCACTCCCATGTCACGCGCACTCGCAGTGACTCCAAAGTAGTGTGCCCGTAGGCAAATAGTTACAGATCCAGAAGTGTGAGTGAAAAGGTTATAATTACAATCCACTGGGAGAAAGTCGGCCTCAAAATGGCCTAAGCAAAGACTCCTATAGTCCGACTGACTCACTGTGATCCCTCAATAAGAGAACCACACAAAAGCCATGCGTCGGGAACCTACCCCGTCCCAAAAGCAAAACGAATCAGAGCTCTACACAAATATGACGCCCGCCTAACTCTACCAACCCATAACTGCTCACACATCCGAGTCCTCGGCGAACTGAAGACGGCAAGTTGAAGCTCAGCTCCATGCGTCGTAGAACTTCTTTCGTCAGATGTTCACACTCGTCAGTCCGGTCCTCCATGACCCTTCCCCGGTACGTCGCTCGATGACCCACAACATCGATCACCCAAGCGGTGGGGGCATCCCGATCCACAAGCTCATATCTGATCCCCCCCGAGGGAGAGACCATCGAACACCAGTCGGCCATCGACATCTGGCAGCAGGCCGACCGCCCAAACACAAACATACAAACAAAGCCAAGGCGCTAGGGTCAACTCACAGCAATAAGTAGATATACACTCAACATGTGATATGGGGTATAGATATATGTTGATATATATACATATAAACAATCCTAGCATGTTATGGCTCTAACATTGCTTCAATAAACAAACAGCACACAATCTCAGTCAGCATGAATGTATGCGTGAAATGCACAATATGTATCCGGATTTGTGACGCGTTCCCGTTCGCCACAAGTGAAGCATTTTGACTATGGATGGACCATTCCCGTTATCCATCCTGGATGAAATCCATCCTGGATGAACCATTCCCGTTATTCATCCTTGGTGAACCATTCCCGTTATTCACCGAATGATGAACCATTCCCGTTATTCATCATTAATGCAAGGTGAACCATTCCCGTTATTCACCATGATATGCACAGGTGAACCATTCCCGTTATTCACCCGATTGAATGCAACGTGGTTAGCCAAACAACGAATCGTCCTTACCACGAAAGTGTTTAGCTCACAACCCAATCTCAACAAACCCATGAGTTAGTGTCGGTCAATACAACACAACTCGGAGTAAGTGTCGGTCAATACAACACAACTCCATCCACAGAATACACAAGGGTCTAGTGTCGGTCAATACAACACAGCCCAAACAACAAGAGCACTAGGTGTCGGTCAATACAACACGGCTCCACAACAATCCCCAAGAGTACTAGAGTACTCGGTGACTTTCAATCATCACCATAGCTCACCTTAGTGGCTTCCCCCAATTCCGATAACTCTCCAAACCCACAACAAAGTCGACTTTTCCCCGTCTTTCGTAAATATTTTCCCCTTCAGTTCTCCTATGCTTAAACGTTAATAAAAATTGTTTCAATTCGAATTAGTCAAGTTATGAGTTTATTTCTCAAAGTCTAAGTTTCCCAAGTCTTTAGTTTTTCAAAGCTCTATCATTCTAAGTTTTCAAAGATCAACCACCCAAAATACATTTCCCGGGGAAAGTCTAAGAATTCCAACATATGGCTAAGTCTCAAACCCCACATTTGGACTTGCCTAGGGTTGTTCATCCAACCCGAAATATCAAAGATCACCAGATCAATGAATCTCCACTCCGAAATTGCGTCAAAACGCTCAATCCAACAAAAGCACAACATCACAAGTATGGAAAAGCATCATAACATCAACTCATCATCAAAAACAACATCAGATAAAACATAAGTCGAATTTATCGACGCCTATCATGCAGTCATAGCTAATATATAGTAAGTTGCCCTAACCTCGAGCTGATCCAGCTTCGCAAATCAAATCTCCTTCACAGGAATGCCTTGAAACTTCCAAAGTTCCTTCAACTGAACCTCGGAGGAAAAACAAAGCAGAATCCACACAAAATCGATTAGTTCGATCGCAATACAATACATAAACGATAGACAAAGCATCAAAGCTTCAGAATACGACAAACAGGTACGAAAGGACAAGTTTTCGAAAACGAAAAACTCCCCTCCCCTTAGGAAAAACCCACGGCCAAAAGGAGAAAAAGGCTTCGGCTCTTTTTCTTCGATCAAATCAGTTTACAAGGTAGTTTTAGGGTAAAACTAAGGCAAAGAAACTGTCAGAACAATTTTCGGACAATCGGGCCGAAATACGACTACGCAGGGGCATTTTGGTCCAAAATAAAGGCTCAAAACTTCAAAGTTATCAGTTCTGAAAACAAATTTGACAGCAACGATCCTCATGATATCCGTGACAACAAATCCTAAAGGCACGAAGTCATATTAAGTCTTTTCGACAATAAAGTTTCGAAATGTGAGACAAAAAGAGTTTTGAGTCAATTTTTCAGATCCTGGACAACTGAATCGCAATCAGAGTTTACTGACAGAGGTTTTAGACTCAGGGGAACATAAGGAACATAACCCAAGCGAGAAATCAGAGAAATCGGACAATTTTAGAAAAAGCTCAAAACTTAGAGCACAGAAACGACTTCAGAAACTCAGCAGAAACAGAAATCAGAGGCAGGATTCATGATAGTTACCTCGATACCTAGAAGTAGGGACGAACTGCACGAAGATTGGTCAAGTTTTCGCGGAAATCCCCTCCCCCCTTGCTCCCCACGAAATCAGCCACAAATGGAAAGAAAATGAGAGGATTTTGCTTTTTCGCGCTATTTATAGGCGGGTGAAATCGCGGGAAAATGAAAATTTCGCGATTCCGATTTTTGCAGCACGATCACCGAGAAATTCTAAGAGAGATTCTGGCGTCGGAATTCCAGAACTCAAAACAAATATCTAGGATTTGGGAAAAACGATATCGAAAAACTCAAAAGCGGTGTCGGTTAATCTGCCCCGAAAAACTACTTTTTGCTGTGATGCTCAAACGACAAAACTTCCAACTGAAGAAAGATTGGAAACGTCGAAACAAGTCTGGCAACGCGGACGGAATCTTCTTTAGAAGTCCCGAATAGAAAAAGTCTTCATCCATTGCTCGAAAATAGGGTTTCGAAGCAAAGAAATTAGCGTCGGCGGACATCCGAAAAGTGAAACCTATCGTGCGTACAGTCCAGAGTTCCGAAATGAAACGCTGGTCGATGGAAAAATAAAAAGAATCTTTAAATTTTCCGAGAGTTCGAAATCTCACTCAAAACGTTGCTTTAAGAGCGAAATAGCCTATTCTGGACACGCTTGCCATAAGGCAGGTGTGCAGACGACTCGCACTAACTCCGAAAACAGCTACGCAACATTCCTCAAGCAATTCCTGAACTTTCTTCTTCATTAATCTTTCTCAAATGTCAAACTCCTGTCACGCTTACACTATTTCTACGTGTGAGTCGGAAACTTAACTTGTTCTGAAAATCCAGGTCTTACATTGAGCAAAGACATATTCACCAAAATCAAACTGAGCCTTAGTACCAATCAGATAAATTAATTTTGCCAAACCTGAAGAAATATCTGAGTTGTGGGTGGTAGGAGCCCAATTTGCAGCACCAATGCGATTCAAGATAGCATACTTTACACTCAAATGAGTAGAAGACAACAAGCCTTTGACAAGCCATTCCATAACCTGACCAGCCGTGAGTTCATTAGTGATAACACTCAAGGACAGCTCTTCATTTCCTGTGACAATAGTGCTCCTTCCCAAATACTGATTAATGATCTCAGGAGAAAAATGTACACACCTACCACGCACAAAAACTTTCCTGAAATCAGGATGCCCAGACACAGTGCAATTTGTAGTTATATTCACAATAAATTCTCTCACCAACTTGTCATAGCAGCCTCCAATCTCAGTAACAGTTTTCAACAACCCAGCAGCCTCAATAAGTTCCATAATTTCTTGACAATGCAAAATCTCACCAGTCAATTCCCTCTCTTGAGCAATCCTGCGCTGATAAACATACTTCCACTTACCAACACTTTCTTCAGAGTGAAAGGAAATGTTATCCAAAGGAGCAGCAGGCACGTTTTCTGGAATTCGTTTCCCAATCTTGCGCTTTCGAGCAGCAGAACCAGTATCTGTCTTATCCAACTCCACAGTTGGAGTCTCATCAACAACAGGAGTAGCATTATCTTTGTGAACCTTTCTTTTGAAATTCTGTACAACTGGAGTATCATCATCAAGAATAATGACCTTCTTGCGCTTCTTGTTCTCACTCAAACCCAAACCTAACTTCTTGCAAGAGGAACGCGTAGAGTACTTACGAACAACAGTCATCTTTCGCCTCTTTGAAGCAACAGAAGCAGAAGCACCAAGGGTGTTGAGCAACACCTCATCAAATTCTGAGTTCTCAATGACATTCTGAACATCCTCGACATGCATATCTTTATCAACAGAGGGAGTAGAGTTGGGAACAATTACCTCTTCCTCAAGATGATCAGAATCCTTGTTGCAATCAGAATCACCACCGTGGCTTGATTGATTATTGCTTGGTGATGGAACAATTGGATCTACATCTGCATGTAAAACTTCCTTGAGAGGAGTTTCCAACACTTCAGTGATACAAGGATCAGCAACATCATCACCTGTACTTGAGTTGATTTCAGCCTCGGAATTTACTCCCTGGGTTGCCTCAGAGCTTCTCGTTACCATCTTCTTCTTTGCTTTGGACGCATCTGACTTGGATCGAGCCTTATTCCCTTTCATCTTACTCGGATCAGACGATGGTTGAGGAATACCTTGAGCAATTGCGATTTCAGAGGTATGAGGAGAGGATTTTGAAACCTTTGAAGATTTTGGGGTTTTGGATTTCAAACCCAATACCTTTACCCCGTAAGCATTCATCTCAGGAGTGAGTTTCTTGCTAGAATCTTGACTCATGGTGAAGAGGACACAAAGAAAGAAACACGGGTCTTCAAGAAAAGGATGGACGGTTTTGGAGTGAGTTGCAGAGATTTGAAGTTGTGCAGTGGAGGTTGCAGGAGAGGTTATCAAGAAACAATGGAAATTCCGGATTAAGCGTGCCTCAAAAGTTATGACAGAAGAGCCGTTGGCACACCACAATCCCTTTGATTGCTATAATTCCTCAAATAGGCAGATACCCAATAACTGTCTCAAATTTTCAAACTGTGTGGCATCCAGAGCTTTGGTAAAAATATCTGCTAACTGCTTTTCAGTTGAGACATGTTCCAAAGTAACAGTACCATCTTCAACCAACTCCCTGATGAAATGATGACGAATATCAATATGTTTTGTTCTGCTGTGCTGAATTGGATTTTTGGATATGTTGATAGCACTTAGATTGTCACAAAACAATGTCATAACATCTTGTTGCACATTATACTCCTTTAACATTTGTTTCATCCACATCAACTGAGTGCAACTGCTTCCAGCAGCTATATATTCAGCTTCTGCCGTAGAGAGAGAGACACAATTTTGCTTTTTACTGAACCAAGAAATTAGATTGTTTCCAAGAAAAAAACATCCACCTGATGTGCTCTTCCTATCATCAGCACTTCCAGCCCAATCCGCATCACAGTAACCTGTTAACACTGAATTAGTGTTGTGAGAGTACAAAATGCCATAATCACTTGTACCACTGATATACTTAATGATCCTTTTCACTTGAATGAGATGACTAGTCTTTGGTTCTGCTTGATACCTAGCACAAACTCCAACTGCAAAAGTAATATCTGGTCTGCTGGCAGTGAGATACAAAAGACTTCCAATCATGCTTCTATATAAACTAGGATCCACATCAGTACCTTTCTCATCCTTTGTGAGCTTGATATGAGTTGCAGCAGGTGTTCTTTTGTGACCCGCATTCTCAAGACCAAACTTCTTAACAATCCCCTTAGCATACTTACTTTGTGTAATGAATAAAGTATCTTCCATCTGTTTTACCTGAAGTCCCAGAAAGTAAGTTAATTCACCTACAAGACTCATTTCAAACTCAGATTTCATTTGTTCAACAAATTGTTCCACCATCTGGTTCGACATGCCACCAAACACAATGTCATCAACATAAATTTGAGCTATCATAAGTTCACTGCCATTTTTCTTAACAAACAAGGTCTTGTCAATGCCACTTTTGTCATAACCATTGTTGGTCAGAAATTCTGTTAATCTTTCATACCATGCTCTAGGTGCTTGTTTTAAGCCATACAGAGCCTTTTTCAATCTGTATACATGATCTGGAAAACTTGGATCTACAAACCCTTTAGGCTGTTCCACATAGACTTCTTCATTCAAGTAACCATTCAAGAATGCACTCTTGACATCCATCTGATATAGTCTGAATTTTAGCAAACATGCTACTCCCAACAACAACCTGATAGATTCAAGACGAGCAACAGGAGCAAAAGTTTCATCAAAGTCTATTCCTTCTATTTGAGAGTATCCCTGAGCAACTAGACGAGATTTGTTCCTTGTCACATTACCACTTTCATCAGACTTGTTCCTGAATATCCACTTAGTTCCCACAACATTTGCATCATCAGGTCTTGGAACCAATTCCCACACTTCATTCCTCTTGAACTGTCCCAGTTCCTCTTGCATGGATTGAATCCAGAACTCATCAGTCAGAGCTTCTTTGACGTTCTTTGGTTCTATTTTTGATATGAAGCCATTAGAGACTAGATCCCTTGACCTAGTAATAACCCCATCATTCAGATCACCAATGATATTTTCCTTTGGATGTATCTTCTGAATTCTAATAGAGGGTTCTTTGGTAGCAACAGGCAGTTGAGAGACAGTGCTTTCTTGCTCATTTGGGAATTGAATTTCTGGCTCATCTAGTTCCACATTTGTACACTCATATGGTAGATCATCTTCATCATGAGCTTGTCCCGTTCTCTCATTGGATGTATCATCAACAACTACATTAATGGATTCCATCATGACTTTAGTACGAATATTATAAACTCTGTATGCTCTGCTGTTTCCAGAATACCCCAGAAATATTCCAACTTCACTTTTAGGATCCAGTTTTCTCCTGTGTTCTCTATCAGACAGAATGTAACACTTGCTGCCAAAAACATGAAAATACTTCACTGTAGGTTTTTTCCCTTTCCATAGTTCATACTGAGTGACTGTATCTCCTTGACGAATAGTGACGCGATTGTGAATGTAGCAGGCAGTGTTAATAGCCTCAGCCCAAAAATGATATGGTAGATTTTCAGCATGCAACATAGCTCTGGCAGATTCTTGCAATGTTCTGTTCTTCCTTTCAACCACTCCGTTTTGTTGAGGAGTGATAGGAGCAGAGAATTCATGTTTGATTCCTTCAGAGGAGCAGAACTCAGAGAATTGACCATTCTCAAATTCTTTTCCATGATCACTTCTTATTTTAACAATCCCACTCCCTTTTTCCCTTTGCACTTGGAGACATAGTTCTTTGAACACTTCAAAGGTGTCTGACTTCTCCTTCAGAAATTCTACCCAAGTGAATCTGGAAAAATCATCTACGCATACAAAAACGTACCTTTTTCCTCCCAGACTTTCCACTTGCATTGGCCCCATCAAATCCATGTGTAGTAATTCAAGCACTTTTGATGTAGTCAGATGTTGTAGCTTCTGGTGGGACATTTTGACTTGCTTCCCAATCTGACATTCACCACAAACCTTTCCTTCTTGAATTTTCAACTTTGGTATTCCTTTAACTGCTTCCTCAGCGACAATTCTTTTCATACTCTTAAGATTCAGATGACCTAACTTTTGGTGCCAGATTCTAACTTCATCTTCCTTAGACATCAAACATCGAGCAGACAAGGATGTTGTTTCAGAGGTCCACATGTAGCAGTTGTCCTTTGATCTGGCTCCTCTCATTAGCACATCCTTGTTCTTATTTTTGACAACACACCCAGATTGTTTGAACACCACCTTCAAGCCTTGGTCACAAAGTTGACTTATGCTGATCAAGTTTGCAGTTAAACCTTCAACTAACAGAACATCATCAAGGTTTGGAGACCCTGTGTCAGACAATTTTCCAATTCCTCTGATCTTTCCTTTGGCTCCATCACCGAAAGTAACAAAGCTCTTAGCATGTGGTTTCATTTTCTCCAGATAACTCTTCACTCCTGTCATGTGTCTGGAACATCCACTATCGAAGTACCAGTCTTCTTTTGATGATGCACGCAGAGAGGTGTGAGCAATGAGAGCAGTAGCATTAACCTTGGGCTTCCACCTGCTTTTGCCTGGACTTTTCTTTTCATACTCTCGTGATACATCTTGAAGTATAGGATATCCATAAAGCTTGAAACAATATGGTCTAATGTGACCAAATCTCCCACAAAAATGACATCTCCAAGTTGAATTTTGATAGTTCCTGACTGGAGCATACGAATGTGTAACTGATTGCTGGGGCCTGCGGTTCCACATTTTAACATTTGATTGCCTTCCAATCTGCACATGTTCCTTAGTCATGTTCTGGCTTGCCTTGTTAACAGCACGATAATCAAATCCTATCCCAGTCTTATCACCTGCATTTTTTCCAACATCAAGAATTTCATCCAGAATATCAGTGCTTTTACTCATCATGCGAATGGACTTGGTCATTCCTTCCATTTTTGAGTTCAATAAGGCCACTTCTTCAGTTAGCTTCTTCTTCTCAGCTTGAAGCTCAAAAACTTGCTTCTTCTGTTGCTGACCGTAGATACATGCTTCTTTCCACTTAGTGTAGAGAAGCTTATAAGCTTCAGCAAGTTCCTCATCAGAGATCTCCTTGTCACTGTCCCCATCATCTGAATCACATCTAACCATGAATGAAGTTACTCTGTTTGCTGTTACATCTTCACCTTCTGTATCAGATTCATCATCAGACCAAGTGGTGACCATCCCTTTCTTTTGTTTCTTCAAATAGGTGGCACATTCAGCCCTGATGTGGCCAAAACCTTCACATTCATGACATTGAACCCCTCGGCCATTTCCTGTCTTGTCTTCATCTTTCACTCTTCTTTGAAATTGCTGATTCTTGAAGTTGTCAAGCCGTTTGTCTTGCACATTTGGCCTCGATCGCTTATCCAGCCTTTTCAAAACCTTGTTGAATTTTCTTCCCAGAAGAGCTATGGCTTCTGATATGCTTTCACCAGTTTCATTATCAGACATATCTTCATCTAAATCTGTGCTTGAGACAAGAGCAATGCTTTTATTTCTTTTCTCAGGTCTATCATTTTGAGTCATTTCAAAAGTCATCAAGGATCCAATAAGCTCATCCACCTTGATACTGCTTATGTCTTGAGCTTCTTCAATAGCAGTTACTTTCATGTCAAACTTCTTAGGAAGAGATCTGAGAATCTTTCTCACAAGCTTCTCCTCTGACATTTGTTCTCCCAAAGCGAAAGAGGAGTTTGCCATATCACGCAGTATCATATGAAAATCAGAGATGGTCTCATCTTCCTTCATCTTTAAGTTCTCAAACTGAGTTGTTAGAATCTGAAGCCTTGACATTCTAACTCTGGAAGTCCCCTCATGAGCAGTCTTGAGAATCTCCCGAGCATCCTTTGCCACAGTGCAAGTGTTGATCAATCGGAACATGTTTTTATCCACTCCATTGAATATAGCATTTAGCGCTTTAGAGTTACCCAACGCCTCCTCATCCTCTTCTTTGTTCCATTCATCCTCAGGTTTCAACTCACCAACAGATGACCCTTCCTTGGGTATGTTCACCGGATGTTTCCAACCTTTGACAATAGCCTTCCAGGTCTTGCTGTCAATTGATTTGAGAAACGCAATCATGCGAGCCTTCCAGTAGTCGTAGTTGGTGCCATCCAGAATAGGTGGTCTATTCACAGAGCCACCTTCCTTTGAGTTGTCCATTGGAACCGAATCTGTTTTCCCTGGAGCTCACCCAACCAGAACAGGGTGCCTGCTCTGATACCAATTGAAATTCGTATTCACCTAGGACAGATGTGATACACAATGTTGCAACAATGTGTAGCACAACAAAACACAATCAGAGTATTAAAAATAAACAAACAGTTAAAAAGACAAACACAAGGAGTTGTTAACCCAGTTCGGTGAACATCACCTACGTCTGGAGGATACCAATCCAGGAGTCAATTCACTATCAAATAATAGCTCTCAGGTCACATGAAAGTCCCTCCTATACCTAAGTACTCCCCCTTAGTATAGAGCCTCTTTTATGTCCACCACTATTACACAAGTGAATCTAGCTTAGCCCTTCTCCTCTAAGCTATGAGAAAACTTTCTCTAACCCCTAATGACCACTGCCACAGTGATCACGTCATGTTTATCAACAAACAAGTTTGATGAGATTACAACTCAACTAAACAAATCAACTTAGTACTTTGATGAACGAAAGCACTAAGTTGGTACAAAACTCACAAGAGGACTCACAAACAAAAACCCTAAGATCAGTATGTATCACTCTGAATCCGTGTGCAGCTAGGGTTTATAAGTTCCTTTATATAGACGTTCACTTGAGGCTTGGATCTTTAATGGGCTAAACGTCATAGAGTCCACTAACACACTTCTGGAAAGAATCTTCATGGAATCAAATCTTACCAGAATAAAATAACAGAACCAAGTAAAACAGAATTCAAACTTTGAGATAGACTTGGTTCACACGTTATCAATCTTGTTACTTCAGCCAAGATTAAAACAAACACGCCTTCAGAAGATAAAACGCACAACATAGAATAAATCTTCTGAATCCCATACAATCAGCAACCTCACAACAAACTTGACTTTAACGACTGAACCAACAACATATGAAATTTCACCATGTTGCTCCAGATGTTGGCACATATGGTTGCACATCATGGTTTGAGCAAAATGCAGCCAATCAAAAGAACTACACTAATATTTTGGTTACCTACTACTAGCTTGTCAATTAATTTTTGTATTTGGAAGTTATCTAATTTTGCGGTTATTCCCTATAATATAGCTCCATTTAACTCCTGGACACCCTATGCCGCCTATTGCTCCCCAGTGGCAATGACATGCTGATGCTGCCTCCGGATACTGGCGCGACCCATATGGTCTTCGTTTTGACATGTTCGCTGCAGAATTCCAAGCTTGGCTTGCGAATTTTGCTCCTCTTAGTCATATTCAGGATAGCTATGTGGACATCACCACAGATTGAGTGTTCCCTATCGTGTAATATTCATTTGTAAACACTCTGTAATATTAATTTGATGGCTCTTATCCTTTGGTTGTTAAGGATAACTATGTAGACAGAACCATAGATTGACAGGTCACTGCGTGTAATGTTCATTTGCTGCTTTTGGTAATATTAATTTGTTGTTACGTTGTTAATTTGATGGTCCTTGCATAGTAAATACACAAATACAAAGTCTTGTCACATTTGTCATTTAATTTCATTAATTAGCAAATCACAGAAGTGCAGATGAGAGAAGCAGAAATAAGGACAAGGAAAAATGAAAAGAATGGAAAGTGTGGGAACCATAACCTGCTAAGTGATTCCCCTCCTGTCATTTCCATCATCAAAGTCTTGTCATTTCCATCCACTACACGACTAACTATAAACCTGACATTACTCTCAACCACAAACCCCAACCACACTTCTACCAGCCACCAATACACCATAAATCTTATGATCATTCTGCTATAAATCTCTATTGTGTCTTGCCTCTTCTTTTTATTCTTCTTCTTCATCCTCTTTTTCCTGTCTTGTAACGAAGAAAAAAAAATCACACAACTGAACAAGACCGAAATGCATTCGTCCGCCATTGCAAACGTCAAGGCAACACTTCTGGCAGCTCTCGTCCTCTCATTCCTAGCCCGGCTGGCGCCATCCAGGCTGCCATGTATGCCCGTAGATCCACCACTAACACACCACTAATTCCGACACAGGAAATCGTGAGGCGTGTGCTTGAACACGAATCAACCGAAACCGATCCCTGATTTCAAATCAAATGCTTGGCTATCAGCCTTGCAATTGTAGGGATTTGCCACTCCGCTGGGCACAATCACAGCGAATGTTGAGAGTGTGGAGAATGTTGTTGCTGTTATCAAATCTTGCACTCCTAATGGTTTCGGAGATGCGAAAGTTACCCTCAAGGTATTTCCTTGCTTTTGTCCCCCTTCTATAACCGTGCATCGTTCCTATTTATTTCTCTCACGATTGCAATAATTTAGGACCCTACGGGCACCGCTGATGCTAGCATCCATCGCAAGGCCTTCACTCACAGTGAATTTGCGAATGGCATAACTGTTGGATCTGTTCTCGTTCTCCAAAAGGTCTATCCTCAAGAACCTAAACATTAAGCTTGCTTCATTTGGACAACTATGTTTTGCATGGTTGGATTAAAGTCTGCAATTTACTTGCAAGTTGCTATGTTTTCACCGAGATGATCTATTTGTTATCTTAATATAACATTGCCCAACGTAGTCAAGGTATTTCCAAAGGATTGCGGACCCCATGACTTCATCGATATCACAAAGGAATAATTTTGTTTTTCGTGTTGCTTCTGGTTAATTTGGTTGTGTAACCTTTGAACTATTTGTCATGTATTATTTATGTTATTTTTCATGCATTGGATTATTTATCTATAAGAGTCTTAATATTAAGACTAAAAATAGAAAGCATGTAAATAAAAAGAGTCATAATATAAAGAGTCCCATATGGTCCACAAAAAAATATACATAACATACAAGAGTCATAAAATCACTCTCCCTGACCCGACCCCTACGACCTCCTCTAGGTCCACGAGCTCTACCTCCCCGAGCACCCTCTCCAAGAGCACCCTCTCCACGAGCTCTGCCTCCACGGGCTCTGTGTAACACCCCGATTTCCAGGTGTCACTTTAGTAACCAAAAATAATCTTTACGCGGAAAACAGGTAATTTTTTTTTTGTTTGTTTCCTTTTAATAAAAGCAATAAAGAAATAAAGACAAAGCCCAACAACTAAACTAACCGATAAACAACATATACAAAGGTACAGCCTCTGCTGCACTATCCCGTCACGCGCACACGCAGTGACTCCAAGGTAGCGTGCCCGTAGGCGAATATATACAAACCAGAACTGTACGCAAAAGCATCAAATATACCACTATCCAAGAGAAAGTCGGCCTCAAAATGGCCTCAACCCAAGACCCCTATAGTCCGACAGACTCTCTGTGATCCTCAGCAAGAGAACCACACAAAAAGCCATATATCGGGAACCTACCCGGTCCCAAAAGTAAGACGAATCAGAGCTATGACAGTGACAACCAACTCAAAAGACTCTAACCACCCATACCCCACACTACTATCATCGACCCTCCCTCGATCAGGCATGAAGTCCGGGTCCTCGTCGAAAGCTTCAGTAATAGTCGTTCCGCTCCGGGTCTTTCCCGCACAACGAATCATCACGAACCGGCTGACAGACGCCTGGCAGCAGGCCGACCGCCCAAACACAAACATACAAACAAAGCCAAGGCGCTAGGGTCAACTTACAGAATACAATAGATATACAATCAACTCGTGATAAAGGGGGTATATACATAGGTTGTATATATATACATATAAGTTATGTATTGCCTACTCTAAGGTATATACATAGCATGTTCTCGAATCTCCTACACAGTTCAATCATTAATACCTAACGATGTTCATCAACATCAAATCATCATAATCTCAACATATGAAGTTAGGTGATAAGGTTAGTCAAACAATGTATCGTCCTCCCAACACACACGTATCCAACTAAACCAATGTTCCCTGTCGTTGCCCTAGGGTAAACGACGATGAAATCTCACGCTTCCATGAAGTCTCACGCTTCAATGGGGTCTTACGCTGTCACGAAGTCTCACGCTTCAGTGAAATCTCACACATTCACGAAGTCTCACGCTTCAGTGAAGTTTCGCGCCTTCACGAAGTCTCACGCTTCAGTGAAGTTGCACGCCTCCGCAAAGTCTCCCGCTTCAGCAAAGGTTCCCGTCTCCACGAGGTCTCCCGCCTCAGTGAAGTTTCTGCTTTCACGAAGTCTCACGCCTCAGTGAAGCTTACTCACTTTCACGAAGTCTCACGCTTCAGTGAAGTTCCATGCTTTCACGAAGTCTCACGCCTCAGTGAAGCTTCCCGTTCTTCACTATGGATGGACCATTCCCGTTATCCATCCTGGATGAACCATTCCCGTTATTCATCCTTGGTGAACCATTCCCGTTATTCACCATATGATGAACCATTCCCGTTATTCATCATTTATGCAAGGTGAACCATTCCCGTTATTCACCTGATTGATGCAATATGGTTAGCCAAACAACGAATCGCCCTTACCACGAAAGTGTGTAGCTCACAACCCAATCTCAACAAACCCATGAGTTAGTGTCGGTCAATACAACACAACTCGGAGTAAGTGTCGGTCAATACAACAAAACTCCATCCACAGAATACACAAGGGTCTAGTGTCGGTCAATACAACACCGCCCAAACAACAAGAGCGCTAAGTGTCGGTCAATACAACACCGCTCCAACAACAAGAGAACCCAAGGGATTAGTGTCGGTCAATACAACACAACCCCATCAACAAGAGTACGTAAAGTACTCGGTGACTTTCAATCATCACCATAGCTCACCTTAGTAGCTTTCCCCAATTCCGATAACTCTCCAAACCCGCAACAAAGGTTGACTTTTCCCCGTCTTTCGTAAATGTTTTCCCCTTTAGTTCTCCTATGCTTAAACGTTAATAAAAATGATTTCAATTCAAATTAGTCAAATTATGAGTTTATTTCTCAAAGTCTAAGTTTCCCAAAGTCTCTAGTTTACAATATTCTATTCATTCTAGGATTTCCGAAAACCAACCACCCAAAAGAAGTTTCCCGGGGAAAGTCTAAGTAAACCAACGAATCCCAACAAATGGCTAAGTCCCAAACCCCTCGTTTGAACTTGCCTAGGGTTGTTCATCCAACCCGAAACATCAAAGATCACCAGATCAATGAATCTCCACTCCGAAGTCGCGTCAAAACGCACAATCCAATAAAGCACAACATCACAACATCAGTTCATCAACATAATCAACATCAAAGTAAAGCATAAGTCGAATTGATCGACGCCTATCATGCATTCATAGCTAATATATAGTAAGTTTCCCTAACCTCGAGCTGTTCCAGCTTCGCAAACAAAGTTCTCCTCAAACAATTGCTCTGAGTCTTCCAAAGTTCCCTCAACTGAACCTCGGAGAAAAACAAAGCAGAATCCAAACAAAATCGATTAGTTCGATCGCAAAACAATACATAAACGATAGACAAAGCATTAAAGCTTCAGAATAGGACAATCAGGTACGAAAAGACAAGTTTTCGAAACCGAAAAACTCCCCCCTAAAGGAAATAGTCCACGACCTCAAAGGAAAAAGGGCTTCGGCTCTTTTTCTTTGATCAAATCAATTCACAAGGTAGTTTTAGGGTAAAACTAAGGCAAAGAAACTGTCAGAACAATTTTCGGACAATCGGGCCGAAATACGACTACGCAGGGGCATTTTGGTCCAAAATAAAGGCTCAAAACTTCAAAGTTATCCGTTCTGAAAACAGATTTGACAGCAACGATCCTCATGACATCCGTGACAACAAATCCTAAAGGCACGAAGTCAGATTATAGCTTTACGACAATAAAGTTTCGAAATGTGAGACAAAAAGAGTTTTGAGTCAATTTTTCAGATCCTGGACAACTGAATCGCAATCAGAGTTTACTGACAGAGGTTTTAGACTCAGGGGAACATAAGGAACATAACCCAAGCGAGAAATCAGATAAATCGGACAATTTTAGAAAAAGCTCAAAACTTAGAGCACAGAAACGACTTCAGAAACGCAACAGAAACAACAATCAGAGGTAGGAATCGTGTTAGTTACCTTGATACCTAGAAGTTGGGACGAACTGCACGAAGATTGGTCAAGTTTTCGCGAAAATCTCCTCCCCCGTTGCTCTCCACGAATTTGGGCCTCCAATGGTGAAAATGAGAGGATTTTTGCTTTTTCGCGCTATTTATAGGCGGGTGAAATCGCGGGAAAATGAAAATTTCGCGATTCCGATTTTTGCAGCACGATCACCGAGAAATTCTAAGAGAGATTCTGGCGTCATAAATCCAGAACTCAAAACAAATATCTATGATATGGGAAAAACGATATCGAAAATCTCAAAAGCGGTGTAAGTTAAATCTGTCCCGAAAAACTACTTTTTGCTGTGATCGCCGGACGACAAAACTTCCTTCTGAAGAAAGATTGGAAACGTCGAAACAAATCTGGCAATGAGGACGGAATCTTCGTTAGAAGTCCCGAATAGAAAAAGTCTTCATCCATTGCTCGAAAATAGGGTTTCGAAGCAAAGAAATTAGCGTCGGCGGACATCCGAAAAGTGAAACCTATCGTGCGTACAGTCCAGAGTTCCGAAATGAAACGCTGGTCGATGGAAAAATAAAGAGAAACTTTAAATTTTCCGAGAGTTCGAAATCTCACTCAAAACGTTGCTTTAAGAGCGAAATAGCCTATTCTGGACACGCTCGCCATAAGGCAGGTGTGCAGACGACTCGCACTAGCTCCGAAAGAAACAACGCCACATTCCTCGAGCAATTCCTGAACTTTCTTTTTCATTAATCTTTCTCAAATATCAAACTCCTGTCACACTTACACTGATTCCACGCGTGAGTCGGAAATTAACTTGTTCCGAAAATCCGGGTCTTACACTCTGCCTCCACGGGCTCTGCCTCCTCGAGCTTTGCCTCCCGCTGCCGCGGCTCCTCGAACAGCAGCAAAGGAAACTCCCTCGGTACCAATGAAGGAACTTGATCTAAAAAGTTCGAGCGCCCTCTCAGTGAGGAGTCGGGCCTGTGTGCCTACTGCAAGAGCATCTGGCACGTCCAGTGACTGCTCCAACATCTCCACACCCCTACGCATAGCAGACTGCAAAAACTAATATACATGTTTAGTTACAAAGAAAATGTCATTAACAAAAATCACAATTGAATGGATTAAATAATATAAGAGTTTAGAATCCAAACTTACCACGGCACTGAGCTCCTCCCTCCTATCATCAGGGATGATGAATCGATGGGACACAATGCTATACCTTCGGATGTAATCTGACATTGCGTCTCCAGGACGTATAGCAGGGATCCCATGAGGGACCAGGTGCGGCACGAAGTCAGCATAGGCATCATCTGCGGTCTCAGCGAGGGATCCCGTCGTTTGGATCTCAGAGGGGTGTCGAGGGATATCCTGTATGTAGCCAAACTGGCGCATAACCCTCTCTGGTAGATGTCGTCTCACAACCCGGCCGAAAGGTGTCCTGATGTATCCAGAATAGAGGGCCCTCGGATCCCGCGGTCGATGAGCCCGATGGTCCTCAAATGGGGACCATAAGATGTCATCCACCGTAAGCTCATCGAGCATGACTCATCTCTCATCGAGTCCGGCATGCCCGATCCAGGACGTAAACCACGCTGCGCCCTAGGCTGGTCTTGTAGTCCGGAACCGCCTTCCTGATAATGACGCGATCAGAAAGGTACTCATATGCCCATGACAGCAAGAGCGAGGTGAACCCTCCCAGCTGGGCTGTCTTCCTGCGGGATGCACGACTAAGCTGTTCGTGCAACGTCGCCAGTGCAATCGCGCCCCACGCGTACTCCGACACTCGCCCAAGGTCCTCCAACATCCCAATCCAGTAGACAATCGTATGATATCCCTCACTCTTGCTGGCAAAGAGCGTCGCGCCAAGCTGGTTCACCAGCCAAATCCGGGCAGCATCCTCGTACCGGTTCTCTACAATGAAATGAATTAAGTTAACAATTTATAATAATACGCTAAAAATAGATACAATTTAATCAAGTAATAATTAAGACATACCCTCCAAAGCAGAATCATACAAGGGCTTCAACATCAAGAACCGAATAGTCTGGCTCCTATTCGTATCAAACTCCTCAAGATAATCAGCGGTGGATCCTCCCATGAGCTGGACGCAGAGCGCTGCACACTCATCCCTCTCCCCCCTGCTAGGCGTGTAGAACCTCGACCCCATGGGGAGATGGAGAAGAGTCGACACGTCGTCCAGGGTGATAGTGATCTCCCCGAACGGCATGTTGAAGCTACTGGTCTCATCATGCTACCTCTCAACAAGGACCAATATGAGCCATGGGTCTGTCTCCGGGTACCTGCACCAAGGTAGGTGATACAGACCCGTCTGCTGCAGTAGCTGTCGAACCTGTGTATGGCTGTCTGAATCGCCATCACAAGGGAGGTTCCATACCTTCCCTCCCAACCGTGGCCAGCCTCAATGCCCGACGATCCACGTACCGCGGGTCTGTGCTTAGGAGTGAATGCCACGTCTAGGGAGCCTTGTGATCGACATAATGCGTGAGAAGCGACAGCTCATCAGGCCCCCTGGAAACGGCGCCACCCTCTGGATCAGGTCATTATCACCAACCTGTGTCCCCTCCTCTGGCACGACATCAGCATCAACCTCCTCCTCAGGAATAAGCTCATCCTCACTACTCCCCTCACGCTCATGGTCAGAAGATGACTCCTCGCCAGATGTCTCCTCGCTGGAAGGGTGCTGAGGAATGGCATAGGGAGATAACTCAACCATCGGAGACGGCGGAGTAGGATCCAGCACAGCAGCGGAAGACTCTCCCCTGGTAGACGGCACAGAAGCTGCCGCAGCCGGAGCTGAAGAATCTACCATGGGCGACGACATAGTAGCAGCCGGAGCTGAAGACTCTACCATGGGTGACGGCATAGTAGCAGCCGGAGCTGAAGACCCAACCGCCTGAGTGGCTGCACTATGATCGTCGCGCCGGCTAGAAGCATGCAAGCGTCGGTGTCGATCCTCTGTACCCCTACATCCTCACTAGTAGATCGAGACCTCTTTCCGCCCTTCATTCTCGCTATCTATTCAAAGCAAACAAATTTAATAGCATTAACATCAAATTTTATCAATTATTTCAATATGAACTATTCAATATTCAACTATCTAATTTATCTCAATTATCTAAGTAATTTCAACTATCTATGTTATCTCAATATTAAAGAATTCACTAAATAAATTATCTATTTTGTAGGATCACGCGCTTACCACTACGCCAAAACCAATTGGTGTTAGTGAGGGCGCAACGTTATTTCTTATAGCGTAGCAGACAGCGCCCCGTTTCGAATGCTACCTGCAGGCAGGATGCTGGCCCACCTGACCCAACAATCCCCCCCAGCACCTGCCAGCCAAACTAGCTGCACAGCATGCCTTCCGTGGGATTCGAACACGGGACCTGGCTCTGATACCACTTGTAGGATCACGCGCTTACCACTACGCCAAAACCAATTGGTGTTAGTGAGGGCGCAACATTATTTCTTATAGCGTAGCAGACAGCGCCCCGTTTCGAATGCTACCTGCAGGCAGGATGCTGGCCCACCTGGACCCAACATATTTCCACTAATTAAACATGCATTTTAAATATTTTCACTAAATAAGAAAAATAAAATCTGGCTTAAAATACGGTTAATCATTTTCCATACTGAATACGGTAAATCATTTACCATATTGAAAACGGAAAATGAATAACCGGATTTACAGTGAAACCCATCCACGACCGAGCACTGCAACCCACTCGTACCCATACTCATTTCATGCAATTTCGGACAACACAACTTACCTCTAATCATCAATCGACTACCCTAGTGTTGAATCATTCACCTAATTTAAACTTAAATGAAATCAAAAGGGTTCAAATCAAGACTTACGTGTTTGATGGAATGAGGGACTGGTTCAACTTTGATGGAGGTTGGATGATGATGAGATAACACCTTTGAAGGAGTTCTGGTGAAGGAACGAAGGATTGGAAGCGATTTGGAAGCGACCTCCACCCACCCAGCGACGGCGGTTCCCGGCGACCATGGTGGCCTCTGCGGTGGCGTTTTCCCGCGAGAAGCAAGCATAACATGCGATTCTAACAGGAGAAGTGAAGAACAGAGGATCTGCAACAGAAACCATTACCTTGAGCGCCGGCCTCCACCCTCCCTGCGACGACGGTTTCCGACGAACGTGGTGGCCTCTGCGGCGGCATTTTCCAGCGAACAGCAAGCACAACAGGCGGTTGGAACAAAAGAAGGGAAGAACAAAGATCTGGTGCATTTTAATTTCAAAGGGACAAAACAACACTGTTTTAGAAGCCAGTAACGTTGTGGACTATATTTTGGCTCTTGTAATTTTACTTTACAACAAATTATTATAATTTATAGATATAATTCAATGAGGAAAGGATTATTTTAACAGATTATTTTGTGTTTAAAAACATTATCACTTGTTATTTTCTATTTGGTTTTTTTTTTATAGCCAAAGAAGGTATTTTCTATTTGGTATTTAGTATTCACAAAGATGTCATATATTATCTATAATTTTTTATATGTATATAAAACTATATTATTTAATTATTACGGTTCGACCTCGGTTCAACCTCGGTTCAACTTTTAAACCTTAAACCAGTATCTCAACCGGTTCGATGTCCGGTCCGGTTTTCAGAACATTGGAAAAGAGAGTGAGAGAAAAGTTAATTTTGATTGGGTGGGGTGGGACCGACGCAAGAGAGAGAAAGTGATAGGAAAAATTGAATGTGTGGTGAGGATGAGAGGAAGTGATGTGGAATTTGAATTTTGAATGAGTGGTTGTGGGGAAAAAGGAATTAAAGATATTATTTTGTGATAGGCTATCACAAGTAAATAAGAAAGGTGACCTGTTAGTGCAGGTCATCTCTTTATAATGGAAAAAGCTAACTTGGGAATATAATTTCTTAAATTTAAAATAGAATAATACGCACAAAAATAATTAATACATCGAAAATAAATTATTAAAATGATTATTTAATTTAGGGTCTTACACCCTCCGCCCTCCTTGAAGAGGAAATCCTAAATATTTCCCCAAATTTTGGACAAAGGGAATTGGAGCAATATTGCGGATTTCATTGCGAGTAGCCTGACTAACTCCCCTTGAGGCAACGGCTTTGGACTTAGATATATTAATCTTCAGTCCAGAGCTATCACAAAAGAGCCTCAGATCATCGACCACCAATTGAACCTGGGTTCCCGAGGCTTGGCAAAACAAAAGAACATCATCCGCAAAAAATAAGTGAGAAATCGGTGGACCATCCCTAGAGAGCCGGATGGGCTGCCAAGAATTCTCCTCCACAAGAGATTGGATATGCACTGAAAGCCTCTCCATGCACAGAACAAACAAATAAGGAGACATCGGATCCCCTTGTCTCAGCCCTCTCCCCGGATTGAAAGCAGGAAGACGCTCTCCATTCCAAAGAATTGATGAGGAGGAAGAGGTAACACAACACATAATCAGATCAATGGTACGACGGGAAAAGCCAAAGAGAATCAAGGTCTCCTCCAAAAAGGTCCAAGACACAGTATCATACGCTTTTTCCAAATCTATCTTGAACGCCAAACTACCCTTCCTAGCACGAGAGTTACTCATATAATGGATAATTTCTTGTGCTAGGAAGGCATTGTCCATGGTACCTCGCCTTGGGAGAAAGCTATTTTGCATTGGGATAACAATCCCATCCAAGAAGGGTCTAATACGCCCTACCAGGACTTTGGTAATAAGCTTATAAATGACGTTGTAGAGACTAATTGGTCGAAACTCCTTTATGCTCGCTGGGTGATCAACTTTGTGGATCAACACAATCAAAGTCTCCATAATACCACATCCACTGCTCCTGTATGAAAAGCATGAAGGCATGAAAAACGATAGAAAGGGGGGTTTGAATAGCGTTTTCAGATAAAACTTTTCCCACTTGAGATTTTAACAAATCTCTCAAACAAAGAATGCAAAGTGCTAAGATAAGAGTTGAGGAAAGCACACAAGGATTTTATCCTGGTTCACTTGATAAATCCTTCAAGCTAATCCAGTCCACCCGTTAAGGTGATTTCTTCCTTCTTAGAATGAAGGCAATCCACTATTCAGAGTTTGTTACAACTGCACTAGCAACCTGCTCAGTGACTAACAATACAATGAACTAGTAAACACTAAGATTCACTCTCTTATTCTTCTCAAGGATCTGACCAACCTTGGTCTCTTAGGGAAAAACAAACTAACTATTTGAATGTTTGAGTTTACAATGAAATGCTTCTCAGAAAGCTAAGGTAAACACAATGAGATCGGTTTGAAGAAAGATTTCTAAGAGAATATTTTGATATTGCTTGAGCTTGAACAAAGTTTCTTGGGCGGCATCTTTCATCTTCAGCCTCTTTATATACTCCAAGGATTAGGATTGTATCCGTTGCATGGATTGCTACCGGTTGAGGGCAACTCTGTAACTTCCAGATTCTGCTGTGGCTGAATATCATTGGTAAGGTCGTCAGGATAGTACAATTTCTTTTGTACTTGGACAACGACGTGACCTTTATCCTAGTTGACTTCTGATCAGAGCGATGCTTCGTGTTGGAACTTGTGAAGCTTGGTGATCAAAGTCAGAGGGAAGCTTGGATCCTCTGACCTTCGTAACTTCTGCTTCTGGACCTCAGAGTAGAAAGTACTTGGTCTTCAGAGCCAGCTTACTCTTGGACTTCAGAGTCTTCACTTCTCAGCTTCTGGACCTTCAGAACTTCTGATCCTTCAGAGCTTCTGGACCTTCAGAGCTTCTGGACCTTCAAAACTTCTGGTCTTCAGAACTTCATGTGATCTGAATCCATATCAGAGCTTGTAAACTTCAGAACTTCTGAAGCATATACTACTGTTCAAAAGAACATAATGAGTGCGAAAGCGTTGCACAGGTTACTCTTTGGGCATAGTGCTTCTGATAAGTGTGAGTATTGACCAGAGTCAGAGCCTGTCACATAAACACTCAGAAAATAACGTTAGAGAACCATAATTGTTCATACACAATAGTTAACATGTAATCATCAAAACATAGAGTTGTACTACATGATCAAATCTTGATCTTACAATCTCCCTCTTTTTGATGATGACAAAACCAAGTATTTTAATGAACAATTCTTAAACAATAAACTGAATTCACTCAGAGTTTAGAGAGCAGAGATAAACTTGTCCTGAGATGAATGGTTTATGTTGCTCATTCTGAATACAAGTCACAGCTTGATTCTGAGCTTAGCTCCCCCTGAATCTAAGACTTAATGAAAACATTAGTAATATCTAGATTCTGAGCTAAATAATAAAAGATATCAGAGTGAGAATTTATGACATAGATAATATGTGAATATCAGAGCGCATAAATATTTAAAGTCACGAGCAAGGTAAAGGTAACAGAGTCAACCTATTGAGCATACGATAACTTCAGAAGAAGTGAAAATGTATTCCTTGTATGTGCCCAGTGACAAATCTATGGTCATAAAGGTGGAACTCTTGAATTCTCCAAAAGAAAAAGAAATCACACTAACACATCTTACACATCAAAAACTGGGTTGTACTCCCCCTTTTTGTCATTAGCAAAAAGAATGGGGTGTGAAAAACTTAGCTTGAAGTACAAGGTACTCCCCATTAGAGAAGGTCTAAGTTAAAAAAAAGGAGAAAAAATAAAAAATTAAAGAAAAAGTAGTTAATTAATGCATATGCAGAAAATTAAATGAGAGAGTGGAACGTTTACCACCAGCCAAGGAGTTAAAAGTAAGCATCTATTTCCAATGAATAATCCTCGAGAAACTGCTTCAGCAATAACGTCCGAAGACTGAACTGAGCTTATAAATAGCGGTTAAAGCATAACAGTCTTCACATATCATCTGCTTCTGAAATCAACATTGCAATGACATCTTACATAGCTTTCATCGAAGAACTAAGGAAGAAGGCCTTTGATGAAGATCTCTTCATCAATGTGCGGCATCCAGAGGATCCGAGTGTCTATAGTCTGACAAACCAACTATTAGGCATGGGCCTAAGTCCATAATTGGACAACATCCTCAGAGGTTTCCTCGCGTTTGTAGAGGAGCTTCAAGATCTTTTCCAACGGGAGCTGGATAATTCTGCTAATATAGAAGCGGTGGAGACTGCACTGGAGACCATGGCGGAGGGTCCTGAGAGGCAGGAAGTGCGCTAGAGCTTGGTCCAATTAGAGTATAGGCAGCATCGTCTGGAGCTTGAGAAAGCAGCGATGCGTAGGCAGTGTAGATCTTTGAGGAAAAATCCTCCTTTTTGAATGTATGAATGCAAATGTATGAATGATTTTATTAAAAGAAGCTTGTTTGTTGATTAATGCATATGTGTAAAACTAAGTAACAAAGAACAAGTAATTATGCAAGCACATAAGAAAGAAAAGGAAATAGTCTGATAAAAGGAATAGAGTTAAATATAAGAAACGATAATAACATAATAATAAAAGCAGAAGAAAAGAGAGATCTTAAACTAAGGTTTAGTTGTCAAGAGCTTCTTAAGAATCAAGTCTTCTTTCAATAAGGTCAAGTCTGGAGTCTGACTGAACTGGAGCAGACGAAGCAGCTTCATCAGAGTGAGGAGCTTGTGCAGAGGATGAGGCGATCTTTGTAACCTGAACAGGAGCAAGCACTTGAGCTTTAAGGGAAGCAGCCTCAGTTTCTAGTTTTGCAGCCAGTTCCAAAGCATCAAGCCTAGCAGACTCATGTAGAGCTGCTTCAAGCCTTGCAGCAACTTCTGCTTCCTCTTTCTTGTTTCTTGTTTCTTCTATTTTAGTGTAGAGCTTTTCCCTTAAGCGTCTTTCATGTAGAGCTTGTCTTCTCATGGTTCTAGCTTCAAATCTCTATCTAGCAGCATTAATTCTGGCCTCTCTTTCTTCATTGTAGAGTAACATCATCTCATCAATATGGTCATGCATCCAATTACACAGACGACTCCAGTCTTCAGCAACCAAGTTGGGTTTCTCACTGTGGTCAGTCTGACCATACAAGTTGCGAATGCGTGTTGATGCTTGATCATGAAATAGGTGGAGGCAACCAAGTAGAGTGTCTGGTTTAGGGTAAGTGTATGAGATGATGGACAGATTGGTTTCAGGTGAGGGAGAATGATTACTGCTAGTGGCTTCAGAGGTACCTTGAGGAGAGCCAATATTCAGAGTCTTAGGAGCAGTGGTATTGGTCTCAGTGTTTTGGTTTGAAGTGCCAGTGTCAACATTAGGAAACTCAAAATTAGCAGATTTGACTGAAGAGGGATTTGAAAGGGACACTTTGGAGAAATCTTTTTCCTTCTGAGGAGGAGGAGAAGAAGGAGGAGAGGGAGGAGGAGGTGGTGCTGAGTTTAGAGGGACCGCATTGATTGGAAAATCAGGTGCAACCAGAGGTTTTGGTCTAGGTCCAGGATAGTGGTTTGGACTTGGAACATTGATGAAATGCTCAGGAATTTCTGAGATCCTTTCACTTGCAATTTGAACGAATTGGCGATTGGATTCAGATTTGTTGGATGGTGAGGAAAATGGAGTATTGGTAGGAAAATAAACAGATGGAGCGAGAGAGAGATTTTCTCGATCAGAGTGATCAGGTGATTTTGGTTCAGAGTCTGGCTTTTCAGAGGTTTTTGTTTCAAAAGCTTTTGTTTCAGAGGCTTGTGGATTATATGGAAGTATAATAGGTGAGGTTGGTTCAGAGGGTTTGGGATTTTGAAGCATTTGCCAGAGGGGTTCTTCCTCAATGGAAGGTTGAAAGAATGAAGGCCTAGGTTGTGAGATGTGAGTGGTTGTTTGGACAATAGGTGTGGTCTCCGGAAGATGAGAAGGTAAAGCTAAGGTTGGAGTGGGGTTAGACACAGCATCAACAACATCAAGTTCATCTTCATCAGTAAGGACAACGAACTTACTTGAATTTCTGACTGAAGATCTAGTAACTCTAGAGGTAATTGCTGCTCGAGTAGGTTCCAGCTGAATAACCTTTGTAGCAATTCTGACCTTCTTTTTCTTCTTCTGAGGTGGTTGCTCATCATCATCACCATCAGAGTCATCCTTTGTTTCAGCAGTATCCTCTTGCTTCCTCTTGGTCTTCTTTTTCTTGGGTGATTCAAAATCAGGAGCTTCTGGTAGAACTCTGAAGAACTCATCCACATCAATTTCAAAGCCTTGCCTCTTTAGATCATCAAGATAGAACATGATTGCCTTTGGATCATCAGCCTTTGACGAGAGGGGGTAGTCTGTGAGAGGGACTCTTCTTTTCCTGACTTCATCTGTTGTGGCAGCTGATTCAGCTTCAACTTTCATATCTATCAGACCCATCTTCTTCATTGATGTAGGAGTGAAAGCATCTCCAACAATAGTTGAGAGATCTTCAGAGCATCCTGCTTTGGTCAGAGCTTCTATCAACTTGCTCTCAATGAAGAAATCAGATAGTAGCCTTCCAAAAGGAATGTACTTGATTGTAGGCTTGGTAGAGGCTGCAGTTGTTCTCGACTTTCTGATGCAGTCCTTGAGATAGGTGAACAAGAAATAAGGAAGACAGATTTTATTGTGAGCCTTAATCAAGTACAGCATCACCTTCTGATTGAAGTTGATATAGTCTGGAGAACTTCCCTTTGGTCTGGGATTGAAACATTTCAGTATAATATTGTGCCAAATCCTCAGATCATGATGAAGATCCTTTGTCTTGCAATCACCTTTACCTGGTTTCCAGGTAGAGTACAACACCTTGTTGATTTTGTCTTTGGTTCCCTTTGTCTTGGGTTCTCTTGTCTGAAACCTGTAGCCATTGATGGTTTCTGCACCCAGAAGCAAAGCAATAGATCTCTCAATGATGATGATCCTTTTGCCCAGCACGTAGGAAACCACTTGAAGATCATCACAATCAGCATGTTTCCAGAATTCCTTCACCAATTTGTAGTAGACTGGACCGGTAAGTCTAGAGAAGTACCCTTCCCAGCCTTGAGCTTGCACTGCAGGACGAATATCAAACCCATTTGCAGCAATGTTGTTGAGGTCAAAACGCATCTCTGAAAGAACCTGAAGTTCTTCTGGAGGAGAATTGCAGGTAACTGCACAACCTCTCTAAGCAATTGGAATAACATTCCCAGTTTCTTGATTCGCAGCTTGAGTAGACTCAGGCGATTTTGAACGAGGAGCCGGACCAACTTGACCGGTTGGAAGACCCATGTAACACCCCGATTTCGGTGGCGTCACTTTAGTAACCAAAAGTAAACTTAATGCGGAAAACGTGAATATATTTTTTTTTTTGATAATAACTAAGACAAAACTGAATTAAATAAAACCCAACAGTAACGATAAACAGAACTAATATACAATATATAAAACAGCCCCCGCTGTAAGTAGCTAGCCACGTCACGAGTAAACCTCCAGTGACGGGTAATAGAAGAGTGAAGCCCGTAGGCAATATGTACAAACCAAATGAAAAGGTTAAGTGTCCGCAACACTATCCCTCAAAATGAGAATAAGCTGGCCCATCGGCCTGAAACAAGACTTCCTAAGTCCAACTAACTCTCTGTGATTCCCGTAAAGAAACCACACAAAAAGCTATAGGTGGGAAACTACCCTGTCCCAAATGAAACAAATGATGTTCAGAGCTAAGACTCTACTCCTACACTAATCCCATCTCGAGGAGCTCACACTAACACTCAATCCTACATGCTAGCGTGATCGTCGTCCGAATCTGAATCCAGTACGACCAAGTCTAGGTACATCCTCCGTCCTCCGCTCGCTATCGCGATGCGCTCCTGTTCCAGCATCCCAACTCTAGCTCTCCCCGAAGGGTGAACCGTCGTGAACCAGCCCGCCAAAGACATCTGACAAAGGGCGTTTGTCCGCCAAAGCACACACAGAAGACGCGAGGGTCAACTCCAAAGAATTATGTAAATAATACCACCAATAGATATAGATAAGAGAATAGCCGCTTAGGCTTATAGCTAAAGATAACATTCCTAGGGTTGCACATTCCACAATAACATAAACAACAACGATAACATTTAGCATGTTCCAAATAGGATTAACAAATAACAATCACATTCGCCAACTAAATTAGTATGCATGTTGCATGATATGCAAATGACGGTTAACCCAGTTAACCAAATGCATTCCGGAAACGGATGGACATCAAACGGATCAATCCTAGCACCAGCAACGGTGGGGCCATTTCTGCCCGCGTGCCTCTTACACCAAACAAAGGTATGGACAACAACGAGTCAATCCTAGCACCAGCAACGGTGGGACCATTTCCGCTCGCGTGCCTCTGGGATGGACATCAACGGGTCAATCCTAGCACCAGCAACGGTGGGACCATTTCTGCCCGCGTGTCTCTTACACCAAACCAAGGTAGCCAGATCAGCAGTAAACCCGTAGGTCTGCCATTTCGGTCTGCTACAAGAGTCGTCTACAAACGCTCTTACACGGCATTCCGGGTCTTATGACCATTTTGGAAACCGACGAGGTCCAGAGTACGTCCTGTGTTAATACCTCATTAATGTTGCATGAATGCAGGATGATTAGTCAAACAACGTCTCCGAATCTCACTCGACACGTCGCCACGTGTTCTAGCTAAATTAATGTCTCTAAAAGCTTACCCTAAGGTAAAGTCGATTCTGCGACAAAAGACACTTCTTCACAACAAAACACATGTAACTCATGATGATCTCCAAATCATCCGACTCATCTCAATCCGATGGTCAAAACTGCTCAACGAGCACAGAGTATCACACTCTCGGAAACTAACGGTTTCCCGGACTTATCCCCAGGATAGCCCAACAACATAGCTGCTCCAACAGCACGACAACAAACGCTGCTCCAACAACACAACAACAACAACTGCTCCAACAGCACAACAACATCAACATACTCAACACTTGGATCCGACGACACTTCTCGTTTTCCGAAACTAAGATTTGCATCCGAAGCTTCCTTTCGAGTTTATTATCCTTATTTGAAGATTTAGAGGTTGTTTAATGTCTTATGAGTTTTCTTTTCAAAATAATATCCTTTTTAGTCTTATCGCAATTCCTATAAGTTCTCGGGATCTCCTAATCCCCAAAAGACTCCAGAGAATGTCTCGATCCATAAACATCATAACAAGGCCCGAATCTCATTCGTCCTATCAACTTTCTCAAAACTCTCAAAATAAAATCGGCATGACCTGCCCGCTATTCTCACCATTCAGAAACTCAGATTTCATTGCAAGAGCATAAATAACTCAACACAATCAATCAACATGTCATATATCAACATATTAAGCAATAACCACATAGCACTTAGCATATAAGGCATGCACCACACATCCTAGATTACCCACATAGCACGTAGCATGTATGTCAATCATCAAAAACATTCAGTAGATGCATCATCTACATTGTCAGCCGAAGCCTCAGAAAACGTTTTTCCAATCAAACACAGACAATTGCATAAACAGTAAACAATGTCGAAAACATCGACCCTAAGCATTATCTAGAGATTCAGTGAGAAGCCCTCACCTGTAGATTCTCCACGACGATTTTTCGGGTAAAATCGATTTACACCGACTTTTGATCGTTTGCCTTAATTCCAAGAAACCTGTTTCGAGTTCTGGAATTCTGTTGCCAGAACCTATCTTAGAATTCACAGAGGAATGTCCGGAAAAACTGGAATCGCGAAATTTTCATTTTCCCGCATTTTCCCTCACCTATAAATAGGTGAGAAATAAAAAAAAAAAACTTCATCACCATCAACTAGGGGTGTACAAGACCCGACCCTACCCTCCAACCCGTCCCGGCCCAAGCCTTTAGGGCCGGGTTGAACCCGGCCCGATCATTAAAAGAGACCGGGTTCGGGTTGATCTTTGAGTTACCCGACTTCGGGTAGGGTCGGTTCGGGTTGACACTCGGGTCACCTGGCCCGTCCCACATATATATTTTATAAAATTTTAATTTGTTATAGTGATTAAACTGTGATACATGGTGCTCAAATTTATCTTACCATGTAGATGAGATTAAAATGTTTAACATCTACCTTATGAATTAAATAAACGTTGGTCAAACTATGGACACTTTCATGCTCTAACAAGAGAAAATCATGTGTGCGTATTATGCATATGTGAGACAAGTGAAGAAATGATCAAACAAAATGTAAACATCTCAAGTGCAATAGATTATGAAAGAATTGGATCCTTTCAAGTTATTTCTTCTAAAAAATAGTTCCAACTTATAACTCTTTTAGTATGTTATTATTTTTAAATTTTACAATTAGTATCAAATAGTCTTAAACTTATTGTCCCTCGGGTCAACCCGGTCCCGTCCTACATAGACCCGTCCTAAATTGGACCCGCATAATGTCGGGTTGCTTCGGGTCTAGGGACGAGTTAGGGTCTATGAATTGACCCGATCAACATTTAGGGCCGGGTTAGGGTTAACCAAAACCCGTCCCAACCCGTCTCTTGTACACCCCTACCATCAACACCAAACCCGCGAGCTTGAGAGGAGAAAGGGGAGAAGAGATTTTCACCGTTTCTTACCTGATCGTCGCACTGACAGTTGCTACGTGTAGACCTCGAGGTATAGATGTTATTCTTTACTTCTGATCGTCAATTCTGTCGCTTTTCTCTATGTTTTTCTGTGCTCAAAGTTTCGAGCTTTTTGTAAAACTGTCCAAATAACTTGATTTTTACTGTTTAAACATATTCCCTACTAACCCAAGAGTACTTCTAGCGGATTACATTTCGCCGAATCGTCGCCGAGCTTCGATTCTGCTCAAATACCCATTTTTCGGCTAAAGTTTCGCCCTTTTGACTTAAAACTCTCGACTGAGCTTAGCGCCAGTAGGATTAGTTGTCATAAACGTCGTTGGTGACGTCCCTATCCAATTTGTTTTTCGAAATTCCAATTTTGAATTTCTGAGCTAAAAACACTAACCAAAATACCCCTGCGTCAGTTTTCGATCCGATAATTTTTCCGAGCTTTAATTCGCCTTAGTTACGACTAATGATAACCTAGGAATCAAGTTTGATCGAAGAAAAAGCGCCAGTACACTAAAAATAAGTGCACGGCCGAGAGCACCCTAAGGGGGGGAGGAAAATTTCCTTTTTCGAAAACTTGTCTTATCGCGTTAGGTTATCGTACTTCGGAGTTTATAATGCTTCGTGTAACCTTAGTAATTATTGTTAGCTGAGTTTCTGACTTGTTGTGATTGAATTCTGTGATTTCACATTTTGAGGTTTATACACGGCGGGAAGTCGGACCTCGATGGATTCCAAAATGGTCCTAAGACCCGGATTTCCATATAAGAACACCAAGAGTGCTTCTTAGTAGCAGACAGAAATGGCAGGCCTACGGGTATACTGTTGATCTGACTACATTTTATTTGGTATAAGAGACACCCGAGCAGAAATGGTCCCACTATAGCCGGTGCTAGGATTGACTCGTTGGTGCCCATCTTTCCGGATTGCATCTTGTTCCTCGTCATATCATTCATGCACCATGCATACTAACTTAGCTGCCGAGTGTGATTGATACTTGTTAATCTTACTTGATATATGTTAATTGTCAGTAATTATCATTTATATTCAATTGGAAGATATACAATTTATAATGCTATCTCAAACCTCTAAGCCTAAGTAGCTATCCCTTAAACTTTATCTACTGGGTGTATTATTTATGTAATTCCTTGAGTTGACCATCTCACCTGCTGTTTGTGTTTTTGCGGACTACGCCCATTGTCAGATGTCCATGGCGGACTGGTTTACGATGGTCCACCCTTCGGGGGGGACTAGGTTCGAGATGCTTGATCAGGAGATCCCCGGCTCATGGGTGGTCGACCCCGCCGGCCACCGAGCGATCTACTCGGGGAGAGTAATGGAGGATCGTGTCGACAGTCTGGGACATTTGACGGAGGAAGTACTGAGGTGTTACACTGTCAGCTTTAACCTGCCACCCGGCGTGCATTGTGGACCCGGTGTAGGAGCACCCCCACCACCGTCGTCTTCCGACGGCGAGGACCTCTCGGAGGAGGAGCCCGTGGGAGGGACTTCATCGGACTCTAGTTCACCTACTGTTGCTGTTGCTGATGATTTTGGATCGGGTTCCGGACCCGCGAGACCAGCCCAGGAGAGTGTTGCTGTAGCCACCCTTCGCTTGAGGACATCGACTTCTCCCCGTGGTTATCTTGTTGTGCCTTCGGCGCGCCTGATGGAGGAGGACGCGTTCGTCCGCGTAGTGGATGCGGTGACGGGAGTTCCTAGGTTTGAGACCCAGGCAGTAACGAGAGAGGAGATGGATGCAGACAGTGACCTAGTCGTCCTGGATTCTGATTCAGGCGACGATCATGCCAGTATGTAGTTGGGAGTGCTATGGTGCGCTCCTCTGGGCAGGATTAGGGTAGGAGTAGCGTTACAACTCTGGTCGTCATGTTCTCATTTTGGGGCCGGGTAGGTCCCCGACCTTTAGCTTTTTGTGTGGTTTTCTTTATGGAAATCACAGAGAGTTGGTCGGACTAGGTGGTCTTGTTTAGGCCGTTTTAGGCTGACCTACTTTCGTTTTGGAGGACTGTATTTCGAACACTTGACCTTTTATTTTGGTTTGTACATACTCGCCCACGGGCACTACTTTAGGTTACTTTCCCGTCACTAGAGGTTACTCGTGACGTGGCTTACTTCTTACAGTGGGGGCTGTAAATATATTGTACATTAGTTATGTTTATCTTTCGTTGTAGAGTCTTTATTTCGACAAGTCTTTTTTTATTTAAACAAATCGAAAAAAATATTCACGTTTTTCCGCTTTATTTTCTTTTTGGTTACTAAAGTGACGCCACCGAAATCGGGGTGTTACAAAATGCCTATATGGTCTTGGTGCAAGAATGACTTCACATTCTACCCTAAGTGTGATGTGCTCCTGAACAATCTGAGTGAGTCCTTCAATGCAACCATCCTTCTGGCAAGGGACAAGCCAATCTTGACTATGATGGATTGGATCCGAACTTACCTAATGGGCAGATTTGCAACTCTAAGTGAAAGGTTTCAGAAATATGGAGGAGAGGTGATGCCCAAACCCATGAAGAGGTCAGCAGTGGAGATAGAGAAAAGTGCATACTGATTTCCTACATGCAGTTCAGAGGATAAGTTTGAGGTTAAGTTCATGGGTACTAATGGTGATAGCTTCATTGTAGATTTGAGGGCACATACTTGCACTTGTAATCTGTGGGAGTTGGTAGGAATACCATGCAGGCATGCAGTTGCATACATATCATACAATTGTCTAAACCCACTGTCTTTTGTGCATGATTCCTACAAAAGAGCAGCATATGAAGCAACCTATGGTCATGAGATCAGTCCTATTAATGGCCAGAAAATGTGGGAACCTACCAATGACCCTGACATACTACCACCACTGTTTAAAAGGAGGCGTGGAAGGCCTAAGAAACTGAGAAGAAGAGACCCTTATGAAGATACAGAGCAGGAACATCTAAACAGAGGAGTTGCAAGGCATAGGTGCAGCAGATGTGGCCAGCATGGCCATAACACAAGGAGGTGCAGTCTTCCTCCACCTGTAGATGAAGTGTAAGATCATGTTTTGATCTAGTAGTACAACTCTATGTTTTGATGATTACAAGTTAACTATTAAGTATGAACAATTATGGTACTCTAACGTTGTTTTCTGAGTGTTAAAATGACAGGCCATGACTCTGGACCTATCTCACAAGAATCAGAAGCACAATGCTCAAAGAGTAACCTCTGCAACGCTTTCGCACGTACTATGTTCGATCTGAACAGTAGATCAAGCTTCAGAAGATCTGAAGACTACAAAGCTCTGATATGGATTCAGCTCACTAGAAGCTCTGAAGGATCAGACGCTCTGAAGGATCAGTAGCTCTGAAGCATCAGAAGCTGAGTAGTGAAGACTCTGAAGTCCAAGAGTAAGCTGGCTCTGAAGACCAAGTACTTCCCCTCTGAGTCTAGAAGCAGAAGGTACAAAGGTCAGAGGATCCAAGCTTCCCTCTGACTCTGATCATCAAGCTTCACAAGTTCCAAGATGAAGCATCACTCTGATCAGAAGTCAACAAGGTTGAAGGTCATGTCGCTATCCAAAGTACAAAAGCAATTGTACCATTCCTGACGACCTTACCTAACTGATTCGATCATAGCAGAACCTGGAAATTCCAGATCTGCCCTCCAACGGTAGCATCTCCATGCAACGTTCAAACCCTAATCCTTGGAGTATATAAAGAGGTTGAAGATTGAAAGATGTCGTCTAAGAAACTTATTCACGCGCAAGAAATATTTCAAATCTTCTTAGCAATCTTTCTTCAAATAGAACTAAGTGTGTTTACTATCAGCTTTTGAAGAAGCACTTATTTGTAAACTCAATACATTCAAACAGTTGTTTGATTTACCTTTAGGAGATCAAGGTTGATCGGATCCTAGAGAAGACTAAGAGAGTGAATCTTAGTGATAGCTAAGTCAGTGTATTGTTAGTCACTTTGTAGGTAACAAGTGCAGTTGTAACAAAACTCTGATTAGTGGATTGCCTTCATTCTAAGAAGGAAGAAATCACATTTGTGTGCTTTCCTTATCTCTGATCTCTGCACTTTTATCATTGGTGTTTGAAGAGATTTATTTAAATCTCAAGTGGGTTGAGTTTTTAGTTGTAAAACGCTATTTAAACCCCTCATTTCTATCGTTTTTCATACCTTCATGAAGAACCAGAAAGTTCTCAAGCACAAAATGAAAGTCAGGTTATCAATGAAACTCAAGCACAAAATGAAATGCCCACTGTAAGTATATTTGTTATTTGTATGGCTAGATCTATGGATTTCACATACCTATATGTTAGTTCTATGATAGTTCTATGAAATTAAATTATTCAACCGGTGAATTAAATTGCATATGCACTGAAATTGAACTGCAGGATGGAGGAACCTCTCAAGCTGCATCTCAGGCTGGGCCATCTCAGCCCCGTCCAGTTGCTAGGCGCAAGTGCAGCAGATGTAAGCAGGTTGGTCATAATTCAAGGATATGCAGTCTTCCTGTGATAACACAAGACCCAAATACAACTCCAGCTGCTAGTTCTCAAGCTGTTGATGAAAGTATACTTGACAGATCTGCCTTCAAATACAACAAATCATGAATCTGAATTAATTTCTGAAATTGCTCAGGTTGGAGGGTCCTCTCAAGCTGTGCTATCTCAGGTTGGAGCTGGAGGACCAACTCAGGAAGAAGGTGTGGGAAATCTGGCAGCATCTGGAGCTGCATCTCAGGTTCATGGTGGGGAAGATCTGGCAGCATCTAGAGTTGAAGGAGCTGCATCTGGAGCTGTTTGATGAGAAATGAATGATGTAGTTAGGGTTAATTATTGTGTTGTTGTTTTTTGATAGCACATGGGGGCTCATTTTGATATACTTTGTGTAACACCCCGATTTCGGTGGCGTCACTTTAGTAACCAAAAAGAAATTAATGCGGAAAAACATGAATTATTTTTTTTTTTTGATATCGAATTATAACTGGAAGAAATGAAACTCAACAATAAAAGATAATCAGAATTAATATACAATATAAATTACAGCCCCCGCTGTAAGTAGCAACCTCGTCACGAGTAACCTCCAGTGACGGAAAGTAGAAAAGTGTAACGCCCGTAGGAAAAATGTACAGACTGAAAGTAAAGGTTAAGTGTCCGCAACACAAACCTCAAAAATGAGAATGAGTTAGCCCAAACGGCCTAAAAGAAGACCTCCTAAGTCCAACCAACTCTCTGTGATTCCCGTAAAGAAACCACACAAAAAGCTATAGGTGGGAAACTACCCTGTCCCCAAAGAAACAATTGACAGTCAGAGCTAAGACTCTACTCCTACACTAATCCTATCTCGAGGAGCTCACACCAGCACTAAAACCTACATGCTAGCATGATCGTCGTCTGAATCCGAATCCAGAACGACCAAGTCTACGTACACCGTCCTCAGCACTCCTTCCATCAAGTGTCCTAAGCTGTCGACACGATCCTCCATGATTTTCCCCGAGTACGTCGCTCGATGGCCAGCGGGGTCGACCACCCATGCGCCGGGGTCATCCTGCTCCAGCATCTCAAACCTAGTTCCCCCCGAAGGGTGAACCATCGTGAACCAGCCCGCCAAAGACATTTGACAATGGGCGTAGTCCGCCAAAGCACACACAGAAGACCCGAGGGTCAACTCCAAAGAATTATGTAAATAATAATCCCAATAGGTACAGATAAGAAATAGCCACTTAGGCTTATATGTTAAGGATAGCATCCTAGGGTTGTATATTCCACAATGAATATAAACGACAGTAATAACAAATAGCATGCATCAAATAGGATTAACAATTATCAATCACACTCAGCAACTAAATCAGTATGCATGTTGCATGAAATGCAAATGACGGTTAACCCAGTTAACCAAATGCATTCCGGAAAAAGGATGGACATCAACGGATCAGCCCTAGCACCAGCCACGGTGGGACCATTTCGGCCCGCGTGCCTCTTACACCACACAAAGGTAGCCAGATCAGCATAAAACCCGAAGGTCTGCCATTTCGGTATGCTACTAAGAGTCGCATAATAGCGCTCTTACGCGGAAATCCGGGTCTTATGACCATTTCGGAATCCACCGAGGTCCGGAGTTCGTCCCGTGTTAATACCTCAAAATGTGTGCATGAATGCAAAGTGATTAGCCAAACAACGTCTCCGACCTCACTCGACACGTCGCCACGTGTTCTAGCTAACTTATTGTCTCTAAAAAGAATACCCTAAGGTAAAAGTCGATTCTGCGACAAAATACAATTAATCATAAAAAGAGTGCAAACACTCACGATAACTGTTCGAGTCATCAATGCTCTCACGAAGTCTCACGCTTCAGTGGAGTCTCACACATTCACAAAGTCTCACGCTTCAGTGAAGTTTTATGCTTTCACAAGGTCTCACGCCTCAGTGAATTTACACACTTGCACGAAGTCTCACGCTTTAGTGAAGTTCCATGCTATTCACGAGGTCTCACGCCTCAGTGAAGATCCATGCTTTCCACAAGGTCTCACGCCTCAGTGAAGATTCACGCTTTCACAAGGTCTCACGCCTCAGTGAAGCTTCTCGGCTCATCCCTTGAATGGCTAAACAAACTACTCAAAGAGCGAAGGAGTATCAACATACTCAGAAACTTATTAATTTTCTCAACACTGGGATCCGACGACACTTCTCGTTTTCCAAACTAAGATTGACTCCTAAGCTTTCATTCGAAATTGTTATCCTTACTTAAAGAATTTAGAGGTTGTTTAATGTCTTATGAGTTTTCCTTACAAAATAGATTCCATTTAGTCTTATTGCAAATCTTATAAGTTTTCAAGATCTCCTAATCCCAATTCAACTCCCAGAGAATGTCTCGACCCACTAAAACAATACAAGGCCCGAATCTCCGTTCGTCCTGTCAAACTTTCTCAAAACTCTCAAAATAAAATCGGCATGACCTGCCCGTTATTCTCACTCCTCAGTACCACAGTATATATGAAAAGGCATAGTTATTCCAGCACAGTCAACCAACATGTCATATATATCAATACATTCTAGAATAACCACGTAGCACTTAGCATATAAGCAGATATCACACATCCTAGATTAACCACTTAGCACATAGCATGTAAGTCAATCTCCAAAAACAGTCAGTAGATGAATCATCTACATTGTCAGCCGAAGCCTCAGAAAACATTTTTCCAATCAAACACAAACAGGTGCATAAACAGTAAATCAAGTCGAAAGCATCGACACCTAATCATTAACTAAGGATTCAGTGAGTAGCCCTCACCTGTAGATTCTCCAGGATTCTCCTCGAAAGTTCCTACACAATCAGCTCCTTGATCTTCAGGAAATTCTTCAAAAGAACCTTTAGAGTAAAACCACAGAATTCCATCAAAAACTATTAGAAACTCAGTAGTCAATACTCACTAAGGTTACACGAAGTAGTATATACTCCGAGGTACGATAATCTAGCGCGAAAGGACAAGTTTTTCGAAAAAGAATTTTCTTCCCCCTCCTAGGGTAGTCTTGGCCACTAACGGTAATTAGGTGGGTCGATTTTTCTTCGATCAAACTTGGTTCCTAGGTTATCATTAGTCGTAACTAAGGGTATTCTAAACTCGGAAAAATTATCGGATCGAAAACTGTCGCAGGGGTATTTTGGTCATTGTTTCTAGCTCAGAATTTCAAAACTGGAATTTCGAAAAGCAAATTGGATGAGGACGTCACCAACGACGTTTATGACAACTAATCCTACTAGCACTAAGCTAAGGCGATAGTTTTCAGTCCAAAGGACGAGGCTTTACCCCAAAATGGGTATTTTAAGCAGAATTGAAACTCGACGGTAGTTTTTCGAGAATCGGCGCAGTATTATTCGCTAAACATGCTCTTGGGCACGTAGGGAAGATGTTTAGATAGAGAAATGAAGTTATCTGGATAGTTTTGTAAAAACCTCAAAACTATGAGCACAGAAAGACATAGTGAAAAGTTACGGAAACGACGATCAGAGGTAAGGATTAGCGACTATACCTCGATACCTTGAAGTAGCAACTGTTGAATCAACGATCAAGCAAGAAATGAAGAAAATCTCTTCTCCTCCTCCCCTTGTGAAGCTCGCGGCCTTCTTGGATGAAAATGGAGAAGTTTTGTGATATTTTCTCATTTTCATGCTATATATAGAGGATGGAAAAACGCGGGAAAATGAAAGTTTCGCGATTCCGATTTTTCCGGCTTCATTCTCCGTGAATTCTAAGATATGTTTGGGCGACATAATTCCAAAACTCAAAAGAGGTTTCCTTGTATTTTTGGTGACTAATGCAAAGTCGGTGTAAAACTATTTTACCCGATAAGTTACTTTTTGCATCGGATGTCGGAAGAGAAAACTTCCTTCTGAAGAAAGATTGAAATCATCGAGAGAAGGTCCGATTTTACGCGTGTGGAATCTTCATTTGAAGCTCCGAATAGAAAAAGTCTTCATAATCGGTTAATTCTAGGGTTCTTGAACTATCAGGGTTTTAGTTTCGGCAAACTTCCGAGGATTGGAATCGGACGTTCGTACATTCTAGGGTTTCGCCTTGAAACGCTTATTATATATGGATTAAGAGAAGGTCTAACATTTCTCTGAAGATTTTTGGAATTAACTTCCATCGTGACTTTAAGTGTAAACTAGCTATTTACTAGGGTTTTCGCCCTAGGTTTAAGCGTATAACGATCGTGCTATACCTTTTATCGACTTTGATGCAATCCTTAGACTTTTCCTAAACTTTCTCCTTCACAAATTTATTCCATTTGATAAACTCTTGTTCAGGTTTCCCTTCACGATACATCAACCCTAATCGTAAATGGAAATCTCTTCCACTTATTCTAAACTTGAAAACTTGGGTCTTACACTTTGGATAGCACATGTGCTCATTTTGGTATACTATGGACACCATATGGGTGGGTTTTCTAATGTAGATGGCATTTAATGTGGACCACAAGTTGTCATGTTTTGTTTTTTATTGCTAGTGGGATGGACCACTTCTTCCTATTTGAATCAAATGAGTCAATGAGATTCTCTTCATTGTTTGCTGTTTGCATTGGTTAAAGGTTAAAATTATTTGTTTAAGTTATTTTTGCTTTCTAGGTGAGTGGAGAAATCAGAATCATTAAAGGGACAAAATGTAAGACCCAAGATTTTAGAATTAAATAAATACTTAATTTCCAACTTACGCATAGGATTCTGTGTAAGCGTGAGGGGAACTTGACTTGTGTTTAACGTTTGGATTAGCGTTATGAAAAAGAAAGTTCAGGAAATGGTTAAGAATAGTTCTATAATCGCTATAGGTTATAACACGAGTTTCATTCACTTCCGCCTTAGGCGAAAACGTTAGTAAAGGGCTAATCTGCTCTTAAAGCACTGTAGAAACGAATTAAAAAATAATTAGAGGAATATAAGAATTTCTCTTATTCCTTTCCATGACGAGTGTTTCGACACGAAACCCTAGAATGTACGAACGATCGATTTCAATCCTCGGAAGTTTGCCCAAACTGAATCCCTGATAGCTCAAGAACCTTAAAGTAAACTGTTGACGAAGACTTTTTCTATTCGGAGCTTCAAACGAAGATTCCACACGCGTACACCCATTTCTTTCGATGTTTCCAATCTTTCCTCAAAAGGAGGTTTTCTCATCCGACATTAACTGCAAAAAGTAACTTTTTGGGTTAAATCGATTAACAACGTTAGTGAATCGTTTGCTTAAATTCTGAGAAACCTGTTTTGAGTTCTGGAATTATGGCGCCGGATTCTATCTTATAATTCACAGAGGAATGTGCAGGAAAAATCGGAATCGCGAAATTTTCATTTTCCCACGTTTTCCACTTCCTATAAATAGTTGAAGAATAAAAAATTCTTCACCATTCAAGCACCAAACCCGCTGCCAAGGAGGAGAGAAAGGGAGGAGATCTTTTCGCCGATTCTTGCCTAATCGTCGCACTGACAGTTGCTATACGTAGGCCTCGAGGTACTAATGCTTTTCCTTACCTCTGATCGTAAATTCTATCGCTTTTCTCTATGTCTTTCTGTGCTCAAAGTTTTGAGCTTTTTGTAAAACTGACCGAATAACTTGATTTCTCTGTCTAATCTTATTCCCTGCATGCCCAAGAGCATGTTTAGCAGATTACATTTCACCCAATCATGCCGAATCGCCGCAGAACTTCAATTCTGCTCCAATACCCATTTTTATGCTGAGGTTCCGCTTTTTGAATCAAAAACTCTCGACTGAGCTTAGTGTGAGTAGGATTAGTTGTCATAAACGTCGTGGGTATCGACCTCATCCAATTTAATTTTCGAAATTCCGACTTTGAGTTTCTGAGCTAAAAATCTTGACCAAAATACCCCTAGTTGCATTTCGAATTCTAAAATTTTTCTGAGGGTTTCCCTGGCCTAGATATCGCCTAAGAATACCTAGGAATTAATTTAGATCGAAGAAAAAGTTCGGGAAACCCTATTTTGAGAAGTGGCCGAAACTTAGTGTTATGGTACCTTGTCCAAAAATAATTTTTGGGTCTGTATGGCCTGAGCTAGAGCGTAGCTCTTTCGATTGTCGAAATTTTGACTTTGGTTTCGTGTCATTCCGAGTTCTGTAGCTCAAGTTATGCGCGTTTTAGAAAACGAAGTTCTGTTGTCAATTCGTGCCTAAATAGGAACTCTGAAGCTTTAAAAGCTTTATTTCCGGTTTCAATTATTGTTATTAGATAGTATTGTTTCTAGTGGGGCTTGTGTTGACGATTGTGTTTCCTTGTTCTAGGTTCGCAATTTCCATGCACAACTTCTACTCACGAAGGTAAGGGTAAGTCAGTTTTAGAGCGTCCTTGAGTCTTGTCTGCTTTTATCGCACTGCATGTGTTTAAATTTGATTGGCATTTGATTTTGATTATTGTGCTGAACTTGGAAAATGTTTTCTGGAGGCTTCGCCGCGTGAACTTATTGAGACGTGTGTCTCCGTTTTCTGAGAGGCTTCGGTCGTTTACTGGTTTCTGTCATTACTGCTTTCTAGTGGATTGGCCATGATTATGCTTTACAGCACTTAATTATTGTTTCATCGCTCAGTAGAGCTTGATGTGTTTGTGCGAATGTTGTGATTATGAATAACATGTGGTTACTCTGAATTGCCTATTGGATTGGGAGTTGTTGTCTGACTTGGCATATAAGGCTTAAGGTGAAAGTGGCGATGAGGAGGTGTGGTCCTATCACTGTCCCGCCTTGTGTGGCGATATAAGAGGCGATGAGGAGATGTGGTCCTATCATTGTCCCGTCCATTGTGACGCTAAGTGGCGATCAGGAGGTGTGGTCCTATGATTGTCTCGTCTTGAGAGACGATATTGATCGATCCAATTTGATAGCAGCATATAGTTGCATTCTAGAGCACTAACATTTGATCTTGTCAATATCTGATCTGACTTGTTGAGGTTATTGTTATCTATTTTAAATCTATGTTATTACGTTGCTGATATCTGATTAAGTTTAAGTTGTTGGTATTTGATTTAATGTTATATGGTTGAGGTTCTTGATATCTGATTTGACTTCATGTTGTTGGATATATGTCGTCACCTATCTTGAAATAAGTTGCTAGTTTATGTGCCATGATATGCACTTAAATTTGAATAGCATGTTTTTCCTTTTTATACGTGGTAATGGCATGGAGTTAACCCTTTCTGCTTGCTACTTGTTGTTTGGGCGCTTAATGCTATTAGGCGATGGAGATCCTTCCGCCGAAGCTTAGCTGCTCGAGTGGAGATCAGGTTGTAGGCGGTGGAGTAGAGGTGTAAGAAGTAGCTTTGCTTCTCTTCTTGTGGACTATGTTTGAGTCTCCTTTTCTATATGAGAACTCTGATATTAAAGCCTTGTTTCTGCCACTGTTAAAGTGCGCATGCTTATTCTGAACCTTACTTATGGTATTGTATTATTACAGTATATCGGGAAACAAGTTATTTAAATAAAGTCATGATATGTTTCCAACCCTTTAGCTGAAGTGTTTAGTTGTTTTCAAAAAAAGATATATTCTGTTTTCTTTAGGATTGCGAAATAGTCCTTAGACTTTGTTAGGTTACTAATGTGATTCCTCAGTTGAGAAATTGGGGCGTTACATTTGTGGTATCAGAGCTTTGGCTTAGAAAACCAGAGCTTTTGGGTAGATTGTTTGCTTAAGATGTTTGAACTCTGAGACCGATTGATGGGGTGTCAATCAGAGGAAGAGTGTACTTGATTACTTCTTGTTTTGATATTATTTGAAGGTTGTTCGTGAGTGAATAACCCTATGCTAGTTAGTGTTAACTATACATTGATATAAGTATATAGATATGTATATACATAGTTAGTTATTATAGAACTTTGTGTTGTTCTGACCTGAGTGTCTGTTTTGGTCTTTGACTATTCATGAAAACATGAACAGGAGGTTTCCACAACTGAACGAGACTCAAGGTTCAGACAACATGAATCCGATGGAGCAAGTTATTGCTAATCTGACTGCCCTTATGGCACAACAAGTTACTAACACTGCTGCACGGGAGGAAGCTGAAGCTCAACGTGCTGCTACTGCGGTTTTGGTGGCTGCCCAAAACCAAGCTGAAGAGAATGCTCTCCGTGTGCAGCGTGAGGAACGTGAACTAGCTGCTGCTCAGACCAGAGGTCTGAATGATTTCAAACGTCAGGATCCACCGAAGTTCTCTGGAGGCTTCGATCCGGAAGAAGCTGACCTTTGGCTCCAAGAGTTGGAGAAGATCTTCACCTTTCTGCGTACGACTGCTGAGATGAAAGTGGATTATGCGTCCTATCTGCTGAGTGGTGAAGCTGAGTACTGGTGGCGTGGGGCTAGGGCTATGATGGAGGCCGACAATCAAGCCATCACTTGGGAGTGTTTCCGTGGAGCTTTCCTGGACAAGTACTTTCCTAGTAGTGCTAGAGCCGCTAAGGAGGCCCAATTTCTGAGACTCCGTCAAGGAAGCATGTCTGTAGCTGAGTATGCTTCTAAGTTGGAGTCGTTGGCGAAACACATTCGCTACTTTCGAGGATTGGTGGACGAAAGCTATATGTAAGAGCGCTTCATGGATGGGCTGAACTATGAGCTGCAGAGGGCGGTGCAACCGCTAGGGCTGAATCGCTACCAAGTGCTGGTGGAGAAGACCAAGGGGATTGAAACTATTGATAACGCAAGGGGCAAGTACCAAGGTATGAACAAGTCCCACCAAGGAAGTGGAGGTCCGACTAGGACTAATCAAGGAAGAAATGACAAGGGTAGGCACTACCAGAAGAAGCCGTATGTTCGTCCTTAGGGTAAGGGGGCAGCCTCCGGGTCCTTTTATCCTTCGGGCGGAAATGCAACTACACTGGGAAATCCACCGATGAGCCGGGAGAATGTGACTTGCTTCAGGTGCAACAAGAAGGGGCATTATGCCAACCACTGTTCTGAAAGTCTTAAGACGTGTTGGAACTGCAACAAGCCAGGCCACACTGCTGCAGAGTGCAGGATTCCTAATGTTGAGGTTGCTGCTAATGTTGCTGGGGCCAGGAGGCCTACTGCTGGTGGAAGAGTCTACTCGATCAGTGGAACTGAACCTGAGGAAGACGATGGTTTGATACTTTGATCCGCAGTACCTGCGAGATTGCGGGTAATTTCCTTATCGCGCTATTTGATTCCGGTGCTACACATTCATATATAGACTTAGCTTGTGCTACGAGGTTAAAGCTAGAGGTGTCAAAGTTACTGTTTGACTTGTTAGTATCTACCCCTGCATCTAAGAGTCTAGTAACCAACACTGCATGTTTGGAATGTCCTTGGATGTACCTGGATAAGGAGTTTGTGGCGAACTTGATCTGTTTACCTCTCAAGGGTTTGGATGTGATCATAGGCATGGATTGGTTGTCCCACCATCATGTCCTTCTTGATTGCGCCAATAAGGTAGTTATCTTTCCTGATGCTGGACTCGCCGAGTTTCTAAACTCGTAATTTTCGAAGCTCTCTTTGAGGAAAGGAGCTTTGAGTTCCCTTATGTCTACAACGGTGATGGAAGCTAAGGAGAATGGAGTACAAGGTATTGTCGTTGTGCAAGAGTTCGAGGATGTATTCCCCGAAGACGTACCTGGAATACCCCCGGTCAGAGATATGGAGTTCACCATCGATATGGTCCCAGGCACTGGACCTATATCAATCGCACCGTATCGTATGGCAACGGCAGAACTGACTGTGCTGAAGAGTCAACTTGAGGATTTAACCAAGAAGGGGTTTATTCGACCTAGCGTTTCTCCATGGGGAGCGCCAGTGCTACTTGTAAAGAAGATAGACGGAAGATCGCGACTTTGCGTGGATTATCGACAGTTGAAAAAAGTCACGGTAAAGAACCGTTATCCGTTGCCAAGGATTGACGATTTGATGGATCAGTTGAAGAGTGCTGCTATTTTCTTGAAGATTGATCTGAGATCGGGATATCACCAGATTAGAGTCAAAGATGAGGATATCCAAAAGACGGCGTTTAGGACACGCTATGGGCACTATGAGTACTTGGTGATTCCGTTTGGAGTGACGAATGCACCGGCTGTATTCATGGACTACATGAATAGGATCTTTCATCCATTCTTGGATCACTTCGTTGTGGTGTTCATTGACGACATCCTGATCTACTCCAAGGATCAGAAGGAACACGAGGAACATCTACGTCAAGTATTGCAAGTTCTTCGGGAGAAGGTATTGTATGCTAACGCGGCAAAGTGTGAATTTTGGTTGGAAGAAGTAAAGTTTCTAGGACATGTTATCTCAAAGGAGGGCATTGTTGTGGATCCCAGTAAAGTTGAAGCGGTACTTTCATGGGAGCGTCCTAAGACTGTGACAGATATAAGGAGTTTCATCGGTTTAGCTGGAAATTACCGACAATTCATCGAAAGTTTTGCTAAGATTGCAGGACCATTGACGAAACTCACCCGGAAGAACCAACCTTTCGCATGGACAGAAGATTGTGAACAGAGTTTTCAGGATATGAAGGAGCGTTTGACGACCGCGCCAGTTCTAACTTTACCACAAGAGGAGGAACCTTACGAGGTTTACTGCGATGCTTCGTACCACGGGTTGGGCTGTGTGTTGATGCAACACCGAAAGGCCGTGGCTTATTCTTCAAGGCGGTTGAAGATACATGAACAGAACTATCCTACGCATGACTTGGAGTTGGCGGTTGTGGTATTTGCGCTCAAGATTTGGAGGCACTATCTTTATGGGAGCACTTTCACTGTTTTTAGTGATCACAAGAGTCTGAAGTACTTGTTCGATCAGAAGGATCTGAATGAGACAAAGGTGTTGGATGGAATTTATCACGGAATTTCACTTTGCTGTACTACCCAGGAAAAGCAAATGTTGTAGCAGACGCTCTGAGTCGCCAGACAATTCATGTTTCATCGCTGATGATTAAGGAATTGGAACTTATCGAGACTTTTCGCGACATCAGTTTGGGTACGCAAGTGACACCTGGAAAATTGAGCTTTGGGATGGTGACGATCACTAGTGATTTTCTGAATGAGATCAAGATGAAGCAATTGTTAGATGAGGAGCTGATCGAGAAACAGAACTTGATCATTTTGGGAAAAGCGTCGGATTTCGAAGTAGGAACCGATGGCATTCTACGTTGCAAAGGACGTGTCTGCGTGCCATGTGACATGGAGTTGAGAAGGATGATTCTTGACGAAGGTCCCAAGAGCAGATTGAGTATTCATCCGGGATCGACAAAGATGTACCAAGATCTAAAGTTCAATTTCTGGTGGTCAGGAATGAAGAAGAATGTAGCAGAGTTTGTGGGGGCATGTCTTACATGTCAGAAGGCGAAGATAGAACATCAAAAGCATGCGGGTATGTTACAGTCACTTGATGTGCCGGAGTGGAAGTGGGACAGTATCTCTATGGATTTCGTGGTAGCTTTACCAGCTACAAGGAAGAGATTTGATTCCATTTAGGTCATTGTGGACCGCTTGACGAAATCAGCGCATTTCATACCGGTGAAGACCACGTTCAATGTGGAGGCACTTGCAAAAGTGTATATCGCTGAGATTGTACGACTTCATGGAGTACCCTCGAGTATTGTTTCTGACAGAGATCCGAAGTTTACTTCACATTTCTGGAAGGCCTTGCACGAGGCGCTTGGGACGAAGTAGAGGTTAAGCTTTGCCTATCACCCTCAAACGGATGGGCAGACAGAGAGGACGATACAGTCATTGGAAGACTTGCTGCGAGCCTGTGTTCTGGATAGTCAAGAAAGCTGGGATGAGCTGTTGCCGTTGATCGAGTTTACTTATAACAACAGTTTTCATGCTAGTATTGGAATAGCACCTTATGAGGCTTTGTATGGGAGGAGATGTAGAACTCCTCTATGTTGGTTTCAAGATGGCGAACATCTTCTCGTTGGACCTGAATTAGTGCAACAAACTACTGAGAAAGTAAAGCAAATACAAGAGAGGATGAGGACGTAACAGAGTAGGCAGAAGAGTTATGCTAACACACGTCGGAGAGAACTGGAGTTCGAGGTGGGAGACCATATGTTTCTTCGTGTGACACCAACTACCGGAGTGGGAAGATCGATAAAGTCGAGGAAGCTGACACCGAAGTTCGACCGTATCATATTATCGAGCGAGTCGGTAAAGTAGCTTATCGGATTGCGTGGCCACCATTTCTGTCCAAGATTCATGATGTGCTACAAGTGTCACAATTGAGGAAGTATATTCCTGATCCCTCTCACATCATAAAGGAAGATGACATCCAGCTTAGAGACAACTTGTCTTTTGAAGTGGCACCAATGAGGATTGAGGAACGTAGGATCAAGCAGTTGAGGAACAAGCGGGTTCCTCTCGTAAAAGTGATTTGGAACCAAGTCACTGGCGATGCTACTTGGGAACTAGAAGAGAAGATGAAGGAACAGTATCCGGAACTCTTCACTGATCCTTAAGTTTCGAGGACGAAACTTTCTTTTTGGGGGGTAGTATTGTAAGACCCAAGATTTTAGAGGAGAAGCACGAGAATCAGAGGCATGAGAACTAGAGGCACGAGAGGAAGAAGTGGAAGACAAGGCTGGCTTCTCATTGTGTTGCTCGATAAAAAGAAGAGGAAGAACGGAGAAGAAGGGGAAGAACAGAGAAGAAGAGGAACAACAGAGAAGAAGGGGAAGAACGGAGAAGAAGAGGAAGAAGAACTGAGAAGAAGAGGAAGAAGAACCCTATCTTATCAATTGGGGAAAAGGAGGTCGGATTTGGGGATTTAGGGTTAGAGATTGAGGTTTATATTAGGATTAATTATTAAATGATTAATTAGTAATATTAATTACGAAATATAAAATATTCAAAAAAAAAATCCACGTCAGATCTCATTAATTGACGTGGAAGAACATGTCAGCGTTGGCCGGAGGGACGGGTCAATTTTGTTTTTGAAAGTCTGAGGACGGTTTTCAGATAATTTTCTGGCGAGGGACGGTTTTTAAAACTCGCTCAAAGTACAGGGACGGTTAAAGTTTATAACCCTTTACACAAAATGCTAATAAAATAAAATTCATTGTTTCTAAATTACTTTTTGGCGACTATTGTCACGAAATTCATTATCCAAAGTAATTGCTGCTGAAAATTCTACATGCATTCATCAACTTTATGCTTAGAATTGTTAATCTTCACCCTTAAGTCACATCTTGCTTATTTTTCTTTGAAATTTAAAAATCTCAGTATAGTTCTTGATTTTTTCAAGGATCTATCATTTTTGGCAGCTGTGAAACTAATTTCTGACGGTCGGAAACCGCAAATAAATATGTTTACAAAGTGACTCAATGACTTTTAGCGGCAATAACAAATGCCATAAATTGTTGTCGGCGGTTCATGACGCGCCTTTACTGGCGCCCTGTATAATTTATGGAAAACCCTTTACTGACCCCAATACACCGGTGGAATTGTGGTTGCTGGTAAAAGTCACTGCTGTCATTTTTATTTCCGCTAAAGGCAATATTTATTGCTGGCAGCCGGCAAAAGCGATTTCTGTTGTAGTGACATTAGATTCTAAAAATATTAAATAAAAATTATGTAAACAAAAGGCTTATGAAAAACCCTATATATTTTCGGGTCATCATTATCTAACAACTAGGTAATACCAAAAACCGTAAGTGTATGTAATTGTTTTCCATATCTTATCTACACATAATTATGATAATGGAAGTTGAATTGCTAAAACTGTTGAGTTTTACTAGCATAATGCAAAAAGAATAGATCACGAGTCGAATAAGATGTTTAGTCGATTGATTTGGCAAGGATTGACCTAATATATCTTATTCTTAAATATCAAATCGCTTGTGAACTTTAATCAATTGCTACTTGTTGAATGATCCAAACCATTGTGCAGAACGTGGATCACGCATGCATTGCCTGAGGATATAGATTCAATTCAACGAAGATTTGACATATCGCTAGCTTGCACCGAAAGGAAACAGAAAATGGCACAGTAATACACTACTCGATCACAAATTATTATTAACAAATTAGATAATTAATAATGCATGTATTATATATATATATATTTTAAATCAATAATGCATGTATTATAAGTTTAAGTTAAATTAGATATATAATAATTATATTGTTGCCGAGGAGAATGATGAGATTTTGCCATTGTGGAAATTACAAGTGATGAGGAAAAGATATAGCTAGTAGCTAGCTGCATGACCCACGCCCGGGGTTCAGTTTTAATAAGGGAGTTGAAAATATCCAAAATATCCCTGTTTAAATAATTTCCGAGCTTTGGTATTTCGGGAAAACCCCGAGCTTTAAGTGTTTGAATATATAATAATTTTTCTGATGATTTTTCCGAGTTTTGGTACCTCGGGAACACCCCGAGCTTTAAATCTCGAAATATTTTATAACGTCTCTTTATGCCTATCCCGGGATTTGGTGGTTCGGAAACATCCCAAGGGTCTAATTCCTGAAATCCTTTCGAGAGCTATGCCTCGATAATTTATAAACGTGGATTTCCCGAGATTTGTCAAGTTCTTATACCTCAGTAAGAATAACGTAAATTTTTCTAGTTTTTCCGAACTTGCAATTCCAAGACCTAAAGCTTGGGAACAAGTTGCAATTCCGATATCTAAAGCTCGTGAAACAACTTCTAATCCCGAGACATAAAACTCAGGAAAATCCTCAATCAGAAATGTCCAGCACAAATAGGAAGACTCGGGAAAATGGGTGTTAAAACAGGGGGCACTTATAGGTTTTTTAGAAAATACATGAGGTACCAATTCTAAGAGGGGTACCCATTCAAACTCCCTTTTAATAATATAGATATAAAGATACGTACATGGCCGAATCATTCTTCATCTACCAAGTAGTAAATCATAGAATATTTCTGCTGCCAATTGGAACTAAATCTAGATGTATGTTTCTGTTTGTCATATATATCCGTCATGGTGTTAATAAAGTCTACAACGTACCCATAAATTATTCTGAGCCGGCTCTCTCTCTCAATAAGTCTTGTCGTTGCTAATTTGGTGCTATAATTGCTACTATCTTAACTTAACTCTATCCCCACCTTTTTGGCATTTTCCTCCTGTGATGCTAACTAGTAATATTTGTATTACACCCATGCATCACCCCACATATATCACAATCAGTACCTATAGAAACATCTACGTCTATATTAGTACATGTCTCTCATCATAATTAAGCTAGCATTGTTTAATATCTTTTCAAGTTCCTTGAGTCATTTTGACTTTTCAATGCTCACATAAACACACTCTTTCACTAACGAAGGGAACAAAAGGAATACCATATTGGGTTCTAAATTGCTCTCTGCAACGTAACGAGTTTTGAACTTTCCATAACAGCGTTGCAATGACAATTGCGGCCATTTCAACAAGTATTTGTCTGCAACTCCGCAGCTAATTTACCGCAACTGCAACTGTTGCCGCAATATGGAAGCAGAAGTGAGTGGAGAAAATATTGTGAGTGAGGCAATGAAGAGTTCTGATGGTGATGTGTTTCAAAGAAGTAGAAGAGAAATAGATGAAGAGGAGGAGCTGAAGTGGGAGGCTTTGGGGAGGCTTCCAACGTATGATAGGATGAGAAAAGGGATTCTGAAGCAAGTTCTAGACGATGGAAGAGTCACTTATGAACAAATTGACATCACCAAGCTCGGAGTGCAGGAAAAGAAGCATCTCCTTGAAAGTATACTAAAGACTGCAGAAGAAGATAATGAGAGTTTTCTCCATAGGATGAGGAACAGAATTGATAGGTAATTAAAGCCCCGTTCTTGAAGAGTTTATTTGAATTTATCTTATAACATACGGTTGTACTTGTGTTTGTGAGAGCTTAGGTAAATAGTTTATGGTCTATTTATAAGCTGTTCTGAGCTTATTTCGTAACTTATATATAAATAAGAGCTTATACTTACATATAACATATTTTCAGCTTATTTCAATAAATTTCTTAAATTAATTAATTAATAAGCCCTTATTTCATAAGAGTTTTTGCTACAAGCACTTAACTAAGTTGTTTTTCCAAACGCACTCTAAGTAGCCTTTTAACTAAGAATTTTGGTTGAATTTCTTTTGTTTTGACTAATTTATCTGTTTGATCGTGATTCTAGAGTTGGAATTGAGATTCCCAAGATTGAAGTCAGGTTTCAGTATTTATCAGTTGAAGGAGATGCATATGTTGGAACCAGAGCCTTACCCACACTACTCAATTCTACCCTCAATGTAATAGAGGTATGTTCAACAAACAGGAGCGTATTTACAAATTCAACTAAGAAATGTGTGTATTATATAGATTTGTTTGCTTTTGCTGTTTTTTCATTAACATGTGGATGAATGTTTATGTGGTTTACATGGTTCAGCTTTCTTTGAAAGGTATTAACTAATTTATGTGGTTTCTGAAATTCTGGTTGTGTAAATAGGGACTTCTGGGTTATATCAAGCTTTTGCCAGTTAAGAAAAGGGCTGTCAAGATTCTCAAAGATGTCAGTGGAATTGTGAAACCATCAAGGTAATTAATTAGTGATTCCTGCCATGTTAAGTTAGATACTTCACAATTTATTGACAAAGCATATATTATGGAGACCCCTTCCATTCATCATAAAGTCCCAAAAAAAAAGTTATCTTCACTCTTCATTTACATCTCCACGTCTATTTTTAGAAGAAAAATAAAGGAATGACATGATGGATGATGTGATTGAAAATGAGTTAGAAGAGAGAGTTCAAAAAAAAAAAAGGTAAAAAGATGTATCAAAACTCAGTTCACAACTTTTCATTAATATCTTTTTTCCTATTACATCATTTATCATATCTTTCATTTGTATTTCTCGTTTTCCTGTCTCTCTTTAAATACGGGCGAACTTGAGGTGTTAACTAAATATTTTCCCTCTGTAGTATTTGTATTTTCTGGTTGACATTTTGGTAGCTAGACTTGATTTTCCCTCTCTGTTTTCAGAATGACTTTGCTTTTGGGACCTCCAGGGTCTGGAAAAACTACACTCCTCCAGGCCCTAGCTGGAAAAATGGACAAAGATATAAGGGTTAGGCATCCTGTTTCTCCATTTTATTGGAATGATGAAAAAAAAATTATCATACAAAATATGAACTGAAACTTATTTACTAGGTAGGCGCCAAACATCATTTTTATTAACACTGAAACTTTTCAGGAATACTATTATCAAATTTAATATTTTTCAATCTTTAGAATCGCAGCTACACAACCTATAATTATTTTAAAACGGAAGAGGATCCTGGTAGCTGAATTTGGAGTCATGGACATGCTGTTCACCCTCTATCACTGAATTGTTATTGGTACATTTTTTAAAAATTCAACACATTTATCTCATTTCTTAGGCCCAACGAATTGGGTTTTCCCTATTGGGCAAGGTCATTTAGAGGTATTTATGTTGACTTTTTCGAATATTAAATCAATCACATTAAGAGTGATAGAGAGTGTGTTCAAAAGAGCATGTTGCTAGAACTCTTCAATATTTAACTCTTGTAATAAAACTAATGATAAAATGACAAACATGGTGTTATGAAGATGGGCTATGTGCTAGGTCCACGGAGGGGTTGAACTCCCTTTATGGATCTAATGTAGGCAGTCTTTCCTTGCTTTTTTTGCAAGAGGCTGATTCCCCAACTGTGACTCCAAAGTACATGGCACAACCTTACTTGTGCTCCTAGGCTGGCTCTCAAAATCAATACTAATAATAATACACAAAATAAATAAAAACCAAACAAATTAAATAAGAAATTTCAATATATAACTCTGAATCATAATATTTCTCAACAGGTATCAGGAAGAGTCACTTACTGTGGTCACGAACTGTCAGAATTTGTTCCTCAAAGAACATGTGCTTACATTAGCCAGCATGATCTTCACCAAGGAGAGATGACTGTGAGAGAGACCCTGGATTTCTCTGGACGCTGTTTGGGAGTTGGAATAAGGTATGAGACGCTGGTTGAACTGTCAAGAAGAGAACTAGCAGCAGGTATCAAACCGGATCCTGAGATTGATGCTTTCATGAAAGCCACATCAATGGAAGGCCAAGAAACAAGTCTTGGTACAGATTATATTCTCAAGGTTTGCCGTAGGTTGATGATGTGTTTTTTTTTAACTTGTTCCCAACTTTCTTTCACCTAATTTATTGAGATAATGCAATAGATTCTTGGACTGGAAATTTGTGCTGATATTTCGGTGGGAGATGAGATGAGAAGGGGCATATCTGGTGGACAAAGGAAGCGTTTAACTACTGGTAAGGTGTCATGTAGTACTTGTGTGTTTTCACAGAAGAGGAAAAAATTGGCAGAGACTTCATCTTTATTCATCCTTCACAAACACCACCAAATTATCTGTACTTCCGTAGTACCGGAGACTGGGAGTTCGTTAGGATTACTGCAGCATAAAATTATGTTTGATATAATGAAGTGAAGTCTAAAAAAATGAATGTGTTTGGATATGACAGGTGAAAGTAAGTTTAAAAAACTGAATCTTGTTTGGACAGAACAAAGCAAAAGTACTTTTAGATATAAAATTAGGCTGGCTTAAATAAGTTTTTGTTCCCTAACCTTTACCACATGTATGGTTTTCGTCCCTCGCCGGAGCAAAGGAGGGCTTTAGTCCCTAACCTTTGCCAAAACGTTTGGTTTTGATCCTTTCGGAGATCTGGGTCAACGCCAGAGCTCCGATTGCCCATGTGGCATGGCCACGTGGGATTAAAGAGCTGACATGAATTTTTTTTATTTTTCATTTAAAATATTAAAAACACGTAATTTAAAATATTAATAAAAAATAAAATTTTGAAAAATCATTAATTCATACTAATTTAATTGGTACATTAACTAAATAAACACAATTTTCATCCTCTTCAACTTCAATACTTCATCTTCATCATCATCATCAAAAACCAAGAACACAGAATCATGAAAACCAAAAAAAATTATGAAAAACCCGAAAGGATAACAACAATCAAAATAACATCATAAACCTAAAACACCAAATACAGAACACAACATCATCAACTCAGAACACAAACACCAACCCCAAACCCAGCAACATCAACCCGAACCCCCCTCCTAGACTCCTCATCTGAGATTTATAACCCTCCCACCTTCGTCTCTCTCTTCTCTATTTTAGATCTGAAAACTCAAACATTGTTGAGGCATGGCTTCAAAACCAAATCGTTGTCACAGATGGAGATGAAAGAATCGGAGGAAAACTGGAGGCTTTGGGGGTTAGATCCATTGGATGTTGCAGGCCCTGACGGGGCTTGGGAGGTAGCGGAGAGTGGCGATTGTGGCGGCGTTTGGGGTACGACGACGGAAGAGAGAGATGGCCTCTCTCAGAACGATTCTTCTCTTGGACAACACAAACCCCAGAAGAAGCACAACACAAATCAAAAGGGTTGATGAGAGAGGGAGCAAGTTTGAAAATTTAGGGTGGTGAATGAACAACAAAGAGAAAAGAGCGTGTTTATGGAGAAAGGTACAGACCAGGGCACATTGTAAGTATGTTGAAATGGAAATGATTTCTCTAGATGCCCAAATTGAGTATGCCCAAATCGCACCGGGACCCAATTGCTTTTCCTCTGTGAGTGTTTTTCATGATGCCCAGATGGAACTATGTGCTCAATTTGCTCAAAGATAGCACCTTTTGTTTATGGGGGTAGGTATGTTTTGTTCGATTCACTGTTTGGTTTGTGTTTTTGGTGTGGAGAGGCAATTTTCGTTGATGTAGTTTGTAATTTGGGGGAGAATGGTGAGAATGTGAGATGAAGAAGATTCAAGATTGGGTTGAATACTTGAATTTCTCATTTTTAATGTTTTATTTAAATAATATATGCAATTAATTAGGGAGGTTAATTAGGGATTAATTATTGAGGTTTAATTCTGTTTTTTAATATTTTAAATGAAAAATAAAAAAAATCCATGTTAGCTCTTTAATCCCACGTGGCCATGCCACATGGGTAATCGGAGCTCCGGCGTTGACCCAGATCTCCGGAGGGACCAAAACCAAACATTTTGGCAAAGGTTAGGGACTAAAGCCCACCTTTACTCCGGCGAGGGACGAAAACCATACATATGGTAAAGGTTAGGGACCAAAAACTTATTTAAGCCATAAAATTACTATGAAATTGATAAATGTGGGTGGTAATGAAACAAAAAATTGAGTAATTTTGTAATTGATGCATTCCAACGAAAAAGTGAAATATCACATTCCTTCCTTTTTTTTTCTTAATTACGTTGAAACTTATAACATCATTTTTATTAACAAGATTTTGGACTCAAACACCACAACAAAATGAAAAGGTACGTTTTGGACTCAATCTGAAAGTTATTCTAATTTCTTAATTTAAAAATAAAATAAAATTGGGAATAAAAGCCCCACAAACATATACTCCAAGGAAAGGCATTGAATAACATATTGCTTCTACTATAACCTTCTCTGAATGGAGTTTGTGAGGAGAAGTGTCGGTATTATCAATTTCAGTTTGTCAGTTCTCACAAGACATAAACATGAACTAATATAAACTGAATGCAGGTGAGATGCTGGTAGGACCTGCAAAGGCATTCTTCATGGATGACATTTCAACTGGTTTGGATAGTTCCACAACCTTCCAAATTATCAGGTTTATGAGGCAGATGGTTCATATCATGGATGTTACTATGATGATCTCTCTTCTCCAACCTGCACCAGAAACATATAACCTTTTTGATGACATAATACTACTTTCAGAAGGAAAGATTGTCTATCAAGGTCCCCGTGAGAATGTTCTAGACTTTTTTGAAAATGTCGGCTTCAAATGCCCAGAAAGAAAAGGAGTTGCAGACTTTTTACAAGAGGTAACTTCCAGAAAAGACCAAGAACAGTACTGGTTCAGAAGGGACATACCTTACTGCTATATCAGCGTGCCGGAGTTTGTAGTTCGCTTCAACGATTACAGCATCGGTCAACAGCTTTATAAAGAGATTCAAGTTCCATTTGATCCAAACAAAACCCATCCTGCTGCATTAGTAAAGGAAATGTATGGAATCTCCAAATGGGAACTTTTCATGGCTTGTTTTTCAAGAGAGTGGCTATGGATGAAGCGCAACTATTTTGTATATATATTCAAGATTTTTCAGATTACATTCATATCTATGATTACCATGACAGTGTTTTTCAGAACAGAAATGAAGCAAGGTAAACTTGAGGATGGAGGAAAATATTACGGTGCACTATTTTTCAGTCTCATCAATGTAATGTTTAATGGAGTGGCAGAGCTTGCAATGACTATCAATAGAATTCCAGTTTTCTTCAAGCAGAGAGATTTCCTGTTTTATCCAGCATGGGCTTTTGCATTGCCAATCTGGGTCCTCAGAGTTCCTCTCTCTCTGTTGGAGTCAGGATTGTGGGTAATCCTCACTTATTATACAATCGGCTTTGCTCCCGCAGCTAGTAGGTATGAGAAAGAATGCACACAATCTATAGATATTTAATTTCTTAGTAACATGTGGTTGTATCTAAATGAATTAATATATATACTTTTGTGTCATTCTTTACTTTTATTGATTTGTGTTCAGTGATGAATCTGAAACCCTGTTACAGGTTCTTTCGTCAATTATTGGCATTCTTCTGTGTGAATCAAATGGCTCTATCCCTTTTCCGCTTCATTGCTGCAGTTGGAAGAACAAAAGTTGTGGCAAGCACACTTGCTTCCTTCACAATCTTAGTTGTTTTCGTCCTAAGTGGATTTACTATTTCAAGAGGTAAGTAACAATTTCTCTTTACTCCACCTATATACTCTACTCTAGAAGAACTCTTAATTATATTAAATAAGTTTTTGCCCTTTTTCATTTGAATTTTTTTTCCTTTTAATCTGATCACTGAAACCTTTCTCTATTTGTAGATGATATCGAGCCATGGATGACATGGTGCTATTATGCTTCACCTATGATGTATGGACAGACTGCAATAGCCATCAATGAATTCCTAGACGAAAGATGGAGTGCTGTAAGATCTTATAGTTTTATTTAACTTTATAGTGGATGTATTTGACCATATAACACCACAGCATTATTAGTTTATAGCTAATAATTCACTTTTTACAGCCTAATAATGACCCAAGAATTCAAGAGCCCACAGTTGGGAAGGCTTTTCTTAAAGCCAGAGGCATATTTACAGAAGACTATTGGTATTGGATATCGGTCGGTGCCCTTATAGGATTTTCTCTGTTTTTCAACATTTGTTTCATTCTCGCTCTAACTTATTTGAATCGTAAGTTTCCATACTCATCTTTCTTTAGGCTGCATCTATGAGAACTTTCTTCTTAAATTGTTTTAAAATCTTTCAAACAAGAAATAAACTTGAGAATAGTACAAAGAAGAATTTGAAACATACTTATCAGAAAATCACATTAAGAAAGCAAAGCCACCACCCCCTACCATATCTAAAAATCCACTATCTAAAACTTCATCTGATATTGTTTTGAAATTAAATTGCAGCATTTGGAAGCTCTATGTCTATTATAGTGGAAGAGGAAGACAACAGGGAAAGCATACCTGAATCCTTCTCAGTGGAGAAATTATCAACAGTAGTAACAGATAAGAATACAGCTTCAAATGCTGAAGGGTTTGAAGGTAATAGTAGATTTCATTGCAAAGAAATGGTATAAATAACTGCCCTCAATGAGATCATAAACAAAACAATATTTTTTATATAAAATACCTTATAGCCTAAAGTCAGCTTTATTTGAATGTGTAGCTTATCTCTTTCCAGTGTACCATTGATATAACCTCTGCATTGTTGTTTTACTACTAAGCAATTTATCGTAATTTGTATTCTCTATTGGCAATAAACAAATAGATAATTATAATTATTACAGGTATTGATATGGAAGAAAAAAATATCACACATAGCTCAATTCCAAAAGCTGCAGAGAATGCAAAATCCAAGAAGGGAATGGTGTTGCCCTTTCAGCCTCTGTCACTTGCTTTTGAAAATGTGAATTATTACATCGAGATGCCAAATGTAAATTTCAATTCGCCCCGCTTGTACTACTATAGTCATCACATTCTTTCTCACTTCAAATACAATCTTTTTCAATGAATTTTCTTTTATCCTTCTCTTTGACATTTGGATTTTGCTGGGGATGCCTATGCCAACTATCCTTATTTATGTTCTTTAACTTTTTCAATCATATTTACAAATTATAACTAAAATTCCACCACGATTCTTTACTATAATTGAAAGAAGATATATGTATGTATATATATATCTGTCTCTGTGTGTGTGTCTTCTTATTATTATTTGGACAAATAAAAACATTCTGAAGTCTGAACACAGAAATTAAGTTCACATGGTAACAATTTGTTTTAATAAAATCATCAAAGTTTGAAAGTATATCATGGTATAACAACTACCAAATGCTCAAAATGACACTTTAGTGATTTATTGTCAGGAAATGAAGAAACAAGGTTTTCAAGAGAATAGACTCCAACTTCTAAGAGATATAAATGGTGCTTTCAGGCCTCGGATTTTAACAGCATTAGTTGGTGTAAGTGGTGCTGGAAAAACCACCTTGATGGATGTGCTTGCAGGAAGGAAAACCGGTGGTTATATTGAGGGAAGCATCAACATATCTGGCTATCCGAAGAACCAAGCAACTTTTGCGCGGATAAGTGGTTATTGTGAGCAAAATGATATCCATTCCCCAAATGTCACAGTCTATGAATCTCTTCTGTTTTCTGCTTGGTTGCGTCTCAGTAACGAGGTTGATCAAGAAACACGAAAGGTATGTTTACTCTCAACTAATTATCATTTTTAAGTCACTCAGAGCCTCCCATGTCTTAATATTTGTAACATGTACCCATCTCCTTAGTCAGAAACTTGACTTGACTATGTTCTATGGCACTAGTGCATCTCTGGAAGGACAAGCATATTGAGTGAGATCAAGGTTTCAAATACCAGCAGTGTATATGCACATGTTAATCACCCATTATAAAAAAGAAAATATTTTTTTATTCCGCAAGGGATTTTGTTTTAACTTTCATGGTTCAAACAAACTAGGTCTTTTGTTCTTAATTTCAGATAGCCTAACATCTAGGTTCAGGTCTCAATATTTAATCACCCAGGAATTTCATGATGACATTAGTAGGTATTTAGTTATTGCTTGTAAGACTATTATTTAAACTCAGAGAATATGAATTATGACAATTTATAAAGACTAGACTGTAGACATATTACCAACAAATCTGCTATAGATTTATTTTGTTATAATTGATGAAAATAAACAACTCATTATTCTACCAGTGCAGTTGCTCATCTCAATCAAAGAAGATTCAGTATAAGAAAGGAAATACATGTAGGATGATGAGGAATCCTCCATTTATTGACACTAATAATAATCATTCATAGTAGCATATAAATATACCACTTATCTTACAGATGTTTATTGAGGAAGTTATTGAGCTGGTCGAGCTACATCCAGTGAGGAATTTTATAGTAGGCCTTCCTGGAATAAATGGCTTATCAACTGAGCAGAGAAAGAGGCTTACTATAGCTGTGGAATTGGTTGCAAATCCTTCCATTATATTTATGGATGAGCCAACAACTGGTCTGGATGCTAGAGCTGCAGCAGTTGTTATGCGTACTGTTAGAAATACAGTAGATACAGGGCGAACTGTTGTCTGCACAATTCATCAACCAAGCATCGATATATTTGAAGTCTTTGATGAGGTAAATATAACACCAATATTTTACAGATGAAACTGATATTTTTATAGTAGCTTTTAAGGCACTGTACTCATCCCTTGAACTACATTTTAACTTCAGCTTCTGTTGATGAGGAAAGGTGGACAAGTGATATACGGTGGTCCCCTTGGTCCAAATTCTCAGAAACTCATAGAGTACTTTGAGGTAAACCTGAACCCTGATAATGTATAAATTCTGAAATTATTAAGGTGTTAGTAATTTTACTAACTGTGTATAAGCTTTTTCAGGCTATCACAGGAATTCCAAAAATTAAAGATGGATATAATCCAGCCACATGGATGCTGGAGATCACTTCTCCAGTAGTTGAATCTCAGCTTTGTATAGACTTTGTAGAATTATACACTAAGTCAGATCTTTACCAGTAAGTGGCACTCAGTCATATAGCACATTTGTCTCCTATTTGTCTGAAATTTCGCATGATGTTTTGATAATTCCTTTTCAGAACGAACCAGGAAGTTATTAAGGAACTATGCACACCAGCACCTGGAAAAGAGGACCTTTACTTTCCGTCTAAATACTCCCAATCCTTTGTTACTCAATGCAAAGCTTGCTTCTGGAAACAGAACTGCTCCTACTGGAGGAATCCACACTACAACGCTGTCAGATTCTTCATCACAATAGTTATTGGTGTCATTTTTGGACTTATTTATTGGAACAAAGGAGATAAGACGTAAGTCTAGAAGTTATTTGACACGATTAGATTCCAGCATTACCTGCTGTGCATGTTTAAAAAAGTATGTTGCTAGCGCTTCTCTTACTATAATATACATAGTATCCCCAATATATTTGCCTGACCCATTAGGGCAGAAGGAGCATTTCGAAATTGTGGCCAAAATTGAATTAACATTGAGCAGAAGTTATTCATAGAGAGAATCATCTTGCAACAAAAAAAGAAATATAAAGATTCATCTGCGAGCTGGCCATCAATATGAACTCTTGCTTTCCTATCTAAGGAAGATGTAATCAACAATTTATTTGTCAACATGCCCCGTGATAAAGTTGATTTAAGAAACACACATGGAACTTTAATAATTGTAATATTATTTCATGAGAACCAAATATGATGTTTGCAGGGAAAAGGAACAAGACCTGTTGAATCTCCTTGGAGCTATGTATTTATCTGTTATTTTCCTTGGAGCGTCCAACACCAGCAGTGTGCAACCTGTTGTTGCAATAGAAAGAACAGTCCTCTACCGCGAAAGAGCTGCTGGAATGTACTCAGAACTGCCGTATGCAATTGGTCAGGTAAAACCATTTGATTGCCTTTCACTTCAAAGTTCAAACAAGTTCAGCAAAGAAGCATTAACAAAATAATTAATGTCTTGCAGGTAGGAATTGAAATCATTTATGTTGCAATCCAAAGCCTAGCATATTCCACTATCCTCTACTGGATGATTGGGCTCCAACCCCAAGCTGAAAAATTCTTGTGGTTCTACTACTTCATATTCATGTCGTTCTTGTACTTCACGTTGTACGGAATGATGACTGTGGCCCTCACGCCAAACCACCAAATTGCTGCAATCATTATGTCTTTCTTCATCAATTTCTGGAACCTCTTCTCTGGATTTCTTATCCCAAGAACGGTATGTGCGTGTATCACAGAAAGCAATCATCAAAGAGCAAATTTTTTAACTAATCATCTAAATTTCAACAAATTGGCGTTTTTTGTTTTTCACTATTTTTGCAGCAAATTCCAATATGGTGGAGGTGGTATTATTGGGCATCTCCAGTGGCTTGGACTATTTATGGATTAGTGACATCCCAAGTGGGTGACAAGAACAGTACAATAGAGGTTCCTGGCTTCAGACCTATGACAGTAAAAGATTACCTTGAGAGGCAGTTTGGGTTTCAACATGACTTCCTTGGTGTTGTTGCTCTGACTCACATTGCTTTTAGCCTCCTCTTCCTCTTTGTATTTGCCTATGGCATCAAGTTCCTCAATTTCCAGAAAAGATAATGCCTTTTTTTTTTCTGATAATGAAACATCAAAGGAATGAATATCAAGACTCAGAAGAACTCAGCTGTTAAAGAGACAAAGGAAAAAAAAAATCCTAATAAATGCACCTTCTTCATTCTTCCATACCTATGATTTATTCGTGTTTTGCTGTAATATATCACTAGTCGTACCTATGTTGCACGGATACGAGTAGGAGATACGCCATTTTTTGAAAAAATAGGGTACGGTTACGCCAGTTATTATATATCTTTATTTATTTAAATAAATATATATATAAGTAGAAATAAAATGTTTTCTACCACAATATTATTAATTAAAAATAAAATACTCGTATTTCTTGGTCAATACTCATATTATGTTTCTCTATGATACTCATATCAAAGACCAACGTGATGGGAGGAAGAAGAACGTGAGCGTGGTCTTCTCTCTTCTTTCTTCATAGCAGTCGTATGTTAGAAAGAGTGAAAGGTAAATTAGGTTTTGGTCTTTTGAATAAATTGAGAATAAATTTTTTAATTTCTAAAATTAAATAAAAAAGGCTTAATTCCATTTTGGGCCCCTGATCTTTCAAAAATGAGCGATCCGGGCCCCCTGTGTTTAAACGTAGCAGTCAGACACCCTAACGTTTCAAAAAGGTGCGTTCCAGGTCCTTCTGTTAGTGCCGTTTGTTTGACCAAACGGAGCCAGTGACGTGGATTTTCTTTTTCATTTTAACATTAATTTTTTTACCCAAAAATTCCCCCCCCCCCCCCAAATCAGAAACACGATTCTCCCCCAACCCAACCTTCTCCTCCCACTCTTTCCCTCTTCTCCCTCACGACCCCTTAGGGTTCCCCACCGCCCAAACACTATCGCTGTTGCCAGATCTGAGTAACCTCTACAAAAAGCCCTCGAAGCAACATGAAGTGTTTGGAGAAGAGATTGAGGCGACGAGATCGAAGTGTTTGGAGGCATGAAAGTTCAGATTTAAGAACGAAGCGGCGGGATCGAAGTGCTTGGGGCTTTGAGTCTCATGGAGGTTGGGGTTTGTTGGTTTGATTTCAGGTTCTCTTTCTCTGACTCGATCCCTCCTTCTCCTCCCGGTTGTTTTTCTGGCTCGGTGGAGAGGGTGAAGGGTGGCGATGGAGGTCGAGGAGGGTTTTGGGGTTTCTGATTAGGATTCAGAGGTGGTGGTGGTCGGGTTAGCAGAGAGCTTCCGGATCATCCGTGGGCGGAGAGGGATTTTGGTTGCTGGGGCATGGTTTGGCTGGGGGATATTGGTGAGTTCGGGGTCCGGGGAAATGATGGCGGTGGCGACAGTGGCTGGTGGGGTGGCGGAGGAAGGAGGTTGAATCTGGGTTGGGGTTTAGGGATTGGTGTTCACCAGCCTCCTACCTTCGACAACTTGAACACCCCATTCCTCCCTGTTTCACATTCTATTATGAATCTTCTTAATTTCCTGAGTTTTTGTTTTTGTGCTTGAGTGTGGATGAAGGTTGGGTTGGGGTTGAAGCCGCACCAAGAATGCACCAAGAATATCCTCTGAATCTCTCTTCTCTTGCTAAATTAGGATGAAATTAGGGTAAAAAATTGGGGGGAACCGTGTTTGTGAATTGGGTGAGGGGGGGGGGGGATTTTTGGGTAAAAAAATTAATGTTAAAATGAAAAAGAAAATCCACGTCACTGGCTCCGTTTGGTCAAACAAACGGCACTAACAGAAGGACCTGGAACGCACCTTTTTGAAACGTTAGGGTGCCTGACCGCTACGTTTAAACACAGGGGGCCCGGATCGCTCATTTTTGAAAGATCAGGGGTCCAAAATGGAATTAAGCCAATAAAAAACTACAAAACGACATAGTTTTGAACATTTTTCATTTTTTTTTAAACTTATCCAGCACACTCACAGTGTACCCAAAACGTACCCACGGCATACGCAAAACGTACCCAGTTTTTTTTGTTTGGCGATACATTTGCCCAGTATCGGTACTCTGCCAATTTTGGCGTACCCGTGCAACATCATAGGTTGTACCTGAAAAAATCAGTAAGAAGACCGACCTAGAGCGTGTTTGTATCAGTAAATTTTAAGAATTAATATCATTTTGGAAAATCAATAGCAGGTTAACTATCAAATTGCTCCTTATGTTTCTCACCGGGTTCAATTTTCATCCCTCACCGAAAAAGTTTGATTATTGTCTTTGTGCCTTATTCACTATTTGCTTAGGCTGAAATCTTATGTTTTAAAACTATAATGTGTATATTACGTGCAAAATATTTGTGCGCAGACATTGATGATATACTCACATCTCATTTTTTTCTCCACTTCATTTCCACCTATTTTTATTTCTATCTCTTTCCTCTTATCATCTATCAAATCTTATACTTCTTCTCTCTTACTTTTTCTTTTCTTCCTATCTCTCTTATCCTCCACCTATTTCCACCTAAAAAATGAGGTGTGAAAAAATAATTATTCTATTTATATACCATTATGTTCAATTGTTAACTATTGTCTATTGCTCACACAAAAAAAGTTCAATTGTTAACTATATGGCTTCTGTCAAACTGCCTAATGTTATTGGTAAACTCTACAAATATGTTTTCAACATTTTTGTTTTTAGGTTATGATGTGCTTGGAGTTTTGTTCGGAAACAACTATGTCATTTCGTAATTTTAATATACAAGACCTAATAATCACAAGAATATTATCAGCGGTAAACCTTCTGGGTTGAATGTGAGATGCAAATATACTACAAAAGAAAGAGAGGTTTGAATTGTGTACTTAAAATTTACGTTTTAAAACTTTATTTTATGAAAGGTGTATAAGTTCTTTCAAGAAAACGTTAAGTGTGATTTTTCGTAAACCGTTTTGTGCAGCAGAAGTAAGTAAGTAAATAAAACAGAACAATCAGCACACAGAGATTTATACTAGTTCTCCCTAAACGATTGGACTACGTCTAGTACTTGGCCACCACCAAGATTTTCCCTAGCAAGTATCAAGGACTTCTCCAGTACAAGTATTTGACAGGACTTCTCCAACAAGTAATATCACAGACTCCTCCAAGTATTCTACAGGACTCCTCCTACAAGTATTGGTCAGGACTTCTCCAATAATCTTACAAAGATTAAATGACTCTACAGAGATTCTGTTCGTTCAAGAGTAATACTAGAGAATTTATGGTACTGAAACTCTAAGTGTTTGGGTTCTGATCTGACTTTGGATCACTTAAGAGTTCTGAAACTGAGTGAGAAGAGAATAAAGAGATTTGACTCTTTTAAGGTACGAGGTTCTCTCTTTCACTTGCAGAAGTAAAAGCTTGTGTTTGACTCTAGGAAATTTATGCGTGAGCTTTGAATGCTTTTGAGAAGTTTTGAATGAATGCTTGAATGCTTGTTCTCTCATTATTAATTCTCTTATGCTTCAATTCTTCAAGAGTGCCTTAAATACTCGCTTGCTAGTGTTGTAGCCGTTGTGAGACAAGATCCAATCGTTGTTCTAGCCGTTGTAAGGTGAGATCAAACCGTTGATTCAAATGGCTTTGGTTGGTAGCTCTATTTAATGCGGACTCAGAAGCAAGTCTATCCTTTAGCTATAAAGATGATATTTGTCAGTTAGTAGGTGGTGATAGACTTTGGACTACTTTTCAGACATGAGACAATTTGGAAGTTTGATCTTGACGGCCTGTACTTTTCCTCGTTGGTCAGCGTGCCTTTAGCTGAAGTAAATTATCTTCACGTGATCTGGTTTGAATATAAGTCAATTGGTTGCCTTTGATTTGAATGTTGGACAACCCGTTGCAATCAAACTTTAACTTTGGCGCTCAAATTTTGTCTTCAATAAGTCTAACTGATGACGTGGCTTTGGACGGTCAGAGTCATATAGCTTGAGTCAGAGTCAGTTCGCTTTACAAAACTGTCTTGCAACTTCTGAAGTTTTTTCCTTTTTGAAATGATAGAACTTTGAAGCATATAACATTCCTTGATTTTCTCTTGAAATTCAAATGTTATAACGAGTTTAATTTCCAGTGATACTTCTTTTACAAAATTGTTATAATCAAAACAAGATTTTAAAAACGTTATGATGCGTTTGAACTTAACAATCTTCCCCTTTTGATAATGACAAGTTTTATAGAAAAGCCCCCCTAAGTCTAGCAACGTTTTCAAAAAGATAGAGTTTGAAGATTATTATCTAATTGACTTTCTTTTCTTTGCTCCCCCTGAATGAAATATCGTAGGTTAAAGATATTTGAAATAAACGTAGTACGGTTTGCAAAAAATATGAATATATACAGATTTCCCCTTTACTTTTCTATATCATTTCTCCCCCTTTGGCATTATTAAAAAGCGGTCTAATAAACATTCAGAAGCGGCATCAGAGCCTAAGCTAATCATGTCATAGATAACATCTTGAACATTAAACATGACTATGCAAAGCAGGAAGTAACAGAGTGCAATTGTTCAATAATTAAACTGCGTAAGTAGAAAAAGGATAGGGAGTGGCCATTAGCCAAAACGATTCAGGAGTTGCGCAATCTTGGAGGTGAGATCGTAGAAGAGGTTGTTGATGTGATTCCGATGATTCTCGAAATCCTCTCTGCTGACAAATTGATTTGCCAGAGGTTGGTCTTCATTATCAGTATCTTCTTCATTGCTCGGATCATCATCTTCATTATCATCATCAAAGATGATAGACTGTTCAGCAGCAGACTCCTTGTTCAGTGGAACTGAACATTCACCTTCTTCCTGAAGCTTAGCTTTCCCTTTTACGACATGAAGCCTTTCTGGGTGCAAAACAATCTCCGGAATATTTGTTGGAACTAGTATAAATGTCCAATTGCCCAAAAGAACAATTAGAGCAGAGATACTGTTCAGCAAAGAGAATGGCTTGGTGCCAACATAGCCTTCAGTGGCACAAATTTTCCATTCTTCCCAATCTGGGACTTTGCTCGCTTGCAGTTGAAACTTGTAGCCTACATTTGAATGTCTTTTCCAAGACACAGAAACATGATGATTTGGGGCCTTCTCAATTCTTTTGATTAGCTTCTCTTGAAAGACCTTGAAATTGACCTTGGTGGTTCCTACAGTGCGTCTTTGCTTGATAGCAGAGGATACAAGCGTCTGAAGACGCCTCTTTCTCGCTTGAGAAAGGATGAGAACAATACCAAGCCTATAAAGGCGTTTCTGGGTTCTTTCTGTTGTTGGAGTTTGTAGATTTTGGGTAGTACCTTGGAGAGGTTGAACGGTCTGAGTGGAAGGTGATAGGGGAAAAGGTTGAAAAACCTGAGAGGAGGTTTTTGTCACAACCCAAAATCCTAAGTCATGACCGTCGCACAGACTAACACCCTAGTATGGCAAGCCTGTTTCTCACAAGAAACCTTTTCCAAACTATTCTCTAAAGTTACATGTAACGCCCCGATTTCTCGAGTGTTACACAATAACTAATTAACCAATTTTCGTAAAGAGTTTTCGTCGATTCACTTATTAATCTTGAATTAATGATAAAAGTTCAATTTTACAAAATTCTCGAAACTTAACCATTTCAAACTTGCGGAAATAATCATCAACGTAAACCTCAAACTTTATTAATCATTGAAAAGAGTATGAAATAAATATCCGGAAGAAAACTTCAAAGTAAATTACATCAAGTTAAACTATCTCAACTAAAATAAAGTAATGGTTCAATACTTCCAAAACTCGGTACTCTCAACCCAAAAGAAAAATGGATGTCTCACAACCCAACCATATCCTTGGCCCCTTCCTCTTTATCTTCTTCCTCTTCATCAGAAGTGTAGTCGTCATCCGGTAGTGGCTCGTCACGTAGCATCAACTCCCAAGAATGAGTCTTCGTCATTATCTTCACGACCATCTACCCCCCCCCCCAAATAAACACATAGCAAACAAGCAGGGTCAGGTCCAACAAAAAGAATAATAATGACAAAATCAACAACAACATAATATAAGTACATTATATGTCTTTTATGGGAAAGAGTCAGTTACTAACGGAATCTCACATCACACAACCCACCAATCCTGCCTTGGCCAATCACTTACATCCGCAGATGTACAATCACGTGAAGCTGCAATACTTCACAAAAATCTCATGGTGACCGCAGTCAACCAAACACGTGGAACCGCAATGATCCACAAAATCTCTAGGTGACCGCAGTCAACCTTTTCACGTGGAGACCAACAGTCAATCCAAAATTCTCCCTCGCGTGCAAGCCCATCGTTCTCATGGACTATAGTCTACACTAGACCTATGCCCATATTATTCACATTTACTTGCAAGCGAGTTAATTACACGTTTCTCTTAGTTTAAGTCTCTAAAGTCAACCTAGAGTCTTACATCAACATCGCATGAATACAACAATTAAACGATCACAGACACATCGGGAATTACAGCTAGATGAGCGACCCTTTGAACAATTTCCAATAATATCACAATTCACGTAAGGCATAGCATAAAATTACACTTACGCATGGCACATCATGGCATAAATTATCAAATAAGGTAACATAAGGCTTATGCATGGAAAACAACACATTTTCGCAACTTAGCTTTTTGGACAGCAGAAACAACGTTCATTGAAACTGGTCTACAGAATGCGTCCTCCAACAAAAAATCATGTATAATATCTTTCTGGAAAGCTATTTTAAAGATCTACAACTCTCTAGTTAAAATCATTTTAATTTGAGCCCCAGAATTAGGTGATATTACTCCTTAAAGTTTCTGTCTGACACAGGGAAAAACAGCAGGTATGACAGTTACCCAAAACGACCTACAACACACAATACTAGACCAAAATTTATGATCTTTATATGCCTGGAAAGCTCTTTCGAAGATCTACAATTTGTATGTTAATCATTTCTTTATTTGGCGACCAGAAACAAGTGAAAATAGGACCTGAAGTTTACTGTCCAGCACAGAAATCTGACAGAGAATGCATTTGCCATCAATTTCGTTTTAGCCATTCTATTCTAAGGGTTCTAAGTCATCTACCAGCATCAAATATAGTAACATGTTCACAGTGTAACCCAATATCACATGGAAAAAGTCCAGCACACATCGCATATTCAAAACCTCAAGCACATCAATCAAGTTCATACATAAAATCATGTCAAAGCATGGCAATATGGCCTAGACATGCTACCCAACTCCTAGGACCAGCCCTTACCTTGATTAAGAGTGAAGAAATCAGAAGTTGGGTGATGAAGAAGGTATCAAAAGCTGCTGTCCAAGACCCTCTCTTCCCTCCTACTCGAGCTCTCTCTCTCGCAGGTCTCCCTCTCTCTCGCGCGCGCACAAGGTGGCGGTGGTGGCTTGGTCGGCGGCGGCTAAGGGTGCAAGGGGTGGTTCTCTCACTCTTTTCTCTTCTGTTTTCTTTACGTAAGGAGTGCAAGGGTTTCTGTTTCAGAACTGAATGGAAAAGAAACTTTTCCCCCCTTCAAAACCCTAATACAACCGCGGGCTCCCCCTCTTCATGGGCTTGGGTTTCTTTTCTTTTCTCTTGAGCCCGCTCCAAGTCAAACCCTTGACCCAATAACTTAAGCACTTAATCAGACCTAAATCTAATTAAAAACTTAAGCCCTCTTAAGTAATTTCATAATCAAATTCGGAATTAGAAGAAAACAAACTAATTTACTCACAAGTTGACAGTTGAATTCTGCCGATTTCCAAACTTGAACAAAAACCTCATTTTTATTCAATTTTTCTCAAATCAATACAAAAATGAAATAGGGCCTTACATTACATATGTTTCTCTATATTTTATAAAAATAACTATGCAAGATTTCACCTGTATTCTCAATATCTCAAATGACAAAACCTGTCAAATAATGATCTCCATTTTCATACTTCCATTAAAAGGAAATTTTCAATTTTAGCACTCAAGTGCAACTTTTACCGTAAAACAATAAATAACAATCCCAAGTCTAAATCCTCCTAAAACTCCCTATAACTGCAGATAACTAGAATCAAATACAAGACACCAATCGAGGCACCAACCAAAGGAGGCCTACCAACAAGATAAATTGAACGATCTGAATCTGACACCAGCTTAATACTTAGTTGTCTGTGAATCTGTGGAGGGAAAAATGAATGGGGTAAGTCACAAAGACTTAGTGAGCAGTCATCAACCACCATGAATAGGAAAGGGAAACAAAATTGGCACGAGTTTTTCACCATCAGTTCAATGTGACAATATAAATAATATTAATAAAATTAATAAGAACCATTTCAAATAAGAGAGCATCAAACTTGCCAAGTTCATAAATAATCATTTCAATGAAGCTTGATAAAATCCAATCAATCATAAGAAAGCATTTGAAATCAGAAATATGATTTAATATCATAGGGTCACACATGTAGAACCATGAGGTGGCTCCATCTCGTTGATAGCCCTCTCCTCCTAAGGGATGGCCTCTCCGATAGGGGCGACTCCATCTAACGGATAGCCCTTTCCTTTCTTAAGTCACATCGTGTCATCGGGGGAAGCTACATCTCATTGATAGCCCTTTCCTCTTAAGGATTATCTTACCCAAGAGGTGGCTCCATCTAACGGATAGCCCTCTCCACCCGGAATCATGTCATATCTCATCAATCTCATCGGGGGAAGCTACATCTCGTTGATAGCCCTTTCCGTGCACTGGCGGCTTCATCTAACGGATAGCCCTCTCCTCTCGGAATCAACTAGCTAGGTGCACCTAGGCCGTTACCTCCGCTAACGGCTACGGGGTTCTATCAAGGATCCCCAAAACCATTTTCTCAAACCAATACAAGTCTCATCAACATTCTCAAAATCAGCTTTCAAATGCTCATCAAAGCTTTTCAAAATAACATTCTCAACATCAACTTTTCAATGCTCATCAAAGCTTTTTAAGTTCACAATCTCAATTTCACATAATTTCAAAATTAAACCAATGTCATTCTCTTATCATATCAATTCATAAAACATGCTCAAAATCAGCTTTCAAAGTTCAAGAATGATAGTCAAACATATAAAAACATGTTTCCCCAATTTAGATAAATAGACAATATGATAAAGTAATTAAATCAGTTATAAGAACGTTAAAATATGTCATAGTAGTTGAAAACCACTCACAACTAAGACGAATCAACTGAATCGCTCTCAACAGCTCCTCGCCAACCGAACGAACCACTAGCCGATAAATCTGAACACCAAAATTTAACCTTCAGCATCAATTACCTTGTGTCATACTACCCCTAAGCATTAATGAACTCCCCAATTATGCACCCAAACCCTAAAATAATCTTACTCAAGTCTAACATATACTATAATATCATTCTTTAAATCTATAAGTGATAGATATACCTCAATAACCTGACTGAGTAATTGTGAAGGTGTAGGTGGGTACTCTTCTCATTCCTTGGCACAAACCCTAACTTCCAAAACCATGCCAAAAGCCTTTCCACTTGCAAGATATATTTCGTTCTTCAATAGGATGAATTTCATGGTGTGATTTGTTGTAATTTTTATGGTGAAGAAGAACAAAAGATTGAAGAAGAAAGTCATGAAGGAGTGCTGCACTTTTGTCACTGCGCGAAGGAAAAATATCGAACAGAGAGATGAGAGTTGGCTGTTAGGAATTAGGAATAGATATTGGGCATTGTGGGTTTTAAAAACAGGCCAGGTTAGGATTTAATAGGTTTAAAATTTTAGAACTAGGAAACAGGGCCCGTGGGTCTTTTTTTTTTTCTTTTGATAAGTTAGTATTTAAAATATATTTATTTTTGTTATTATATATATATATATATATATATTTTGGATCGTTTCAATCTTCCCCTCTTAAGAAAATTCGTCCTCGAATTTTAAGTCTTGTGCATGATAGCCTCGGTTTCAAAGTCGTCTCTTCACCAAGTGATCCTCACCAAGGTTCTTTCATTAAACTAATGTCCTTAGAACGTAGACAACTCACCCTTTTTGTCCACTATTGCTACCGTAACTCCATCTAAGATAAATTTTCATCTAACACTACATCCTCATCACGAAAATTGAGAGAAAGGTCACAAAGGTATTTCTGAAGCATATAAACATGAAACTGTATGAACTGTAGAAAGATTTGGTAGAAGTGTCAATCGATAAGCCATAGGGCTATCCGTCTCTAAGACCTCAATAGTCCAATGAATCTTTGACTCGGGTTTTTCCTTACTACCAAACTGTGAAACTTCTTTCATCGGAGAATCACGTAAAAAACATAGTCACCAATTGCCTACTTTAAAGGGTGTGGTCTCCTATTGGCATAAGACTTTTTTTTTCTTCTCACTATAAGGTAATCAAACAATCATGAACCAACTGAGCTCTCTACTACATATTTTTCAAGCTACAAGCTTAGCTTCCTCATCTTCAATCCAACCTATTAGTGATATGCCCGCCTACCAAACAAGGCCTCAAGTGGTCCCTTATGTATGCAAGACTAGTCACTACTATCCTAGGTGCATTTCCTCAAAACAAGCATATATCATCCTAGATATTAACAGTCCACTCAAATTAGCCATCAGCTTGAGAATAAAAACAGTCCTTAAATTCAAGCAAGTCCTTAAAGCATGACTAATAACTCATTACAGTCACAACATGTTCTGAAGACTACCTTCAAAATGTCATCTTTTCTATTCCTAATTTGTTGCTACACAAGTGGCCACTCATATTTTCAAAAACATTGAGCTCATTGCAATCAATCAGATCACTCCTCTATGCAAGTTAACTGATTTTTTTTGTTCATTATGTACCTAATTGCATGGCTCTATTTTCCTTTTTTCACAAACAAAACTAGCATCAAGAACCAAATTTATGGAAAACTATATTCCCCTACTGGCCGGTACTTCAGGAAATTCTCCAATAATACATTAAGAATTTCACACTCTTCAAAAAAAGAAACTCTTATGTTTTTATTTCAACTGATTGAGTGTCCTCTTATCCAAAGTCAAGTATCCATGACAACCCTTCCTTAGTAACCTTCTAAATTCGACGCTAAAATTAGATTACATGGTTCCCAACTTCACTCACCCTGAATGAGAAAGATGATTGTCTAGGTAATTCAGATCTCATATACTTTGCTATGTTAGTCCAAAATATCATAATACCAAAAGACCACACCAAAATCAACAATTTCTACAAAAAACTCTCAATCCCCAATGGATACCTCGATTTAACAGCGCACATAATCAACTATCAACCACTCCTTCAAAGCATTTGAATGGAATAATGATAAGAATCAAAATATGTAATATTCAAACTTTAAAAAAATTATCAATATGTGTCTCTTCATGTATATATGACAGCACATATCTTTCTCAATATTTCCCAAGAACAACGCGACAAAAAGTCTTAAGCCAAGAGTCAATTTCAGTATCATGTTAAAACTAATCTAATGTAACTAAAGTTTTCTATAAGATACAAAGCAACTTTATGCCAATCTGATCCAATAAAATTGTAACAATGATCTTACGTCACACATCCAACCTGCCATTTTAATAAACTCAACATCTTTCGCAAATTGAAGTTTCAAAATCAATTCCAATTAAGCATTAATAACATGGTATAAAACTTCTCTTGATTCTATTCCCAAAGATTATGAATGTCCAAAGTAACCTTTGCATCACCACCAATTTCCTAAAGCCAAATGCCACACAAGTGTTGTAAGGGTTAGAGAAAATGCTAAAGACGCTCCTTCTTATGCTTATCCACGACTAGAGGAAGTTGCACCACAACCACAAGACAATCCTCCATAATATGACTTATCTCAATGCACTAATTGCACACCCTACTTTCTCCAAAGAAAGCTACATGATGAATCTTTTGACAAGCAAAACAAGGCGTAGAAAATTTATTATATGAATCTCCACAAAGCTTGAAGATTGTTCACTATAACCACCCTATGAAATCATTGTACTCAGTCTACTCTAGAAATCAAGCACTTGTGTCAAACCATCTATGACATTCTACGAAAGAAAACAATCAATGAATCCCTATGAAAAATCAGCCATGCTAACGAAGGTGATCTCGTCGCTCTCGTACGCGTAGAGTCATCAAACTAATCATCTGCTACAACTCCCAGCTGAAAAATGTTAGTTCTATTGCATGGTAACTACTTGTTTTTGTTATCTTCTGTCTAACCTCAAGCTATTGCTCGTAATTTCCTTATGTAGGTTGTTGCGGCCAAAAATCACTCAGACGTGTCATTGCAAATCATCTTATGATTCCCCTATACCAACCACAAGCTCTATCATCCCTAAATTTCATTACCTCGATAAAAGCACCTATACGTTGACGACTTCAACGGATAACCAGCGCCTAACAGCAATGGTCCTAGGCTTACATTACAATGCCGACCACGACCACCTTAAACAAGGTCCTAATAAGAAGACTCATCTTCTAATAGAAATTCTAATTTAGGTGGCAACCTCACTGAACAACGAATATTCATTGAATATAAGACATGACTCCGAATTTTGTGAATGAGGAACGAACTCAAATCACACTTGGAAACAACATTAAGACTCTCATGAGGCGTTAATAGCAACTTTGAAGTAAGTTGTGCCGCGATTCTATCACTACCTCATGTCTGCAGCAAATAGGACCTACAACCTGGCTCTGATACCAACTTTGTCACGACCCAAATTCCTAAGTCATGACTGGCGCACAGACTGTGAGACCCAAATTTTAAGTTTAAAATAAACCGAATAAAATTTCTTTTCACGATTAATTTGATGTAACGTGAAGGAAAACCTGAACCAGTGTTTATTGAAGGGAATCAATTTGTGAAGGAGAAAGTTCAGGAAAAAGCTAAGGATTGTATCCAAGTCGATAAAAGTTATAGCACGACTAATATTCGCATTAAACCTAGGTCGTGAACGCTAGTAAATAGCTAATTTATATTTTTAGACGCGATGGAAATTAATTCCAAAAATCTTCAGAGAAATGTTAGAACTTCTCTTATTCGTCTATAAACAAGCGTTTCGATACGAAACCCTGGAATGTACGAACGTCAAATTCCAATACTCGGAAGTTTGCCGAAACCGAATCACTGATAGTTCAAAACCCTAAAATCAACGGACGATGGAGACTTTTTCTATTCGGAGCTTCAAACGAAGATTCCACACAAGTACACCCATTTCTTTTGATGTTTTGAATCTTTCTTCAGAACAAAGTTTTCTCATCCGACATCAACTGCAAAAAGTGATTTTTCGGGTAAAATCGATTTACACCGACTTTTGATCGTTTGATTTAATTTCAAGAAACCTGTTTTGAGATCTGGAATTCTGTCGCCATAACCTATCTTAGAATTCTCCGAGGAATACGTAGGAAAAATCGGAATCGCGAAATTTTCATTTTTCCAAATTTTCCAAAACCTATAAATAGCGGGAAAATGAAAAAAATTCAAAAACTTACCCATTTTGGAACCCAAACCCGCGAGCTCAAGGAGAGAAAGGGAGGAAGTGATTTTCGCCGAATCTTGCCCGTTTGCTGCACCGATCGTTGCTAATCGAAGACCTCGAGGTAGGATTACCATATCTCTCTTCTGATCGTCGTTTCTGTCGCTTTTCTTTATGTATTTCTGTGCTCAAAGTTTTGAGTTTTTTGTAAAACTGTTCAAATAAGCTGATTTCAGTGTCTAAACTTATTCCCTGCATGCTCCTGAGCGTGTTTAGCGGATTACATTTTGCTGAATGTCGCCGAAATGCCGCCGGGATCCATTTCTGTTGGAAAAACCCATTTCTGGGTAAAGTTCCGTTCTTTACGTTAAAAATTCACGACTTAGCTTAGTGCTAGTAGGATTAGTCGTCATAAACGTCGTTGTTGACGTCCCCATCCAATTTGTTTTTCGAAAATCCAGTTTTGAAATTCTGAGCTGAAAATAATGACCAAAATACCCCTGCGACAGTTTTTGATCCAAAAAAATTTCTGAGTTTAGAACCGTCTTAGTTACGACTAATGATAACCTAGGAACCAAGTTTGATCGAAGAAAAATCGGCCCACCTAATTGTGAATAGTGGCCGAGAGCTACCCTAGGGGGGGAGGAAAATTTCGTTTTTCGAAAACTTGTCTTAACGCGTTAGATTGTCGTACTTCGGAGTTTGTAATATTTCGTGTAACCCTAGTACGTATTGTTTGTTGAGTTTATGACTCATTGTGATTGATTTCTGTGAATTTGTCCTAAGGTTCTTTTGAGGAACTTAGTGGATTCGAGGAAGAAGATTGTGAAGGAAAGTTTGAAGAGCAAGCTGGAAAACCTACATGTGAGGGCTACTCACTGAATACAAGATAATGAATTAGGTGTCGACGATTTCGACTTGATTTACTGTTTATGCACTTGATTGTGTTGGACTGGGAAAAACGTTTTCTGAGGCTACGGCTGACAATTGATAATCTTTTATTGCTTGATTGTTGTTGAGGTTGATTCACATGCTATGTGCTACCTGGTTAATCTAGGATGTGTGATATCTGTCGTATATGCTAATTGCTACATGGTTATTCCTCAATGTATTGATATATGTGCCGTGACTGTTGGATTGTATTGTTTTGAATATGCAAATACACATATTTTTTGATTCAACAGAGTGAGGATGACGAGCGATTATGCCAGATTTATCGTGAGATTTTGATAAAGTTTGACGGGACGAACAGAGTTTCGGGCCTTGTTATTGTTTTGATGGATCGAGACCTTCTCTGGGAATTACTTGGGATTACGGGATCTTTTAAACTCATAAGGCTAGAGATAAAACTAAATGGAAACTGTTTTTACTAGGAAAATTCATAAGACATAAAACAACCTCTAAACCTTTAAATAATGATCACATTCACAAATAAGAGCTTAGGATTTGGATATTAGTTTTGAAAAATGAGAAGTGTCGCCGAATCTAAGATTTAGGAAAACTAATGAGTTTCCGAGTATTTTTATACTCTTTCGCTCGATGAGCAGTTTTGTTGTTTGGCTATCTAAAAGATAAGCCGGGAAAATTAATAAGTTTCTGAGTACTTTGATGCTCTTTCGCTCGATGAGCAGATTTGTTGTTTGACTATCTAAAAGATAAGTCCGGGAACTATAAGTTTCCAAGTACATTGGTACTCTTCGCTCGCTGAGCAGATTTTGACCGTCGGATGGAGATGAGTCAGATTTTGCCTATTGGATGTACTATTATGTAATTCTTTGAGTTGACCCTTGCGCGTGCTACCTGTGTATGGGGGGCTATGTATGCCCTTTATTGTCAGATGTCGATGGCCGACTGGTCCGAGATGGTTGTCCCTTCGGGGGGGACTAGATTTGAGTTGTTAGATACAGACACCTCGGGCTCTTGGGTGGTCGACCCCGCCGATCACCGAGCTATTTACACGGGGCGAATAATGGAGGACCACGTCGACCGAATGGGAAACCTGACACACGGAGTCTTGAGACGTCACACCGTCAGCTTCAACCTACCACCGGGCGTGCACTGTGGCCCTGGAGTTGTAGTAGCACCACCGTCGCCTGAGGACGAGGAGGACCATTCGAAGGAGTTGCCTGTAGGAGGGACTTCATCTGAGTCTAGCTCACCCACCGCCGCGGCTGCTGCCTTGGGATCGGGTACAGTACCCGTAGTCCCCACTGTGAGGACCGATGCAGTCATCGACCTGATCGTCTTGGATTCAGATTCAGACGACGATCACGGGGATGCGTAGTTGGTAGTGGTGTGTAGTACTCCTCTAGTAGGGATTAGGGTAGGAGTAGCGTCGAGGCTCTGATCTTCAGTTTTTCTCATTTTGGGGCAGGGTAGGTCCCCGACCTTTAACTTTTTCTGTGGTTCTCTTTACAGGAGTCACAGGGAGTTGGTCGGATTAGGAGGTGTTCGGGCTTTTTTGAGCTGACCTACATTCTTTTTGGAGGACTGTATTTCGAATACTGACCTTATATTATGTCTGTACATATTTGCCGTCAGGCACTACTTTTCCGTCACTGGAGGTTACTCGTGAAATAGTATGCTGTTACTGTGGGGAGTGTATATATATTGTACATTAGTCTTGTTTATATTTTGTCGATGTTTCTTTAATTCGGCAAGTCTTTATTTATTTAAAACAGTTATCGATCGGAAAAAAAATATTCACGTTTTTCCGCTTTTATTTTCTTTTTGGTTACTAAGGTGACGCCACCGAAATCGGTGTGTTACACAGACTAACACCCTAGTCTGGCAAGCCCGTTTCTCACAAGAATCCTTTTCCAAACTTTTCTCTAAAGTTACATATGTTTCTCTATATTTTATAAAAATAACTATGCAAGATTTCACATGTATTCTCAATATCTCAAATGACAAAACCTGTCAAATAAAGATCTTCATTTTCATACTTCCATTAAAAGGAAATTTTCAATTTTAGCACTCAAGTGCAACTTTTACAGTAAAACAATAAATAACAATCTCAAGTCTAAATCCTCCTAAAACTCCTTATAGCATCAGATAACTAGAATCAAATACAAGGCACCAATTGAGCCACCAACCAAAGGAGGCCTACCAACAAGATAAATTGAAGGATCTGAATCTGACACCAGCTTACTACTTAGTTGTCTGTGAATCTGTGGAGGGAAAAATGAATGGGGTAAGTCACAAAGACTTAGTAAGCAGTCATCACCATGAATAGAAAAGGGAAACAGAATTGGCACGAGTTTTTCACCATCAGTTCAATGTGACAATATAAATAATATTAATAAAATAAATAAGAACTATTTCAAATAAGAGAGCATCAAACTTGCCAAGTTCATAAATAATCATTTCAATGAAGCTTGATAAAATCCAATCAATCATAAGAAAGCATTTGAAATCAGAAATATAATTTAATATCATAGGGTCACACATGTAGAACCATGAGGCGGCTCCATCTCGTTGATAGCCCTCTCCTCTTAAGGGATGACCTCTCCAATAGGGGCGACTCCATCTAATGGATAGCCCTTTCCTTTCTTAAGTCACATCGTGTCATCGGGGGAAGCTACATCTCGTTGATAGCCCTTTCCTCTTAAGGATTATCTTACCCAAGAGGCGGCTCCATCTAACGGATATCCCTCTCCACCCGGAATCATGTCATATCTCATCAATCTCATCGGGGGAAGCTACATCTCGTTGATAGCCCTTTCCGTGCACTGGCGACTTCATCTAACGGATAGCCCTCTCCTCCCGGAATCAACTAGCTAGGTACACCTAGGCTGTTACCTCCGCTAACGGCTACGGGGTTCTATCAACGATCCCCAAAACCATTTTCTCAAACCAATACAAGTCTCATCAACATTCTCAAAATCAGCTTTCAAATGCTCATCAAAGCTTTTCAAAATAACATTCTCAACATCAACTTTTCAATGCTCATCAAAGCTTTTTAAGTTCACAATCTCTATTTCACATAATTTCAAAATTAAACCAATGTCATTCTCTTATCATATCAATTCATAAAACATGCTCAAAATCAGCTTCATGAAATCAGCTTTCAAAGTTCAAGAATGATAGTCAAACATATAAAAACATGTTTCAACAATTTAGATAAATAGACAATATGATAAATTAATTAAATCAGTTATAAGAACGTTAAAATATGTCATAGTAGTTGAAAACCACTCACAACTAAGACGAATCAACTGAATCGCTCTCAACAGCTCCTCGCCAGCCGAACGAACCACTAGCCGATAAATCTGAACACCATAATTTAACCTTCAGCATCAATTACCTTGTGTCATACTACCCCTAAGCAATTATGAACTCCCGAATTATGTACCCAAACCCTAAAATAATCTTACTCAAGTTTAACATATACCATAATATCATTCTTTAAATCTATAAGTGATAGATATACCTCAATAACCCGACTGAGTAATTGTGAAGGTGTGGGTGGGTACTCTTCTCATTCCTTGGCACAAACCCTAACTTCCAAAAACATGCCAAAAGCCTTGAAGGTGTGAAAAACGACTAGAAGGGGGGGGGGGTTGAATAGCGTTTTCAATATAAAAACTTTCCCCTTAAGATTTAAAGTAAATCTTTTCGGTTTCTCTAAGATAGATGGTGCAACGGATAAAGATAGAGAGAAGAGAAAAGCACACAAGTATTTTATCCTGGTTCACTTGATAAATCCCTCAAGCTAATCCAGTCCACCCGTTAAGGTGATTTCTTCCTTCTTAGAATGAAGGCAATCCACTAATCAGATAATTGTTACAACTGCACTTGAAACCTACAAGTGACTAACAATACACTGACTTAGCTATCACTAAGATTCACTCTCTTAGTCTTCTCTAGGATCCGATCAACCTTGATCTCCTAAAGGAATCACCACTAAGATTCACTCTCTTAGTCTTCTTAAGGATACTGACCTACCCGGTCCCTTAAGGAAAATCAAACAACTGTTTGAGGTTGGTGTTTACAAAAGTTTGCTTCTAAATAAGCTGAGTGTAAACCAAATAAGAATAGATGAAGAAAGTAGAGGCTTGAATCTTTTCTTGTATTGCAGCTCTTTGTTTTCTCTCGCTCTTGCTTTCTTCTTTTCTTCAGCCTTTTATAGTCTAAGGTGCAAAGGATATTTCTGTTGAGAGAATATGACCGTTGGAGGGCATTTCTGGAACTTCCAGAACCTGCAGTGGCTGAACTTTGGTAGGTAGGCATTTCAGAATAGTACACTGCTCTTGTACTTCTCGATAGAGACATTTGCCTTTAACCATTGACTTCTGATCAGAGTTATGCTTCGTGTTGGAACTTGTGAAGCTTGGTGATCAGAGTCAGAGGGAAGCTTGGATCCTCTGACCTTCGTAACTTCTGCTTCTGGACCTTCAGAGCTTCTGAACCTTCAGAGCCTCTGGTCCCTCAGAGCTTCTGGTCTTCAGATCTTCTGATCCTCAGATCTTCTGATCCTCTGATCTTCTGATCCTCTGATCCTCAGATCCTCTGATCTTCAGATCCTCTGATCTTCAGATCTTCTGATCTTCAGAGCTTCTGATCCTCTGATCTTCTGATCTTCAGAACTTCTGTTCTTCAGATCTTCTGATCCTCTGATCTTCTGATCTTCAGAACTTCTGATCTTCAGAGCTTCTGATCCTCTGATCTTCTGATCTTCAGAACTTCTGTTCTTCAGATCTTCTGATCCTCTGATCTTCTGATCTTCAGAACTTCTGACGAATATATCTTCTGGTGTCAGAATCAGAACCTGTTTGTCAAAACACTCAAGACAAACATTAGAGTATCATAGTTGTTCATCCACAAATAAATACTTGTTATCATCAAAACATAGAGTTGTACCACATGACCAAATCTTGATCTTACAATCTCCCCCTTTTTGATGATGACAAAACCATGTATTTTGATGAACAACTCTAAACAAATAAACTGAATACACTCAGAGTATAAGGTATCAGAGTTAAAACTTATCCTGATGTGTATAGTTTATCTTGCTCCTTCTGAATCCAAGACTCGTGCTTGATTCTGAGCTAAGCTCCCCCTGAATCTAATACTTAATATCAACGTTAGTAATATCTAGATTCTGAGCTTAATAAAATAGGAGTTGTCAAGATACTATAAGTTCTCCCCCTTTTTGTCATAAGCAAAAAGAATGAAGGTGGAGGGAAAAAAAATAGTAAGAGCATAAGACGAAATACTCCCCCTCAGAAGGAATACCAAGGGATACTTGGCTTCTGATTAGCATATCTTCTGATGAGAGCAGAAGTGTGGTTCTGGTGACATCTCCGTTCTGGACAAAATTTCATCTTTAGATACTTCAGAATGAGAAGCTAGGAGCCTACTCTTCTTCTGATGACGCAAGTCAGAAGTTGTAGTAGCATCTTCTGATGTTGTTGCTTCTGGTTCGTCAAGTTCTGAGTCTTTGTTACTTTCTGAACCGGTCATGCTCATCTCTACAAGCTTTTTCAGCTAGCTTTGACTTGACCAAATCTTACTCTACTGATGCCTCCAAGATCAACTTCACCTTCAGGTTCAAGTTTTGGATCTTGGGACATATGCCTTTCTCCCGTCATGTGTTGCTTGCATCCACTGTCCAGGTTCCATGGTTGGAGTTTCGATGGACCTATTGAAGATATCTGCAACATAGATAATCTTGTCCTTAGGTACCCACTTTCTGGGTCCTCTTTTGTTAGTTACCCCAAAGGTTCTGATCACCTTGGGTGTCTCAACATGATATTTTAAAGGAATATTTGCATGATATTTAGTCATAGAGAAAGATCCCTTTTTAAGAGGGTTTTTAGCAACTTCAGCAGGTACAGGATCAGGCAATATGGTACCAGAGGGAACAAAGCATTCATACAAGGATTTAGCTTTAGACACAGAAGGCTCATTTCTAATTGGTTTAGAATAGCCAATGCCATGCATTCCATTTCTGCTTACACCATAGATCATTGAAGCCATTAAGCTTCTATCTACGCTTTTAGCCAGGAATCTTTGAAAAGATTTTTCATACTTAGATTCATGCTTACTATCAGAGGCATCGCAGGCAATAACTTCTTCTAACTTTGCAATTTGATTCTTAAGCACAGAGTTAGAATTAACTAAAGCATGGTTATCATTTTTCAAATCAGATATGATTTTCTCATGTTCAGAAGGAGTTTTAGAAACAGCAGATAAGTTCTTTTTCAGCTTCTTATGCTTAGACAACAAGGAGTTATACTTATCCATGATATCAGACAAAGCATGTTTCAGTTCAGAGGTAGAGAAGGAAGCAAATACCTCATTTTCATCGTCAGAGTCTGGATCTCCTTCTGATTCTGAGTCAGAGTCAACAGCTTCCTTTGACTCTGTTCCTTTGTCTTTGACAATAGCCATGAGTCCTTGGACTTCACCATCAGAGTCAACATCCTCTGACTCTGATTCATCGAATGTCACCATCAGACTCTTCTTGGTCTTGAAGTGCTTCTTTGGCTTCTTGTCCTTCTTCAATTTTGGACAGTCACTTTTGTAGTGCCCTGATTCTTTGCACTCAAAGCAAGTGACTTCCTTGATTGATGACTTCTTCTGACCTGAGGATTCAGACTTTCCTCTTGCCTTTCCAGAGCCTTTGAACTTGCTCTGCCTGTGCTTCCAGATGCGGTTGAGTCTCTTGGAGATCAGAGTCAGCTCATCTTCATCAGAATCTTCTGATTCTTCTTCAGATTCTTCTTCTTCAGCTTGAAGAGCCTTTGACTTCTCAACCTTAGCCTTTTCAGATTTGGATTTCAAGGCTATGGACTTTTTCCTCAGATCTTGCATCTCTGAGCGCTTCAGCTCATGGCATTTCAAAATGCTGATGAGTTCTTCTAAACTCATATTCTCAACATCTCTCGTGAGCTCTATTGAAGTCACCAAAGGCATCCAACTTTCAGGAAGACACCTGATGACCCTTATGACGTGATCTTTTGTTGTGTAGCTCTTGTTGAGAGGACGTATGCCAGCTACAAGCAGTTGAAATCTGGAGAACATTTCTTCAATGGACTCATTTGGCTCCATGATGAAGGATTCATACTTTTGGATCAAAGACAATGCCTTTGATTCTTTGACTTTCTTGTTTCCTTCATGAGACATCTTCAGAGAATCAAAAATGCCTTTAGCAAACTCACGATCTGTAATCTTCTGGTACTCCTCATAGGAGATAGCACTTAGAAGAATTGCTCTTGCTTTATGATGTTGTGAGTACAGCTTCTTTTGATCTGCAGACATCTCTGACCTTGGGATCTTCTTGCCATCTGCATCAACTGGACGCTCGTAGCCATCCACAATAATATCCCAGAGATCTGCATCGAAACCCAGAAAGAAGCTTTCCAGTCTATCTTTCCAATATTCGAACCTTTGACCATCGAACATAGGAGGCTTTGCGTTGTAACCATCTCTTTGAGTTTCACTGGTGGTGGCAGCCATTGTTTTTCACACCGGCCCGGATCACTGAACACTGTTAGGTGTGGTAATCAGAACTTGCGCTCTGATACCAATTGAAGGTGTGAAAAACGACTAGAAGGGGGGGGGGTTGAATAGCGTTTTCAATATAAAAACTTTCCCCTTAAGATTTAAAGTAAATCTTTTCGGTTTCTCTAAGATAGATGGTGCAACGGATAAAGATAGAGAGAAGAGAAAAGCACACAAGTATTTTATCCTGGTTCACTTGATAAATCCCTCAAGCTAATCCAGTCCACCCGTTAAGGTGATTTCTTCCTTCTTAGAATGAAGGCAATCCACTAATCAGATAATTGTTACAACTGCACTTGAAACCTACAAGTGACTAACAATACACTGACTTAGCTATCACTAAGATTCACTCTCTTAGTCTTCTCTAGGATCCGATCAACCTTGATCTCCTAAAGGAATCACCACTAAGATTCACTCTCTTAGTCTTCTTAAGGATACTGACCTACCCGGTCCCTTAAGGAAAATCAAACAACTGTTTGAGGTTGGTGTTTACAAAAGTTTGCTTCTAAATAAGCTGAGTGTAAACCAAATAAGAATAGATGAAGAAAGTAGAGGCTTGAATCTTTTCTTGTATTGCAGCTCTTTGTTTTCTCTCGCTCTTGCTTTCTTCTTTTCTTCAGCCTTTTATAGTCTAAGGTGCAAAGGATATTTCTGTTGAGAGAATATGACCGTTGGAGGGCATTTCTGGAACTTCCAGAACCTGCAGTGGCTGAACTTTGGTAGGTAGGCATTTCAGAATAGTACACTGCTCTTGTACTTCTCGATAGAGACATTTGCCTTTAACCATTGACTTCTGATCAGAGTTATGCTTCGTGTTGGAACTTGTGAAGCTTGGTGATCAGAGTCAGAGGGAAGCTTGGATCCTCTGACCTTCGTAACTTCTGCTTCTGGACCTTCAGAGCTTCTGAACCTTCAGAGCCTCTGGTCCCTCAGAGCTTCTGGTCTTCAGATCTTCTGATCCTCAGATCTTCTGATCCTCTGATCTTCTGATCCTCTGATCCTCAGATCCTCTGATCTTCAGATCCTCTGATCTTCAGATCTTCTGATCTTCAGAGCTTCTGATCCTCTGATCTTCTGATCTTCAGAACTTCTGTTCTTCAGATCTTCTGATCCTCTGATCTTCTGATCTTCAGAACTTCTGATCTTCAGAGCTTCTGATCCTCTGATCTTCTGATCTTCAGAACTTCTGTTCTTCAGATCTTCTGATCCTCTGATCTTCTGATCTTCAGAACTTCTGACGAATATATCTTCTGGTGTCAGAATCAGAACCTGTTTGTCAAAACACTCAAGACAAACATTAGAGTATCATAGTTGTTCATCCACAAATAAATACTTGTTATCATCAAAACATAGAGTTGTACCACATGACCAAATCTTGATCTTACAAGCCTTTCCACTTGCAAGATATATTTCGTCCTTCAATAGGATGAATTTCATGGTGTGATTTGTTGTAATTTTTATGGTGAAGAAGAACAAAAGATTGAAGAAGAAAGTGATGAAGGAGTGCTGCACTTTTGTCACTGCGCGAAGGACAAATATCGAAGAGAGAGATGAGAGCTGGCTGTTAGGAATTAGGAATAGATATTGGGCATTGTGGGTTTTTAAAACAGGCCAGGTTAGTATTTAATAGGTTTAAAATTTTAGAACTAGGAAACAGGGCCCGTGGGTCTTTTTTTTTTCTTTTGGTAAGTTAGTATTTAAAATATATTCATTTTTGTTAATATATATATTTTTTGGATCGTTTCAATGCCTGTGACGCCCGGGGCCGACGAGGGCGGGGAGTGATCGTCGGTGCAGTGAGGCACGGACAAGGAGCGGCTCATGGCAGACTTCTAGGCGAAGGGGCACATGAATGAACTGATCTCACACCCGAACAAGAGGTATTCTGAGACTGTATAGGGATGGACTATACAGTTGAGGAGGGCATAATAGATTTGATTGGTACTACTCATGACAACAAGTTGCAACTTCTTTTCGGGAGCCCAACGCATAAGAACTACATGGTTAAGTGTGCTAGCCTTGGAGTAATATTGGGATGGGTGACCTCCTGGGAAGTTTTCCCAGGAAGTGCACGAGTGAGGACAAAGCGCACTGAAAAGACACGTGTTGTTACCGTGAGGTCAGTCGTCAGATCGGGATGTTAGTAATGGTATCAGAGCCGACCTCTCCTAGTACGGTGTGGTTCGGGGACGAACCAAGCGGAAGTTGGTGGGCCTGTGACGCCCGGGGCCGACGAGGGCGGGGAGTGATCGCCAGTGCAGTGAGGCACGGACAAGGAGCGGCTCGTGGCAGGCTTCTAGGCGAAGGGGCACATGAATGAACCGATCTCACACCTGAACAAGAGGTATTCCGAGAGTGTATAGGGATGGACTATACAGTTGAGGAGGGCATAAAAGATTTGATTGGTACAACTCATGACAACAAGTTGCAACTTCTTTTCGGGAGCCCAACTCATAAGAACTTCATGGTTAAGTGTGCTAGCCTTGGAGTAATATTGGGATGGGTGACCTCCTGGGGAGTTTTCCCGGGAAGTGCACGAGTAAGGACAAAGCGCACTGAAAAGACACGTGTTGTTACCGTGAGGTCAGCCGTCAGATCGGGATGTTAGTGTTTTGGTTGCAGTTTTGACTGGTATTTCCTCATCAGAGGAATCCAAAGTGAGAACAAGAGAGAATCTTGGAGAATTGTGATAAGTGGGATTCACAGTTTTTTTTTTTTCATGGTGTGGAATTGGAGAGGGAGGCTTCAATGGTTCAGATGATTGTTTTTCAGTGTTTGTTTGTGGAGTGTGTGGTGAACGGTGTAGATGTTGTGGAGTGACAGAGTAGTGTGGATCATAGGAATCATCAAACAGAGAATCAACAAATTCTTGGTTGGAAAGATCAGATGTTACCTCTTGATAGGGAAATGTGGTTCCCATGGAGTTGGTCAGTTTGATGTTAAAAGCAATATTTTCTTCATCAATTGGCTCATCAGGTTCATTTGCCAAGATCTTTCTCTTACGGTATAGAGGTTGTTGTACTTGTTCAGTAGGTTCATCTTCAAATTGCTTCCTCAAGCGTTTGAGCTATTTCTTGGGCTCTGTAGGTTTGCTTGCAGGTGACCCTTTTCCAGATTGAGTTCTTGAAGCAACAGGATGAGACTCAAACTGTACTGGAGCTCCACCTTTGGTGATTCTTATGGACCGTTCCTTGATAGGTGCCTTGGGCACGATCCTGGACTGTTCAGGCTCGTCCTCAGGACACGGGGTTATCCTCAAGGCAGCAGGAACAACTCTCTTAGATGGTTCCTTCTCAACTTGATCAGACAGTTCTTTCAGGTTCTTCTTCTTTCCTTTGCCATTTTTAGCGATGGCATTGGCTTTTTCTTTTCCTCTTACTGCTCTTTTCTTCTTTGTCGAAAATTCCTCAGGAACTTCTGAATCATCATAGGAGATATTCATCTTGCTCACATCTCCCAGCTTGATTGGCGTAGGCCAAATGATGTCTTCCTCCAACTGTTCAAACTTGCATGCCAAGAACTCAATGGTGATTCCTTTCTTCTCAAGGATCAAAGTCAGCAAGGAACCAAAAGGAAGGTATCCTTTTCCAGTTTCCAGAAAGTTGAGCAGGTAGCTCCACATCAAATGGGTTGGGTTGATCTTCACTCTTTTGACAACTTTGTACAGTGCGTACCTTGCATGTGCATTTACATGGCCTCTAGCGCCATCCTTTGGAAGGAAAACTTTGCTGATCACATCATTGTTGAATTTGACCTCATCCTTGAGGTTGCTAACTTCCACCAGCAGAGGGTCTTCTGGTTTTTTCCAGATGCACCTTGGGTCAGCCACTTTCTTGAGCCAAACAGGAGAGTACCTTTCTCCTTCATCAAGGCTAACGTTGAGGGCTTCAGCCATGTCCTTCAGAGTGACTTCTATGATCTTATTGTTGGCTTTTGACTTGATGGTTTGCCTGTCTTTCACTACAGCACAGTCATAGAACTCCTTGACGAGAGGCACATAAACCTCACGATGTGCCATGTTGTAGACTGTCTCCCAGTCTTGATACAGAAGATCATCGAGTCCTGCCATCTTCACGAAGGTGAAAACCTTCATGTCCAGATACCTTGGTGACACAAGAGCATTGTCACCCAATTTCTCAGTTTTGACTACTCCCACCTCTTGGAGTTGAACAGATCTTTGGTGATTGATTCTTTCAGTTCGTCGTTGAATGATTTCCATTTCAACCGTAGTGTAAGGGGACTTGCCACCTTTCTTGGAAGGATCTTTGGATGAGGTTGCAAGAACTCCGACCATTTGGTTTTTGGAAGATGAAGAAATTTTGCAGAGAGAATATGGTTGCTTTTCTTGGAAGAGAGAGAGAGAGAGAGAGAGAAAATTGCAAATGAGATAGCGTGTAAGTTGTTTCCAAAATCTCTTAGGGATATGGTTGATTGAGAATATGGAATGACGGTTTTGGAAGTATGTGCAATGACGGTTTCTTTTAGAGAGAGAAAACATTAAATAATGGGTTGTGGTTACACGCGCGGTTAAAGCAAATTGAATAACTGCTTCACATTGAATGTGATGTGACTTTTCAGAAAGGAACTGTTGAAGCACGTGCCATAGATATGATGACTTTCGAACTTGACAATTGTTTTGCCAGCTGTGAGACGGTAGTAGATGATAATTTCATAGGACGATGTGATACTGAACGATTCCCATTAAATTCTTGTTGATAAATATACTGATCGATTCATGATTTGTGTTGGACGATTGATTTAGAGAACGGTACCTGCAAAATAGAAAAGCTACATTTTCGTACCTTCAATATGCAGTTTGCATATTAATTCTTCTTCTCAAATCAGTAAATCTGCTTTCCAGCAAAGGTTTTGTGAGAATGTCACAAAGTTGATCTTCAGTGTGCACATGAGATATTTCAATATGCCCTTTTTCCACTAGATCTCTAATGAAATGATGTTTGACTTCAATATGCTTTGTTCTTGAGTGTTGAACTGGGTTCTTTGCTATGTTGATGGCACTTGTGTTGTCACAAAGCAAAGGTATGTTGTTCTCATGGATATTGTAGTCTTCAAGTTGATGCTTTATCCAGAGAAGTTGAGTACAACATGAACTAGCTGCTACGTATTCAGCTTCAGCAGTAGATAGAGATATGGTACTTTGTCTTTTACTAGACCAAGAGATCAAATAGTTTCCTAGAAAGTGACATCCTCCACCAGTGCTCTTTCGTTCAACTCTATCTCCGGCATAATCAGCATCACAGAATCCTTTTAACCTGAAATCACTACTTTTCTCATACAATAGACCAAGATTAGCAGTACCTATTAAATATCTGAATATTCGTTTGTCTGCACTAAGGTGTGATTGTTGAGGATTTACCTGGAATCTTGCACATAGGCAAACGCTGAACATGATGCCAGGTCTGCTTGATGTTAGATATAAGAGAGATCCTATCATTCCTCTATACGATATTGGATCAACTAGTGAACTCTCATCATTCTTGTCCAGAACGGTGTTTGGATACATTCGTGTGTTCATTTCATTTGAGTTGTGCATGTTGTATTTCTTGAGCATATCCTTGATGTATTTGGTCTGATGTATCCATCTTGTCTTTCTCTTGCTTGATTTGTAGACCGAGGAAGAATTTTAGTTCTCCCATCATACTCATCTCAAATTCGCTTTGCATGAGTGAGGAAAATTCTTTGCATAGTTTATCACTGGTAGCTCCAAAGATGATGTCATCAACGTACAGTTGTACAAGGATGTAATCATCTTTCAGATGTTTTCTGAACAAAGTATTGTCGATCTTTCTTCTTGAGAAACCGTTCTTCATAAGAAAGCTGCTTAGTCGATCGTACCATGCTCTTGGAGCTTGCTTTAAACCATAGAGAGCTTTCTTGAGTTTGAACACATTCTGAGGCTGATGGTTCTACAAATCCTGGAGGTTGCTTCACATAAACTTCTTCTTCAATTACTCCATTCAGAAATGCACTTTTGACATCCATCTGATATAGTTTGATGGAGTGTTGACATGCAAATGCTAGAAGAATGCGAATGGCTTCAATTCTTGCCACGGGAGCAAACGTTTATGTGTAGTCAATTCCCTTTTGTTGATTGTACCCTTGAGCTAATAGTCTTGCTTTGTTCCTTGTTACTTTCCCATTTTCATCCATCTTGTTCCTGAAAACCCATTTTGTACCGATGATTGATTTTCCTTTGGGTTTTGGCACAAGTGACCAGACTTCACTTCTCTCAAACTAATTCAATTCTTCTTGCATGGCTAGGATTCAACCTTCATCTTGTAGAGCTCATCCATAGTTTTAGGTTCAATCTCTGAAATGAATGCGCTATTGGATTCTTCTCTGAAAGCTGATCTTGTTTTGACTTTTTCTGAGACACTTCCAATAATCTGTTCCGGTGGATGATCAGACTTGTATTTCCATTCCTTTGGTAGAGAAATACCACTTGATGTCATTACTTGGTCAAACAGTTCTGGAGAAGCTGGTTGAGATGGAGTGGACAGTTCTTCAGGTGTGACGTCAGATGGTTGAGCTTCCTTGGAGATCTCTTCATCTTCTCGATCAGATAGATCAAGATTTAGAAAGTCTCTTTCTAAAAGATCAGTTGATTTAGTTGAGTGATCGTCAAACTTGACATTGATGGATTCCTCGAATGCTTTGTCCTAGAGTTAAAAACTCTATATGCTTTAGAGTGAGTGGGGTATCCAAGGAGAATACCTTGATCAAATTTGTTGTCAAACTTTCCAACATTGTCCTTTGTGTTGAGGATGAAACATTTGCAACCAAAGGGATGAAAGTACGATACGGTTGGACGCCTTCCTCGCCATAATTCATAAGGGGTCTTCTTCAGCATGGGTCGCATAGATATTCTATTTTGGATGTAGCATGCGGTTTTAATAGCTTCAGCCCAAAAGTATTTTGGTAGAGAAGTTTCACTTAGCATCGTTCTTGCCATTTCTTGAAGTGACCTAGAGCTGTCAATATGGGTTCCAACCCGCGAGCCAGCTCGACGGGTTGACTAAATAAGCCGGGTTGGGTTGGTTAAATTCCAGCTCGAAAAGAACTTGGGTTAATGCAACCCGGCTTGTTTAACCCGCGGGTTAGACGGGCCAACCCGCGGATCAAGCGAGCCAACCCGTCGGGTTAGAGTTATTTTTTATTAAAAAAATTATTTTATTTGTCTTTAATTTAAGGTTAGTTTTATGGATTACTTTTAGATAGAAAAATGGAAATTTTCATTTCTTTAAATTTGAGATAATTTTTTGTGTTTTATTTATTGTTATTCTATTATTTATCTTATTTTAAATGTGACAGTAAAATAATTGTGTTTTTAAATCTTGTCAACTAAATTATTTTACTATATTTTGTAACCAAAAAGTTACTTTACTATATTTCAAATGTGACATACAAATTAATGGGTTGATAAACCTCTTTCTTATGAGTTGTTACCAATTTCTTTAAGTATTTTTGTGAAATTATTTTTTTAAAACATTTTCTAATCCAATTTATCTATTTTTTATATTTCTTTTCACCCAACCCGCGAGCCAGCCCGCCAACTCGTGAGCTCGTAGCGAGCCGGGTTGGGTTCATATTTTCCTGACACAACCCAACCCGTTTTCAACCCAACCCATATGGGCTGACCCATATGGGCCGGGCTGGCCCGTATTGACAGTTAGTGACCTGTTCTTCCGTTCAGCAACACCGTTTTGTTGAGGAGTTCTAGGAGCTGAGAACTGATGAGTAATGCCTTCTTGTTCACAGAACTTTTTGTATTCATCGTTTACAAATTCTCTTCCTCTATCACTGCGAATGGTTGTGATGCAGTAGCCCTTTTCGTTCTGAACTCTCTTGTTGAAAACTTTGAATGCTTGGAAGGTTTCATCTTTGCTTGTTAAGACGAAAACCCAACAAAATCTTGTGTAGTCATCTATTATGACAAAACAATATCTTCTTCCAGAGATACTAGCTACTCTAGTAGGTCCAAACAAATCCATATGTAAAAGGTCCAGAGGTTTGCTAGTGCTGACAAAGTTTTTAGCACGACAGGAGGTACGATGTTGTTTTCTTTGAACACAAGCATAACATGTAACATCAGATTTGATAGTTAGTTTTGGCAGACCACATACTAAGTCATTACTTATGATTTTAGTGATGGTCCTTAAGGAAGCATGCCCTAGCTTCCTATGCCAAAGCCAAGTATTGTCTTCTGCTGATACTAGACAAGTTACATTTTGATTTGCCAGATTTTCCAAGTTCGTCTTATATAGATTTCCTTGTCTCTGAGCTTCAAAGGTGATCTTGTCATCGGTATCAGTGACACTACACTTCACTTTATTAAAGGAAACAGTGAACCCACTATCACATAATTGACTTATGCTAAGTAGATTATGTTTTAGCCCTTTAACTAGCAGAACATTATTAATTACAGGGAGCGGTTCCTTACCAACATTACCTTCTCCAACTATGAGTCCTTTCTGGTTCCCTCCAAAGGTGACTGATCCACCATCCTTTTTACTTTGGATCTTTGGGAACATAGACTTTTCTCCCGTCATGTGACGCGAGCATCCACTGTCCAGGTACCATTGTTGGCGTTTCCTTCGTTCTGTTAAATAAATCTGCAACAGAGATGATTAACTTTTTAGGTACCCAGATTTTCTTGGGTCCTGAAGGGTTAGTTGCATAAGAGGTTTTCCTTTCATCTTGCTCAACTGTACAGTTCACAACAAACTTTATTTGACCAGAATCAGATGATGTAAAGGATATATTAGACATTGTTTCACTAGATGAGGCTCATTCACTATTAAAGCCTAATCCACTTTTATCATACAGTTCGCGACTGTTACCACACAGTTTAACTAGATTATCATGACCAATGGTTAAAGTAGATAAATCATCACTTAAGACTTTAACTCTTTTCTTTAAAGCAATAATGTAACGCCCCAATTTTCTCGAGTGTCTCACAGTAATCAATCAAGTGTATTTTCACAAAGAATTTTTGTCGACCAATTAATTAATCTTAAATTACTGGTAAAGGTTCATTAACTTTAAACTCTCGAAACTTACGAACCAATTTGCGGAATAACTGAACAAGCATTTCTGAATAAAAATAACCTTTAACTAAAACAAGGGAAAATAATCCCAAAACATAATTCCAAATCCGAGGGCTAAGCCCTATACCAAATACATCAGTGCTCAAAACGGAAATAAATAAGGTTCCAATAATAGAGAAAAATAAAAGTAAAATCCGATGTAGCTCTCATAGGACACTCCCACATGTGAAAATCTCGACTCTACTCCTCATCATCGCCAGAAATGTAGATGACCTCCGAAGTCTCGGTAACTCGACTCTTCCATGGATAAGCTGGTTCCCCCTCAGATCCCGAGAGCCATCTACACTGCCTCTTCTTAGGCGGACGTTCTTCACTCGCATCTGGAGCAGGCTCCAATGCTGGCATATCTCCATAGTCATCAACTGGGCTAGCTTCCTTTGGCTCCGGTGGTGAAGACTCCTCTGTATTTTTCTCCTCTATCAACGGTGACTCAGCTGTAGTGTCTTCCGAAGGATCTTCTTCCTCCTCGTCCTCCCAGGACTCGAGCGGCTTCTCCACGATAGTCTGATCAAATCTAGCAGGAGGGTCAGGCAACATGACTGCCCCATCTCCAAAGGTCTTTCTCTCTATGACTTTCTCATGTATGTCCCTTCCTATGAGCTCCGCATCGCCGGCGTAGACTCTCCGGGCTCCTGAACCGTCGGTCTCCCAGAGCCGGTCATCCTCAGGCTCACTCAGCACCATCTCCCAGATCACGATAGCTTCCACTGTCGTGGTGGTCACCATCTACCCCCCCCCCAAAATAAAACAAGTAACAAACAAGTAGGGTCAGGTCAAACAGCAAAAGCATATAATCATAATAAATAATCAACATTTATAAGGATTATTTTCTCTTATAGGATTTCATCATTGGTTAGTCAGTTAGGCTAACAGATTCCTCACTTCGCACAACCCACGAAAACACCTTGGCCAATCTCGATCATCCGCAGATGAACAATCACAAGGGGACCCACACAGTCAACCCAAGTCACGTGGAGACCTACCCGGTCCATCCACAAATCACTCAAGGAGACCCACACAGTCAATCCTTACCCCATGACTAAATCATGGTTATCACGTGGAGACCTAACCGGTCCATCCACTAAATCACCCTCGCGTGCAAGCCCATCGTTCTCATGGACCATAGTCTACTTGACCTATGTCCGCTAAATTAAGGTTCACTTGCAAGCGAGTTAAATAACATTAAATCTCATGCTCTTGGTTTTTATGGCTCTAATGTCAAAACCCTAAGTCTTATCATTCACTTTATACAACAAAATTCGCAATACAACATTCACTAGTTACAAAGGGGATTACGGCTAGGTGAGCGACCCTTTGAAACATTAGCTGAAAAATCAATATACTTCGCATAAGGAAACGCATATTCATTCACTCATGCATAACACATCATGGCAAATTCATCGGCAAGGTACCACACGACTCGCATCACCAAGTTAAGAGTCTTAGGCAATTTCCACTTGTTTTGGAGCCTTTGTGCAAAACTGACCTTTAAGTTTCTTGATATTTTCTCTAGCTTTGTCCTCAAGTTTTCAGGTTGTAACAGCTGAAGAGGGAAGGTCTAGAGACTTGGAGACTTGAAGGAGGCAATAAAGTGGAGTTAAAATGAAGTTTTATGAGTTTTTTGGCGAGCACGGGCGCTCAGGTCTGGCGCCTGAGCGCCAGCTAAACAGTAGGTGTTTTCTGCCAGCATCTGATGCTGGCGCTTGAGCGCCCTGGTCTGGCGCTTGAGCGCCCTGATGGCAGTAAACTCGCCCCTTTTGCCTATAAATAGGTTTTTAGTGGTTTTCTTTTGTAACCCTTGATACCCATTCCATTTTTACATAAGTTTAGAGGTAGAGGAACATCTAGGAGAGTGAGAGAAGGCTTCCAAGCTTGTAATTCAGGTTCTTAGCCTAGCTTGGCTCTTGCCATGCTTGGCTAATCTCTTTTCTTATGCTTTGGTTTTCATGTAAGACTTTTCATATTTGAGTTATAATCTTAAGTTCTTTCCCACATGATCTTCTTCTTTCCTTGAATCCCATATTCTGAATTTCAATCTAAGCTTGTATGCATGCTTTCTTTTTTCTTTTCTATAATCAGAACGGAAGTTTGTTATAGATTAGGGAACCGATTTGGGATTACCCTTTCTTTGCTTGCTACTAGGAATACAGGAAGGGTTGGGGTTTGTTGGCCTGAAATTGCATGATCTAAAACCTCATATAAATGACTAAGTACACAAGGAATTGGGCTTAGCTTTTAGTATGAGAGAATTGCTTATGTGAGGAATCAATAAGTGAGTAATTAGGCTATAGCATCAAGGAGAGATCCATGAGAACATGTGCTTAGAATGATGTGCTTGAATTGACTAGTTGAGCAAGAACCCAAAGCATGTTCTTTTCTGAGTTTTTGTTTATTTTATCTTTACTACATCGACATATCTCTATTTCAATAAAACAAACCTTCATACTCAAGACTTAAACTGAATTTAGTCACTCACAATCCCTGTGGTTCGATATTTAAAACCGGGTGGATTCGTACACTTGCGGATTTACCAACATAAGCGGAACTCAATCTCAACTTGGTTCCCAACGCTTGTTGCAAAGCTCCCCAGAAACGTGAGGTAAACCTCAGGTCTCTGTCCGACACAATGCTAGACGGTACACCATGTAGACGTACAATCTTAGCGATATAAATCTCTGCTAACTTCTCCACTTTGTAGTTAAGATTGATCGGCACGAAGTGAGCAGTCTTCGTCAAACGATCAACCACTACCCAAATTGCATCAAATCTCCTTCGTGTTAGTGGTAAAGTCGTCACAAAATCCATAGAAATGCTATCCCACTTCCACTCTGGAACATCCAACGATTGTAGCTTCCCTGCTGACTTCTGATGTTCCACCTTTGCATCAAATCTCCTTCGTGTTAGTGGTAAAGTCGTCACAAAATCCATAGAAATGCTTTCGGTGCCTTCCCTTGAGTAACAAGTTTGCGCCACTCAATCAGTCTTTCGTCGGTCTCTTGTCTCGACTTAATCTCGTCCAAGATTCCACTCGACACCGTCACCATTCCGAATCTCAGCTCCCCTGGTGTGAGCTTGAAATCCAAGCTCAGATCTCGGAATGCCTCCAGCAGTTCTAACTCCTTGACCATCAACGAGGACACATGTATAGCCTTTCGACTAAGAGCGTCAGCTACAACATTAGTTTTCCCCGGATGATACTGTAGAGCAAACTCGTAGTCCTGATGGAATTCCATCCACCTTCGCTGCCTCATGTTCAGATCCTTCTGATCAAACAAGTACTTCAGACTCTTGTGATCACTGTAGATCGTGAACGTACTGCCATACAGGTAATGCCTCCAAATCTTGAGAGCATACACTATAGCAGCCAACTCCATATCGTGCGTCGAATAGTTCTTCTCGTGAACCTTCAGCTGTCGCGAAGCATAAACAATCACCTTCTTCTCTTGCATCATTACACAGTCCAACCCATTATGTGAAGCACCACAGTAAACGTTGTATGGTTCACCTTCCTTAGGTAGGGCTAGTATTGGTGTAGTAGTCAGTCGCTTCTTCATCTCCTGAAAACTCTCTTCACATTTCTCCGTCCATGCCAAGGGTTGATTCTTCTTCGTTAATTGAGTCAACGACGAAGTCAACTTTGCATAGTCCTTCACGAAGCGTCTGTAGTAGCCAGCAAGCCCAACAAAACTTCTGATGTTGCTTGCCATCTTAGGTTGTTCCCACGACAAAATCGATTCAATTTTGCTAGGGTCAACAACCACACCCTGACTTGATATGACGTGACCTAGGAACTTAACATCTTCCATCCAGAACTCACACTTCGAGTCATTAGCATATAGCTCCTTCTCCCGCAATACTCCTAGCACTTGACGCAAATGCTCTTCGTGTTCTTCTTTACTCTTCGAGTAAATCAGAATATCGTCAATGAACACCACCACGAACTTGTCCAGGAATGGCCTGAACACTCTGTTCATGTAGTCCATAAACATTGCGGGTGCATTTGTAACCCCAAACGGCATCACGAGATACTCATAATGCCCGTATCGAGTTCTGAATGCGGTCTTCTGGATATGCGCCTCCTTGACACGGATCTGGTGATATCCTGACTTCAGACCATCAAATCATCTATCCGAGGCATCAGATAACAATTCTTCACGGTCACTTTGTTGAGTTTTCGGTAGTCCACACATAGTCTGGACCTTCCATCCTTCTTCTTCACCAACAGCACTGGTGCACCCCAAGGTGACACACTTGGTCGGATAAATCCCTTGGAAGAGAGATCATCCAACTGCTTTGCTAATTCCGTCAACTCTGCTGGTGCCATCCGGTAAGGCGCCATTGATATTGGTCCCGTACCGGGCAGAATATCAATAGAGAACTCTGTCTCCCTTACTGGCGGTATTCCAAGCACATCCTCTGGAATCACATCCACAAATTCCTGCACCACCAGAATGTTGCGCACATCGCCGTCGTTCTTCGCCTCAGCTACGATAGAGTTCACAAATGCTGGTGAACCCTTTCCCAAGTTGTACGAATTCAAGTAATCTGTAACGCCAGAATCCGGGAAGACTACGGTCTTATTAGCACAATCCAAAAGAACGTGATACTGTGCCAACCAGTCCATTCCCAGAATCACGTCGAACTCTTTAAGCCCTAAACAGACGAGGTTCGCAAGGAACTTCCGATCCTCGTAGATCAACGGACATTGCAAGCATGTCGTGCGCGTAACTAATCGATCGGCGGCAGGGATAGTAACCACCAAATCGAAGGGTAAATCAGCAGTTAGCAACCCTAATCGCTTCACACACTCCTCAGCAATGAATGAGTGCGTAGCACCCGAATCAAATAAGACCATTAAAGAAGTTCCAGCGATAACACACGTACCCTGGATGAGATCGTCAGTCACAGCAGTCTGTTCGCCAGACATTGCGAACACACGACCTGGAGCAGTAGGTCGCCTTCCGCGAGCGGTATTCAACACTGGCTCAGCCTTTGCAGCATTAGGGCAGTCCCTCTCAATGTGCCCTGGTTTCTGACACTTCCAGCATACAATCTCCTTCCCACACTCATTCGCATAGTGCCCCTTCTGGTTGCACTTGAAACAGATGACATCATCTTTAGGAGCAGGTGCTACACCCCTTCCAGCAGACTCTTATCAGCAGGACGTTGGTAAGGCTTCTTCATCGGTGCCTTGCCCCTGTCAAACCTACCAGCTGGTCTCTGTCCCTCAAACCTTCCGGTCTGCCTCTGTCCAGAACGGATCGGTCCTCCACTGTCAGACTTGCCTCTCTGGCGATTCTTCATTGACTCCACCTCACGAGCTTTCTCTACCAACTGTTGGAAAACTCTGATTCTTAATGGCCTCACAGACTCCTCAATGTCATTCCTCAAGCCCCTCATGAATCGGTTGCATAGGTACGATTCATCCACTTGCACTTGGAAAAAGCGAAAGTGTTTGGACAGGGTCTCCAGTCTTGCAGCATACTCCCCTACAGTCATCAACCCCTGTCTCAGGTTGAGGAATTGATTCTCCATGTCTTCCCTGGCAGTCTCTGGGAAGTACTTCTCCATGAAAGCCCTTTTGAAAGACTCCCAAGTGATGGCCACATGGTTTGCAGTCATCAACTGTCTAGCAATCCTCCACCAGTACTCAGCGTCGCCCTTCAGCATGAAGGTCGCCAAGTTCACCTTCTCAGCATCAGGTGTGTGGAGAGTGTAACACCCCGATTTCGGTGGCGTCACTTTAGTAACCAAAAATAACTTAATGCGGAAAAACGTGAATATTTTTTTTTCGTCGATGATATAAACAAGACTGAAATAAATAAAACCCAAATGCGAAAAGCAACAAAACTAATATACAATATATATAACAGCCCCCGCTGTAAGTAGCAACCTCGTCACGAGTAAACCTCCAGTGACGGGAAGTAGAAAATGTAGCGCCCGTAAGCAATATGTACAAACTAAATATAAAGGTAAGTGTCCGCAACACAAACCTCAAAAATGAGAATGAGTTGGCCCATCGGCCTGAAACAAGACCTCCTAAGTCCAACCAGCTCTCTGTGATTCCCGTAAAGAAACCACACAAAAAGCTATAGGCGGGAAACTACCCTGTCCCCAAGGAAACAAATGAAGCAATGACTGTCAGAGCTAAGACTCTACTCCTACACTAATCCTATCTCGAGGAGCTCATACCAGCACTCAAAACTATGTGCTAGCATGATCGTCGTCTGAATCAGAATCCAGAACGACCAAGTCTACAAACACTACCCGACCTCCCCTCGCAACCGCAATGCGCTCCGGTGCTGGACTAACGGGCTTAGGGCCCGAACCCTGATCATCAGTGATCGCAACGGTGGGTGAATTGGAGTCTGAAGAAGTCACTCCCATGGGCTCCTCCTCTGAGGGGTCCTCGTCCTCTGAAGATGACGGTGGCGGTGGAGCTCCTCCCAATCCTGGTCTGCAGTGCACACCAGGTGGCAAGTTGAAGCTGACGGTGCATCTCCGCAGCACTCCTGACGTCAAGAGTCCTCCACTATCTACATGGTCCTCCATGATCCTCCCGGAGTACGTCGCGCGATGGCTAGCGGGGTCTACCACCCACGAACCGGGGTCATCTTGGTCAATCATCTCGTATCTAATCCCCCCGAAGGGTGGACCATTGTGAACCAGTCCGCAATGGACATCTGACAAAAGGCGTTGTCCGCCAAAACACACACAGAAGACGCGAGGGTCAAATCCAAAGAATTATGTAAATATTAAACCCAATAGGTACAGATAAGAGATAGCCACTTAGGCTTATAGCTAGGGATAACATCCTAGGGTTGCATATTCCATAATGAGCATAAATGACAGTAATAACAAATAACATGTTCTAGATAGGATTAACAAGTAACAATCACACTCAACAACTAAGTTAGTATGCATGTTGCATGAAATGCAATGCAGGTTAACCCAGTCAACCAATATGCATTCCGGAACGGATGGACATCAACGGATCAGCCCTAGCACCAGCCACGGTGGGACCATTTCGGCCCGCGTGCCTCTTACTCCAACAACAACGGTAGTCAGATCAGCCGTAACCCGTAGGTCTGCCATTTCGGTCTGCTACAAGAGTCGTCTACAAACGCTCTTACACGGCATTCCGGGTCTTATGACCATTTTGGAAACCGACGAGGTCCAGAGTACGTCCTGTGTTAATACCTCATTAATGTTGCATGAATGCAGGATGATTAGTCAAACAACGTCTCCGAATCTCACTCGACACGTCGCCACGTGTTCTAGCTAAATTAAAGTCTCTAAAAGCTTACCCTAAGGTAACAGTCGATTCTGCGACAAAAGACACATCTCTACAACAACACATAACTCATGATGATCTCCAAATCATCCGACTCATCTCAAACTGATGGTCAAAACTGCTCAACGAGCAAAGAGTATCACGTACTCGGAAACTATCAATTTCCCGGACTTATCCCCCGGATAGCCCAACAACACAGCTGCTCCAACAGCACATATTGTTGGGATTGGCTCATATCTTATCAGTTAGTTGAATTTGATTTAAGGGGATTGTGATATTGGGTTAGAGGGATTCTATCTTATGGGTTTAGATAAGACTTATCTTATAGGTTTAGATAAGACTTATCTTATAGGTTTAGATAAGACTCTATCTTATCTTATGGGTTAAGATAATCTAAACATCTTATCAACACTTCTCAACTTCCTCAACACTTGGATCCGACGACACTTCTCGTTTTCCAAAACTAAGATTTGCATCCTAAGCTTCCTTTCGAGTTTATTATTATTAATTGAAGATTTAGAGGTTGGTTAATGTCTTAAGAGTTTTCTTTACAAAATGATATCCTTTTAGTCTTATCGCAAAATCTTATAAGTTCTTGGGATCTCCTAATCCCCAACTGACTCCAGAGAATGTCTTGATCCATAAAACACCATAACAAGGCCGAAATCTCATTCGTCCTATCAAACTTTCTCAAAACTCTCAAAATAAAATCGGCATGACCTGCCCGCTATACTCACTACTCAGAATCACAGATTTCATTGCAAAAGCATAATTAACTCAGCACAATCAACCAACATGTCATATATCAACATATTAGGCAATAACCACGTAGCACTTAGCATATAAAGCATGCACCACACATCCTAAATTACCCATATAGCACTTAGCATGTAATTCACTCTCAAAAACATTCAGTAGATGAATCATCTACATTGTCAGCCGAAGCCTCAGAAAACATTTTTCCAATCAAACACAAACAAGTGCATAAACAGTAAACAATGTCGAAAGCATCGACCCTAAGCATTAACTAGAGATTCAGTGAGTAGCCCTCACCTGAAGATTCTCCAGGATGGTCCTCTAGCTCTTCCTCACAAGCAAAGCCTTGTTCCTCGGGAAACTCTTCAAAATCACCTTTAGAGCAAAACCACAGAAATACTATCAGAATCTATCGGAAACTAAGCAATCAATCCTTACTAAGGTTACACGAAGTAGTACATACTCCGAGGTACGATAATCTAGCGCGAAAGGACAAGTTTTCGAAAAAGGAATTTTCCCCCTCCCCCCTTAGAGTGCTCGGCAACTTTAGGTAATTAGGTGGCTCGATTTTTCTTCGATCAAACTTGGTTCCTATGCTATCATTAGCCGTAACTAAGGGTATTCTAAACTCGGAAAAATTATCGGATCGAAAACTGTCACAGGGGTATTTTGGTCAATATCTTTAACTTAGAATTTCAAAACTGAAATCCCAAAAAGCAAATTGGATGGGGACGTCACCAACGACGTTTATGACAACTAATCCTACTAGCACTAAGCTAAGGCGATAGTTTTCAGCCCAAAGGACGAAGCTTTACTCTAAAAATGGGTATTTGAGGCATAAATTGATTCCGGCGGAATTTCGGCGACATAACGGAAAAACTAATCCGACAGAAGTGCTCTTGGGCACGTAAGGAAGATGTTTAGAATCAAAAATGAAGTATTCAAGATAGTTTTGCAAAAACCTCAAAACTATCAGCTCAGAAAAGTCTAGAGAAAAGCTATGGAAAAAGCGATCAGAGGTAATGATTAGCGACTATACCTCGAAACCTTGAAGTAGCAACTGATTAATCGACGATCAAGCAAGGATTGAACAAAAACTCTTCTTCCTCTTCCTTCTATGGAGCTCGCGGGTTTGGAGAGAAAATGGGTAAGATATTTGCCATTTTTTCTCCTTTCTTGCTATATATAGAGGTTGGAAAAACGCGAGAAAATGAAAGTTTCGCGAATCTGATTTTTCCGGCTTCATTCTCCGTGATTTCTAAGATATGTTTTGGCGAAAGAATTCCAAAACTAAAATGAGGTCTCCTTGTATTTTTGGTAACTAATGCAAAGTCGGTGTATAACTATTTTACCCGATAAGTTACTTTTTGCATCGATTGTCGGAATAGAAAACTTCCTTCTGAAGAAAGATTGAAATCATCAAGAGAAATGGGTGTACGCGTGTGGAATCTTCATTTGAAGCTCTGAATAGAAAAAGTCTTCATCGTCGGTTGATTCTAGGGTTTTGAAATACCAGGGTTTCGGTTTCGGCAAACTTCCGATGATTGGAATCGGACGTTCGTAGATCCTAGAGTTTCGCCTCGAAACGATTGTGATATATGGAAAAAGAGAAGTTCTAACATTTCTCTGAAGATTTTTGGACTAAATTCCTACAGTGTTCCAAGGGTGGAACATAGTTTGATTTCCTAAGGTTCTTGTCCTAGGTTTTAAAACGGATATTAGTCGTGCTATAACTTAAATCGACTTCGATACAATCCTTTGACTTTTCCTGAACTTTCTCCTTCATAAATTTATTTCATTTGGTAAACTCTAGTTCAGGTTTCCCTTCACGATACATCAACCCTAATCGTGAATAAGATTCTATTTACTTGGCATAAGTTTAAAATACTTGGGCCTTACATTACTACCCTCCAAAAAGAAAGTTTCGACCTCGAAACTTAAGGGTTAGTAAAAAGTTCTGGATACTGTTCTTGGATCTTCTCCTTCAGTTCCCATGTCGCATCACCGGTGTCTTTGTTCCATATGAACTTCACTAACTCGATCTCTTTTCCTCTCAACTATTTTATCCTGGTGTCACCAATGCTAATTGGCGGTGTCTCGAAAGACAAATCATCCTTCAACTCAATGTCATCCAGCTCGATAACATGTGTCGGATCCGCAATATATTTCCTCAGTTGTGACACGTGGAATACGTCATGAATGTTCGATAGAAATGGAGGTAGTGCAATCTGATAAGCGACTGGTCCTATTCGACGAGTGATCTGATAAGGTCCAATAAACTTGGGCGTAAGCTTCTTTGACTTGATTGCTCGACCAACTCCCGTCGTCTGAGTAACTCTCAGAAATACATGGTCTCCTTCTTCGAATTCCAGAGTTCTGCGCCTTTGATCTGCATAACTCTTCTGTCTACTCTGAGAAGTCTTCATCTTTTCTCTGATCTGCTTGATCTTCTCGGTTGTCTGTTGCAGAAGTTCTGGTCCTACTAACAGATTTTCTCCATTTTGATACCAACATAGAGGTGTCCTACACTTGCGGCCATACAAAGCCTCATACGGTGCCATACCAATGCTCGTATGAAAACTGTTGTTGTACGTGAACTCAATCAATGGCAACAAGTTATCCCAACTGCCCTTGTTGTCTAACACGCAAGCGCGTAGCAAATCTTCCAATGACTGGATTGTCCTCTCAGTCTGTCCATCAGTCTGTGGATGATAAGCAGAACTTAGTCTCAGCCTCGTTCCCAAAGCCTCTTGAAGAGCTCCCCAAAAATGTGAAGTAAACTTTGGGTCTCGATCGGATACAATACTGGTCGGTACTCCATGAAGTCGTACAATCTCCGCTATATATATCTCTGATAGTTTCTCCACGTTGTACGTAGTCCTCACAGGTACGAAATGAGCCGACTTAGTCAATCGATCCACTATTACCCAAATAGAATCGTATCCCTTTTGAGTTCTTGGCAAAGCCACGACGAAATCCATCGATATGCTATCCCATTTCCATTCTGGTACATCCAAGCTTTGTAGCATACCTGAAGATTTTTGATGTTCCACCTTCGCCTTCTGACATGTCAAACATGCAGCTACATACTCAGCCACTTGCCTTTTCATTCCTGGCCACCAAAAATTTACCTTTAAGTCCTGATACATCTTTTTCATTCCAGGATGAATGCTTAACTTGCTCTTGTGGCCTTCGTCCATAATCAACCTCCTCAAGTCAGGGTTGTTAGGTACGCAAACCCTATCCTTACACCGTAGGATATTGTCACTTCCTACCTTGAATTCCGGGTCTTTACCTTGACTTACCAAATTCCTTTTCCCGAGCAGAAACTCATCTTGTAACTGTTGGTCTCGGATTTCTTCCATCAATCCATTGGTAATTCTGATCATTCCGAACTTCAGTTCTCCCTCGGATAATCTCACATCCAAGCTCAAATCTCTAAATTGTTCCAGCAATTGCAGCTCTTTCACCATCATCGACGAGATATGCATCTTCCTGCTCAAGGCATCAGCAACAACGTTCGCCTTTCCAGGATGATATTGCAGAGTAAACTCGTAATCTTTAAGAAATTCCATCCACCGACGTTGTCTCATGTTCAGCTCCTTCTGCTCAAACAAGTACTTCAAGCTCTTATGATCACTGAATAGGGTGAAATTGCATCCATATAAGTGATGTCTCCAAATCTTCAGCGCAAATACGATTGCTGCGAGCTCTAAGTCATGAGTTGGATAATTCTTCTCATGAACCTTCAGTTGTCTTGAAGCATAAGCAACGACCTTCCGATGTTGCATCAGCACACATCCTAAACCTTGATGCGAAGCGTCACAATACACTTCATACGGTTCCTCCGGTTGCGGTAAGACGAGTACAAGGGACGTCGTCAAACGTTCCTTCATCGTCTGAAAACTAGTTTCGCACGCCTCAGTCCATGCGAAAGGTTGATCCTTCCTTGTGAGTTGAGTCAAAGGTCCAACAATCTTGGCGAAATTCTCGATAAAGCAACGATAGTATCCCGCCAAACCGACGAAACTCCTGATCTCAGTCACTGTCTTTGGCCGTTCCCATGATAATACGGTCTCTACCTTTGCTGGGTCTACTGCTATCCCCTCCTTAGAGATCACATGACCTAAGAATTTTACCTCTTCGAGCCAAAATTCGCACTTAGAAGGATTGGCGTACAACTCCTTCTCCCTCAGCACTTGTAAAACTTGACGCAAGTGCCCTTCATGTTCCTCAGCATTCTTTGAGTAGATCAGAATATCGTCGATAAACACCACGACGAATCGATCCAAGAATGTATGGAACGTCCTATTCATGTAATCCATGAATATCGCAGGTGCGTTTGTCACCCCAAATGGCATCACTAAATACTCATAGTGTCCATAACGGGTTCTGAATGTCGTCTTCTGGATATCCTCGGTCTTGACCCGGATTTGATGATAACCCGACTTCAGATCGATCTTTGAGAATATCGCAGCTCCTCGCAGTTGATCCATCAAATCATCAATTCTAGGTAACGGATACCTATTCTTGACGGTTACTTTGTTCAATTGCCGGTAGTCGACACATAATCTCGATTTCCCGTCCTTCTTCTTCACCAATAAGACTGGCGCTCCCCAAGGTGAAACGCTTGGTCGGATAAATCCCTTCGACAAAAGATCTTCTAGTTGGGACTTCAATTCCACTAGCTCCGCAGGTGCCATACGATATGGTGCAATCGAAATCGGCCCTGTTCCCGGTACGATGTCTATAGCAAACTCAGTGTCGCGTACAGGCGGCAGTCCAGGTACATCGCCAGGAAAAACATCCGTGAATTCTTTCACCACTGGAATACTATCAACTTCCGGATTCCCTTTGCTCTCCAAACTTAGCAATACGGAATACTCTTGAGATCCCTCGTTCAAGGAGACGCTAATGTGATTGGCCGATAGATACTTGGAAAGATCCGAATCAGGAAATACCACTATCTTTCGGTTGCAGTCCAAAAGACAATGATAGCGGGACAACCAATCCATTCTTAGGATAATATCTAGGTTCTTAAGAGTTAGGCATACTAGGTTAGCTTGGTAGACTCTATCTCTATATGTCACCATGTTTCGTTAAGTGAAACAAACAGTTAGTACTCATCATAAGATAACATCTAGCATAACTATACAATATGATTAAGCAATAACTTCAATCAATTCTAAGCGAAAAATCGCTTGCAGACAATCAATTTTCACTCTTTGCAGAGTCACACAACCTAGCACAGAAGACCTATTCCCCAACAACTCCCGAAAGACTCAACCGTGCTCTGATACCACAATGTAACACCCCGATTTCGGTGGCGTCACTTTAGTAACCAAAAATAACTTAATGCGGAAAAACGTGAATATTTTTTTTTTCGTCGATGATATAAACAAGACTGAAATAAATAAAACCCAAATGCGAAAAGCAACAAAACTAATATACAATATATATAACAGCCCCCGCTGTAAGTAGCAACCTCGTCACGAGTAAACCTCCAGTGACGGGAAGTAGAAAATGTAGCGCCCGTACGCAATATGTACAAACCAAATATAAAGGTAAGTGTCCGCAACACAAACCTCAAAAATGAGAATGAGTTGGCCCATCGGCCTGAAACAAGACCTCCTAAGTCCAACCAGCTCTCTGTGATTCCCGTAAAGAAACCACACAAAAAGCTATAGGCGGGAAACTACCCTGTCCCCAAGGAAAAAATGAAGCAATGACTGTCAGAGCTAAGACTCTACTCCTACACTAATCCTATCTCGAGGAGCTCATACCAGCACTCAAAACTATGTGCTAGCATGATCGTCGTCTGAATCAGAATCCAGAACGACCAAGTCTACAAACACTACCCGACCTCCCCTCGCAACCGCAATGCGCTCCGGTACTGGACTAACGGGCTTAGGGCCCGAACCCTGATCATCAATGATCGCAACGGTGGGTGAACTGGAGTCTGAAGAAGTCACTCCCATGGGCTCCTCCTCTGAGGGGTCCTCGTCCTCTGAAGATGACGGTGGCGGTGGTGCTCCTCCCAATCCTGGTCCGCAGTGCACACCAGGTGGCAAGTTGAAGCTGACGGTGCATCTCCGCAGCACTCCTGACGTCAAGAGTCCTCCACTATCTACATGGTCCTCCATGATCCTCCCGGAGTACGTCGCGCGATGGCTAGCGGGGTCTACCACCCACGAACCGGGGTCATCTTGGTCAATCATCTCGTATCTAATCCCCCCGAAGGGTGGACCATTGTGAACCAGTCCGCAATGGACATCTGACAAAAGGCGTTGTCCGCCAAAACACACACAGAAGACGCGAGGGTCAACTCCAAAGAATTATGTAAATATTAAACCCAATAGGTACAGATAAGAGATAGCCACTTAGGCTTATAGCTAGGGATAACATCCTAGGGTTGCATATTCCATAATGAGCATAAATGACAGTAATAACAAATAACATGTTCCAGATAGGATTAACAAGTAACAATCACACTCAACAACTAAGTTAGTATGCATGTTGCATGAAATGCAATGCAGGTTAACCCAGTCAACCAATATGCATTCCGGAACGGATGGACATCAACGGATCAGCCCTAGCACCAGCCACGGTGGGACCATTTCGGCCCGCGTGCCTCTTACTCCAACAACAACGGTAGTCAGATCAGCCGTAACCCGTAGGTCTGCCATTTCGGTCTGCTACAAGAGTCGTCTACAAACGCTCTTACACGGCATTCCGGGTCTTATGACCATTTTGGAAACCGACGAGGTCCAGAGTACGTCCTGTGTTAATACCTCATTAATGTTGCATGAATGCAGGATGATTAGTCAAACAACGTCTCCGAATCTCACTCGACACGTCGCCACGTGTTCTAGCTAAATTAAAGTCTCTAAAAGCTTACCCTAAGGTAACAGTCGATTCTGCGACAAAAGACACATCTCTACAACAACACATAACTCATGATGATCTCCAAATCATCCGACTCATCTCAAACTGATGGTCAAAACTGCTCAACGAGCAAAGAGTATCACGTACTCGGAAACTATCAATTTCCCGGACTTATCCCCCGGATAGCCCAACAACACAGCTGCTCCAACAGCACATATTGTTGGGATTGGCTCATATCTTATCAGTTAGTTGAATTTGATTTAAGGGGATTGTGATATTGGGTTAGAGGGATTCTATCTTATGGGTTTAGATAAGACTTATCTTATAGGTTTAGATAAGACTTATCTTATAGGTTTAGATAAGACTCTATCTTATCTTATGGGTTAAGATAATCTAAACATCTTATCAACACTTCTCAACTTCCTCAACACTTGGATCCGACGACACTTCTCGTTTTCCAAAACTAAGATTTGCATCCTAAGCTTCCTTTCGAGTTTATTATTATTAATTGAAGATTTAGAGGTTGTTTAATGTCTTATGAGTTTTCTTTACAAAATGATATCCTTTTAGTCTTATCGCAAAATCTTATAAGTTCTTGGGATCTCCTAATCCCCAACTGACTCCAGAGAATGTCTCGATTCATAAAACACCATAACAAGGCCCGAATCTCATTCGTCCTATCAAACTTTCTCAAAACTCTCAAAATAAAATCGGCATGACCTGCCCGCTATACTCACTACTCAGAATCACAGATTTCATTGCAAAAGCATAATTAACTCAGCACAATCAACCAACATGTCATATATCAACATATTAGGCAATAACCACGTAGCACTTAGCATATAAAGCATGCACCACACATCCTAAATTACCCATATAGCACTTAGCATGTAATTCACTCTCAAAAACATTCAGTAGATGAATCATCTACATTGTCAGCCGAAGCCTCAGAAAACATTTTTCCAATCAAACACAAACAAGTGCATAAATAGTAAACAATGTCGAAAGCATCGACCCTAAGCATTAACTAGAGATTCAGTGAGTAGCCCTCACCTGAAGATTCTCCAGGATGGTCCTCTAGCTCTTCCTCACAAGCAAAGCCTTGTTCCTCGGGAAACTCTTCAAAATCACCTTTAGAGCAAAACCACAGAAATACTATCAGAATCTATCGGAAACTAAGCTATCAATCCTTACTAAGGTTACACGAAGTAGTACATACTCCGAGGTACGATAATCTAGCGCGAAAGGACAAGTTTTCGAAAAAGGAATTTTCCCCCTCCCCCCTTAGAGTGCTCGGCAACTTTAGGTAATTAGGTGGCTCGATTTTTCTTCGATCAAACTTGGTTCCTATGCTATCATTAGCCGTAACTAAGGGTATTCTAAACTCGGAAAAATTATCGGATCGAAAACTGTCACAGGGGTATTTTGGTCAATATCTTTAACTTAGAATTTCAAAACTGAAATCTTAAAAAGCAAATTGGATGGGGACGTCACCAACGACGTTTATGACAACTAATCCTACTAGCACTAAGCTAAGGCGATAGTTTTCAGCCCAAAGGACGAAGCTTTACTCCAAAAATGGGTATTTGAGGCATAAATTGATTCCGGCGGAATTTCGGCGACATAACGGAAAAACTAATCCGACAGAAGTGCTCTTGGGCACGTAAGGAAGATGTTTAGAATCAAAAATGAAGTATTCAGGATAGTTTTCCAAAAACCTCAAAACTATCAGCTCAGAAAAGTCTAGAGAAAAGCTATGGAAAAAGCGATCAGAGGTAAGGATTAGCGACTATACCTCGAAACCTTGAAGTAGCAACTGATTAATCGACGATCAAGCAAGGATTGAACAAAAACTCTTCTTCCTCTTCCTTCTATGGAGCTCGCGGGTTTGGAGAGAAAATGGGTAAGATATTTGCCATTTTTTCTCCTTTCTTGCTATAAATAGAGGTTGGAAATACGCGGGAAAATGAAAGTTTCGCGAATCTGATTTTTCCGGCTTCATTCTCCGTGATTTCTAAGATATGTTTTGGCGAAAGAATTCCAAAACTAAAATGAGGTCTCCTTGTATTTTTGGTAACTAATGCAAAGTCGGTGTATAACTATTTTACCCGATAAGTTACTTTTTGCATCGATTGTCGGAATAGAAAACTTCCTTCTGAAGAAAGATTGAAATCATCAAGAGAAATGGGTGTACGCGTGTGGAATCTTCATTTGAAGCTCTGAATAGAAAAAGTCTTCATCGTCGGTTGATTCTAGGGTTTTGAAATACCAGGGTTTCGGTTTCGGCAAACTTCCGATGATTGGAATCGGACGTTCGTAGATCCTAGAGTTTCGCCTCGAAACGATTGTGATATATGGAAAAAGAGAAGTTCTAACATTTCTCTGAAGATTTTTGGACTAAATTCCTACAGTGTTCCAAGGGTGGAACATAGTTTGATTTCCTAAGGTTCTTGTCCTAGGTTTTAAAACGGATATTAGTCGTGCTATAACTTAAATCGACTTCGATACAATCCTTTGACTTTTCCTGAACTTTCTCCTTCATAAATTTATTTCATTTGGTAAACTCTAGTTCAGGTTTCCCTTCACGATACATCAACCCTAATCGTGAATAGGATTCTATTTACTTGGCATAAGTTTAAAAAACTTGGGCCTTACAGAGAGCCTCAAAGATTTTCTCCATCTCCTGAATCCACAGATCAGCTTTCTCGGGTTCAACTTCGCCTTGGAACTTGGGTGGTCCATGGCGGTTGTAGTTAGTCCTCATACGGATCTGGTCCTGTGCCAGCTCCCTCTCAGCCCTCTATGCCCTTCTGGCATCCTCTTCAGCTCTTCTGGTGTTCTCTTCAACTTTCCGCTGAAGCTGTGCTGCGGCTTGAGCAGCAGCAGTGGCAGCCTGCTGGGTCATCACCTGAGCCAGCTGTGCCATTGCTTGAGCAAGCTGAGCATTGGTTGGGTCCTGTCTCGGAGGCATGATGAAAGAACCAAGCAGGGCAATGATACTATTCAGACAATCACAGCCAAGCAAACACCTTAGCACACAAGTCTACCCAAATCTCACCGTGAAGCTTCGAAATCACCTTTATCAAAACAAAACACAACGAGTTCAGAAACTCGTAAGCCCAAAACCCTTAGTGCTATGGTTTCTCAACCGGAGCTCTGATACCACAATGTAACGCCCCGATTTTCTCGAGTGTCACACAGTAACCAATCACGTGTATTTTCACAAAGAATTTTTGTCGACCAATTAATTAATCTTTAATTACTGGTAAAGGTTCATTAACTTTAAACTCTCGAAACTTACGAACAAATTTGCGGAAAAACTGAACAAGCATTTCTGAATAAAAATAACCTTTAATTAAAACAAGGGAAAATAATCCCAAAACATAATTCCAAATCCGAGGGCTAATCCCTATACCAAATACATCAATGCTCAAACAGAAATAAAATAAAAGTAAAATCCGATTTAGCTCTCATAGGACACTCCCACATGTGAAAATCTCGACTCTACTCCTCATCATCGCTAGAAATGTAGATGACCTCCGAAGTCTCGGTAACTCGACTCTTCCATGGATAAGCTGGTTCCCCCTCAGATCCCGAGAGCCATCCACACTACCTCTTCTTAGGCGGACGTTCTTCACTCGCAACTAGAGCAGGCTCCAATGCAGGCATATCTCCAAAGTCTTCAACTGGGCTAGCTTCCTTTGGCTCCGGTGGTGAAGACTCCACTGTATTCTTCTTCTCTATCAACGGTGACGCAGCTGTAGTGTCTTCCGAAGGATCTTCTTCCTCCTCGTCCTCCCAAGACTCGAGCGGCTTCTTCACGGTAGTCTGATCAAATCTAGCAGGAGGGTGAGGCAACATGACTGCCCTATCTCCAAGGGTCTTTCTCTCTACGACTCTCCCATGTATGTCCCTTCCTATGAGCTCCGCATCGCCGGCGTAGACTCTCCGGACTCCGGAACCCTCGGTCTCCCAGAGCCGGTCATCCTCAGGCTCACTCAGCACCATCTCCCAGATCACGATAGCTTCCACTGTCGTGGTGGTCACCATCTAACCCCCCCCCCCAAATAAAACAAGTAACAAACAATTAGGGTCAGGTCAAACAACAAAAGCATATAATCATAATAAATAATCAACATTTATAAGGATTATTGTCTCTTATAGGATTTCATCATTGGTTAGTTAGTTAGGCTAACGGATTCCTCACTTCGCACAACCCACGAAAACACCTTGGCCAATCTCGATCATCCGCAGATGAACAATCACAAGGGGACCCACACAGTCAACCCAAGTCACGTGGAGACCTACCCGGTCCATCCACAAATCACTTAGGGAGACCCACACAGTCAATCCTTATCCCATGACTAAATCATGGTTATCACGTGGAGACCTAACCGGTCCATCCACCAAATCACCCTCGCGTGCAAGCCCATCGTTCTCATGGACCATAGTCTACTTGACCTATGTCCGTTTAATTAAGGTTCACTTGCAAGCGAGTTAAATCACATTAAATCTCATGCTCTTGGTTTTTATGGCTCTAATGTCAAAACCCTAAGTCTTATCATTCACTTTATACAACAACATTCGCAATACAACATTCACTAGTTACAAAGGGGATTACGGCTAGGTGAGCGACCCTTTGAAACATTAACTGAAAAATCAATATACTTCACATAAGGAAACGTATATTCATTCACTCATGCATAACTCATCATGGCAAATTCATCGGCAAGGTACCACACGACTCGCATCACCAAGACGGAAGGAAAAATCCACGAAACCCCCACAAATTGGGTTCTACCGAGCCCTCCAAATGCCCTTGGGTGTCCAAAACAATTTTTCTTCCTTCCCTCTTTGTCATGGCAGCCTTGGTACAGCCCCAACAACCCAAATAATCATCCAAAATTTCAGATTCAAACACTTAGCAAAGAACAAGTTATGACATATGCAAATCAACTCGAAACTTAACAAACACCATGGCAACTTGCATAACATCATAGGTTCAGATCATGAACAGGGATTGAAGATTCATATTCATTGTAATTCAAAGAGAAAAACCCAGTAAGCATGCGTGTACAAGAACTCATGCAAAACAAATCAAAATTCAAGTTATTTCTCATGGCAATTCATGGCATAATCCCTAAAGAACCTACCCAACTTAGACCAGCCCTTACCTTGGTCTTAAAGCTTGAAAATAGAAGAGAATGAAGATGGTTCCTTGCTGTCCTAGACTCATTTCTCCTCTCCTAGCTCTCGGTCTCTCTCTCTCCCACTCGCGATCTCTCTCTCGTCGCGCGCACAAGGGTGGCGGTGATGGGGTGCAAGCGGCAGCGGCTAGGGTGCAAGGAGGAGGCTTCTTTTCACTTTCTCTCTTCTGTTCTTACGTGTTGTAGAGGTGCACAAGGTTTCTATCTTCAGACTTGTGTGAAAAGAAAACTCTTCTCCCCTCCCCCCCCCCCCAAAACCCTATTATAACCGCGGGCTCCCCCTCTTCATGGGCTAGGGTTTCTTTTCTTTTCTTTTAAGCCCGATCCAAGTCAAACCCTTGACCCAATCACTTAAGCACCTAATCAGGCCTGAATCTAATTAAAAACCTAAGCCCTCTTAAGTAATTTCATAATCAAATTCGGAATCAAAAGAAAAATAAATCAATTAATTCGCTGGTACTGTACAACCAGAACCACCGTCGCTAAAACGCAAATATCTCGAGCTACAGAGGTCGGAATGACCTGATTCTACTCCGTGAATTTTCTTCACTTAAAGGGCTACAACCCTCATGAAGGAAGTTTTCCCAAATGAGGTCGTTAAGACCCTCTACAAATTCACACAAGGTGACAGCTGAAACCTGTCAAAACTCAAACTTAACCAAAATCTCATTTTATTTAATCCATCATCAAAGCATTACAAAAATAAGGTCTAGGGCCTTACAAATAACTGAAGGTATGAAAAACGGTAGAAAGGGGGGGGGGTTTGAATAACGTTTTCAAGATAAAGCTTCCACCTTAAAGATTTTGACAAATCTTTCGAGAACTTAAGTGCTAAAGATAAGAGATAGAAAAGCACACAAGGATTTTATCCTGGTTCACTTGATAAATCACTCAAGCTACTCCAGTCCACCCGTTAAGGTGATTTCTTCCTTCTTAGAATGAAGGCAATCCACTAATCAGGTAAGAGTTATAACTGCACTTGAAACCTACAAGTGACTAACAATTACACTGACTTAGCTCACACTAAGATTCACTCTCTTAGTCTTCTCTAGGATCCGATCAACCTTGATCTCCTAAAGGAACTAAACAAACTGTTTATCAAAGAATTGTTTACAAGAGATTTGCTTCTAAAAAGCTAATAGTAAACACAATGAATTTCAGATGAAAGAAAGCTTAGAAGAATTTGAATATGTCTTGCGCGTATGTGAATGCTTCTAGCCGCTTCTTTCAGTCTTCAGCCTCTTTTTATACTCCAAGGATTAGGGTTGAACGTTGCATGGGAAATGCTACCGTTGGAGGGCAGTTCTGGAAAATCCAGCTTCTGCTGTGTCTGAGACTGTTAGGTAGGTCGTCAGGAAGGTACAATTGCTTTTGTACTTGGATAGCGACTTGACCTTTAAACCTAGGAGACTTCTGATCAGGGGAATGCTTCATGTTGGAACTTGTGAAGCCGGTTGATCAGAGTCAGAGGGAAAGCCCAGATCCTCTGACCATTGTATCTTCTGATTCTGAACTCAGAGGGAAGTACATGGTCTTTAGAGTATCTTGCTTCTGGACATCAGAGTTTCCACTATTCAGCTTCTGGATCTTCAGAGTCTTCTACACCATCAGAACATCTGAGCCTTCAGTGTTTCTTGGTTATCAGACTTTCTGGATCTTCAGAACTTCTAGTGACTGAGTCCACATCAGAGTTTGTATAACTTCAGAACTTCTGAAGCTTTTCGACTGTTCATACTAACATGGTGAATGCGAAAGCGTTGCTTGGGACACTCTTTAAGCACAGTGCTTCTGATTTGTGTGAGATTGAATAGAGGGCAGAGCCTGTAAATAGCACACTCAGAAAAACACGTTAGAGTACCACAATTGTTCATATCAAAAGGTTAACTTGTAATCATCAAAACATAGAGTTGTACTACTAGATCAAAACTTGATCTTACAATCTCCCCCTTTTTGATGATGACAAAACTAAGATTTTTGATGAACAATTCTTAAACAATAAACTGAATTCACTCAGAGTTTAGGGATATAGAATAAAACTTATCCTGATGTGAATAGTTTATCTTGCTCATTCTGAATTCAAGTCACTGCTTGATTCTGAGCTTAGCTCCCCCTGAATCTAATACTTGATGAAAAACGTTAGTAAAGTCTAGATTCTGAGCTAAATAATATAAGAGTTCAGAGTGAAAAACTTATGACATAGATGAAAATAGAGTAATCAGAGCGCATAATTAATCAGAGTCAACGAACAAGGTATCAGAGTCTTGGGTATCAGAGTCAAATTAGAGTCACTTCAGAAGAAGTGAAATGTATTCCTTCTATTTGCCCAGTGACACATCTATGGTCATAAAGGTGGAACTCTTAACTTCTCCAAAAGAAAAATAAATCACACTAACACATCTTACACATCAAAAACTGGGTTGTACTCCCCCTTTTTGTCATAAGCAAAAAGCTTGGGGTGTGAAAAACTTAGCTTGAAGTACAAGGTACTCCCCCTTAGAGAAGGTCTAAGTTTGAATAAAATGAAACGATGCAAGAATCAGAGTTAGGCGAAATAAATAGAAGAGTTAATGCAAGAGAAGAACGTTTACCACCGGCCACGGGAGTAAAGAAGAGGATCAGTTACCAAGAACTTAACCTCGAGAAACTGTAGGAGCATTAACTTTCAGAGAGAAAGTGAAGCCTATATAAAGCGTTGGAGAATGGGGTAAGCTTCACAACAACAAAAAAAATGGCATCATGCATGATCGCATTAGAGGAGCTGAGAAGGAGAGCCTTTGAGGAGGACTTGTTCCTCAACATTAGGCATCCAGAGGGTACAACAACCATCTCAGAGCTAACACGGACACTGCTGGAGGAAGACCTGCGTCCAGAGTTGAAGAAAGACTTGAGGGAATTTCTTGCCTTCGTGGAGGAGGTGCAAGAACTCAGACAGCTTGAACTGAAACTGCTGGAAGAAAAAGAGATCTTGGAAAAGAAACTCAAGACTTCAGAAGAGATTCTGGAGAAGGATGAGCTAAAAGATAGGCTCAACAACATCCAGTATGCACTAGAGCGTCTGGAGAAGGAAAGGTCAGAGCAGCGCCAGGAGTGCAGAAGAATGAGGAGGGATCCTCCATTCTAGGATTTTAGGAAAAAGAAAAAAAATGTATGATGTAAATGCCGTTTAGTATGAATAAAGAAAATTTTGCAAACATAATGTCAGATATATATATATATATATGCATAGATAATCACCAACGAGCAAAGTAAAGAATAAAAAGAAAGAACCAGAGGTTAACGAAGGAAAACAAGGTTAAAGAAAAATAAAAGCGAAGAGATCCTAATGCTAGGGTTTGTCAGATCGACGCAGAAGTTCCATCATCATTTGCTTCATTTCAATCAGCATGGACTCATGAGTATTAAGACGTTGTTCCATGGTGTCGAGTCTGGACGAGCTGGGCTGATTAGAACTGGAAGGAACATTCTGAGCAGCTTGATTAGCAGGAGTGGAAGCAGAAGCAACCGGAGTAAAAACCACTGGTGCTAGTCTACGGGCTTCAGCTTCAGGTTCAATTCTCTCTACCTCTGATCTGGCTTGTTCAGCTTGAGCTGCGGCTTGACGTGCAGCTTCTTCAGCTTCCTCTTGCTTTCTTCTGGCTTCTTCAGCAGCTGCAAGGAGCTTGTGTCTTTGTTCTTGTTCATGAAGAGCCACCCTTCTAGCAAACCTTTGCTTTGCAGCCTCGATCCTCTGACTTCCCTCTGCATTCAGGAGCTGCATCATAACTGGAACTTGAGCCACTAGCCAAGTGCTCAGACTGTTCCACTCTTCAGCCACATATTTAGCATTCTCGCTTAGGTCAGTCTGACCTTGCACATTGCGTAGCATCAAAGAAGCTTCATGATGAAAAATATTGATGCACTCAGAGAGAGATGTGGGTCGGAGGTGAGTGTAAGGAATTATAGAGAGGTTGGTTTCAGGAGAGGCTGGGTGATTGCTGCTGTGAGCTTTAGAGGCACCTTGTGGAGAGCCAATGTTAAACATTTGAGCATTTGGTTCAGAGGTTCCAAGGTGAGGTTCTGAAGTTTCAACCAGAGGATGGGGTGATCTAACTGAGGAATGGTTAGACACAGATTGTTCTGGTTCAGGTTCTGGTTGAACTGGCTCTTGTTGGTCAGGGGCAGGGTGAGCTTGTTGAGCCAAAGGGTCTGCCTCATGTAAAGGATTGGCCAAGATAGGTTCATCTGGGTCTACTAGACGTTCAGGTCTAGGGCCAGGATATCTCCTAGGGCTTGGACAAGTGAGATAATACTCTTCTAAGGTAGACACCTTTTCTTTTCTAACTTCCATGAATTTTCGAAGGGATTCAGAGTTGTTGGAAGGAGAAGAGTCAGCAACATTGGTTGGGAAGGATACAGGTGTATAGGCTGTGGAAGAGTCTGTATCAGTGGTTCGGGGAGCCAGACGTTCTGACGCTCTTGGGACAGAGTGATCAGAGGTTCTGGGTCCAGGTTCTGTTTGGTTGGGCTCTAGTTGTTCATGGATGATGGGTTCAGAAGTTAATGAGTTATACTGGATGGTGATGGGTGAGGTTGGATCAGAGGGTCCGGTGGGTTGATTTTGAAGCATATTCCAGAGAGGTGCTTCATTGGGAGAAGGTTGAAAAAATGAAGACCTTGGGGAATGTGGTGGAGAGGTGGTTTGTGCAGCTGGTTGGGACTCAGGAATTGGAGTGAGTTGATTTGAAGATGGTTTGAGCAAGGCAGAGATGGGAAGTGCATCAAATACATTCAAATCATCATCAGAAGCAACTGCAGACTTACTTGATTGTGCTGATGATCTAGTCACTCTGGCAGGAGTTTCAATCCTTCTGATCACTTCAGCAGCTGGTTCCACCCTGGTAGGCTTCATTACTATTCTGACCTTCTTCTTCTGCTTCTTAGGAGAAGGAGGACCATCCTCATTATCACCATCGTCACCATCATCAGGCTTGCTGGTTTCATCATGTTTTCTCTTGGATTGACCGGCCTTCTTCCCTTTGGTCAGAGGGACATCTGATTCCTCAGAGGATTCTTCTAGGATCATTTTCCTCTGGACCTTCTTCTTGAGAGGAGAATCAAGCTCTGGTGCAGGAGGCAGCATTCTGAAGAATTCATCAACATCAATCTCAAAGCCTTGACTCCTCAGATCATCAATGAAACACCTGATTGCTTCAGGGTTGTCTGCCTGGGTCCACAAGGGAAAGTCATTCAGAGGGACTCTTCTTTTTCTGATTACAGAAGATGTGTCTTCATGGGCAGGAGCAATCTTCTTTTTGACTAGACCCATCTTCTTCAGAGAATTTGCAGTAAAGACATCACTGACAATGGTTGTCAAATCCTCCACGCATCCAGCATTGACCAGATCTTGAATGAGGCCACTCTCAATGAAGAGATCAGACAGCAATCTCCCAAAAGGGATATACTTGATTGCTGATTTGATGGAGGCAGTAGTCCTTGACTTCCGGATACATTCCTTCAGATAAGAGAACAAGAAGTAGGGGAGGCAGATCTTCTTCTTGTCTTGAATGAGGAACAACATCGCCTTCTGGCAGAAGTTGATATAATCTGGGGAACTGCCCTTTGGTCTTTGGTTGATGCAGTTCAGCAGAATCTTGTGCCAGATTCTGAGCTTGGGATGAAGATCCATCACTTTATAATTAGTCTTGCCCGGTTTGTAATTGGTGTACAGGGCCTTGTTGATTGTATCCTTGGTGCTGGGTTTCAGCTTCGATTCTGTCAGTTGAAATCGATACCCACGAGCAGTTGCTGGACCCAGCAGATTTACGAAGGATTTCTCTGTAATGATAATTTTCCTTCCAAGAATGTGAGATACCACCTGAGTATCATCGCAGTCGGCGTGCTTCCAGAATTCCTTGATTAGTTTGTCATACACCGGTCCTCGAAGCCTGTTGAAGTAATTTTCCCAGCCTTGAACTTGGACTTCAGGACGAAGATCATACCCATTTGTAGCAATATTGTCGAGGTCGAATCTACATTCTGCCAGTACTTGAAGTTCCTCAGGAGCATATACGCAGTGAACGACACAGCCCCGTTCTGCAATCGGAATAATCTGCTCTTGAGCTTGACCTTGATCTTGATTCGGATTCTCAGGACCCCTTTGACCTGTAGCTTGACCAACTACCATATGAGGGAACTGGGTTGCATCTGCAGTAGCTCTTCTGGTTTGACTCACCATTTTTGGAGCGGTTGAAGGTTTAGGTAGAAGATGAAGGTCGAAAGATGAAGAGAGAGCGAGAGAGAAATCGAGGGTAAGTGGTTTTGAAATTGCAGAAGAGAGAGAGAGTAAATACCGAAAGTGAAGGAGATCGTGTGTGTATAGTGGGTTTTGACAAATAACCGTTGTTGATTCAAAAAACAATTTAAAATCAACGGTTGAAAATTAAAGATAGATAGTAACAGTAAATACACATATCACACACAGGAGAGAAGCACATCTACACGCATCATGACAGACTGTCACACGGGCACAAGGAACTATGCATCAGAAATACTGACACACGTGTTGCTGTCTCAGCTTCAGAGTCAGTACCAATGGGTACGCACACTCTGATTGAGTTACCTTCTGGACTAGACATCTTCTGATCAAGAAGTATCATAGTCAGAGGTTCTGATCCATCTTCACTCTGGACAGAAGTCCATGTTCAGATTTTCCAGAATAAAATTAAATCTATCCTCTGCTAAGGGCTTTGTAAAGATATCTGCCCATTGATGATCAGTATCAACAAACTTCAGAAGAAGTACGCCCTTCTGTACATAATCTCTAATAAAGTGATACTTTACCTCAATATGCTTAGCCCTTGAATGTAGGATAGGATTCTTACTCAACGAGATTGCAGCAGTGTTATCACAATAGATTGGGATATTGCTCTCAAGGATCTGATAATCCTCCAGCTGATGTTTCATCCAGAGCATCTGAGTGCTGCATATTGCTGCTGAGATATATTCTGCCTCTGCAGTTGATAGTGCAATGGTTGATTGTCTCTGAAGGTATGAAAAACGGTAGAAAGGGGGGGTTTGAATAACGTTTTCAGAACAAAACTTCCACCTTAAAGATTTTGACAAATCTTTTCGAGAACTTAAGTGCTAAAGATAAGAGATAGAAAAGCACACAAGGATTTTATCCTGGTTCACTTGATAAATCACTCAAGCTACTCCAGTCCACCCGTTAAGGTGATTTCTTCCTTCTTAGAATGAAGGCAATCCACTAATCAGATAATCGTTACAACTGCACTTGAAACCTACAAGTGACTAACAATACACTGACTTAGCTCTCACTAAGATTCACTCTCTTAGTCTTCTCTAGGATCCGATCAACCTTGATCTCCTAAAGGAATCACCACTAAGATTCACTCTCTTAGTCTTCTTAAGGATACTGACCTACCCGGTCCCTTAAGGAAAATCAAACAACTGTTTGAGGTTGGTGTTTACAAAGGTTTTGCTTCTAAATAAGCTGAGTGTAAACTAAATAAATTTCAGATGAAAGAAAGCTTAGAATATTTTGAATATGTCTTGCGCGTGTGTATTTCTTCTTCTAGTATTCTCTACCGCTTCTTTCAATCTTCAGCCTCTATATATACTCCAAGGATTAGGGTTGAGCGTTGCATGGGAAATGCTACCGTTGGAGGGCAGTTCTGGAAAATCCAGCTTCTGCTGTGGCTGAGAACGTTAGGTAGGTCGTCAGGAAGGTACACTTGCTTTTGTACTTGGATAGCGACTTGACCTTTTAACCTAGGAGACTTCTGATCAGGGGAATACTTCATATAGGAACTTGTGAAGCCGGTTGATCAGAGTCAGAGGGAAAGCACAGATCCTCTGACCATTGTATCTTCTGATTCTGAACTCAGAGGGAAGAACATGGCCTTCAGAGTTTCTTGCTTCTGGACTTCAGAGTTTCCACTAATCAGCTTCTGGATCTTCAGAGTCTTCTACACCATCAGAACATCTGAACCTTCAGTGTTTCTTGGTTATCAGAACTTCTGGATCTTCAGAGCTTCTAGCGACTGAGTCCACATCAGAGTTTGTATAGCTTCAGAACTTCTGAAGCTTTTCCACTGTTCATACTGAACATGGTGAATGCGAAAGCGTTGCTTGAGTCACTCTTTATACACAGTGCTTCTGATTTGTGTGAGATTGAGTTGAGGTCAGAGCCTGTAAATAGCACACTCAGAAAAACACGTTAGAGTACCACAATTGTTCATATCAAAAGGTTAACTTGTAATCATCAAAACATAGAGTTGTACTACTAGATCAAAACTTGATCTTACAATCTCCCCCTTTTTGATGATGACAAAACTAAGATTTTTGATGAACAATTCTTAAACATTAAACTGAATTCACTCAGAGTTTAGAGATATAGAATAATACTTATCCTGATGTGAATAGTTTTTCTTGCTCATTCTGAATTCAAGTCACTGCTTGATTCTGAGCTTAGCTCCCCCTGAATCTAATACTTGATGAAAACGTTAGTAAAGTCTAGATTCTGAGCTAAATGATGTAAGAGTTCAGAGTGAAAAACTTATGACATAGATGAAAAACGAATAATCAGAGCGCATAAGTGATCAGAGTCATGGACAAGGTATCAGAGTCTTGGGTATCAGAGCCAACTTATAATCACTTCAGAAGAAGTGAAACGTATTCCTTGTATTTGCCCAGTGACACATCTATGGTCATGAAGGTGGAACTCTTAAAATCTCCAAAAGAAAAATAAATCACACTAACACATCTTACACATCAAAAACTGGGTGTACTCCCCCTTTTTGTCATAAGCAAAAAGCTTGGGGTGTGAAAAAACTTAGCTTGAAGTACAAGGTACTCCCCCTTAGAGAAGGTCTAAGTTTAAAGAGAATGAAAATGATGTAAGAATCAGAGTTAGGCGAAAATGAATAGAAGAGTTTATGCAAGGGTTGAACGTTTACCACCGGTCAAGTGAGTAAATAGAAGGGTCAGTTACCAAGAACTTAACCTCGAGAAACTGTAAGAGCATTAACTTTCAGAGAGAAAGTGAAGCCTATAAAAAGCGTTGGAGAGAAGGTAAGCTTCACACCTCGAATAATTTTCAGTAAGAAAAAAAAATATGGCATCATACAACGTAGCACTAGAAGAGCTGAGGAAGAAGGCCTTTGAAGAGGACTTGTTCCTAAACATCAGGCATCCAGAGGGTGCAACTACCATCGCGGAGCTGACGCGGACACTGCTGGAGGAGGACCTGCATCCAGAGTTGGAGAGAGACCTGAAGGAATTTCTTGCCTTCGTGGAGGAGGTGCAAGAACTTAGCCGGCTTGAACTCAAGCTGCTGGAAGAGAAAGAAAGTTTGGAAGAGAAGCTCAAGACTTCAGAAGAGATTCTGGAGAGGGATGAGCTAAAGATCAGGCTCAGCAACATCCAGTATGAACTGGATCGTCTGGAAAAGGATAGGTCAGAGCAGCGCCAGGAGTGCAGAAGAATGAGGAGGGATCCTCCATTCTAGATTATATGATGTAAAGACATATGATGTAAACACAGAATGATGAATAAAACGAGATTTTTGCAAACATATGTGACATAAATATATATAAGGATATGCATATATAATCACAAACGAATAGAATAGAATAAGCAAATAAAAAGAAACAGAGTTTGAATAAAATAACGTTAAATAAAAAGAAGGAAAAAAGAAGAGATCCTAAACTAAGGTTTGTCAGTGCGTCGCAGAAGTTCCATCATCAGTTGCTTCATCTCAATCAGCATGGATTCATGAGTGTCAAGACGTTGTTCCATGATGTCGAGTCTGGAAGAGCTTGTCTGAGTAGAACTGGAAGGAACATTCTGAGCAGCTTGAGGATCTGGAATGGAAGCAGAAGCAGCAGGAGTAAATACAACTGGTGCAAGTCGCTCTGCCTCAGCCTCAGCTTCAAGACGCTCTGCCTCAAGTCTGGCTTGTTCAGCTTGAGCTGCTGCTTGACGTGCAGCTTCTTCTGCTTGTTCTTTCTGTCTCTTGGCTTCTTCAATAGCTTCAAGAAGCTTATTTCTCTGTTCTAGTTCGTGAAGAGCCACCCTCCTAGCAAGCCTTTGCTTTGCAGCCTCAATGCTCTGACTGCCCTCTGCATGCAGGTGCTGCATCATAATTGGAACTTGAGCCACTAGCCAAGTGCTCAGATTGTTCCACTCATCAGCCACATTTTCAGCATTCTCACTGAGATCAGTCTGACCGTGCACATTGCGGAGCCTCAAGGAGGCTTCATGATAGAAGATATTGATGCACTCAGAGAGAGATGTGGGTTGAAGGTGAGTATAGGGAATTATGGAGAGGTTGGGTTCAGGAGAGGCTGGGTGATTGCTGCTATGGGCTTCAGAGGCACCTTGTGGAGAACCAATGTTAATCATGGGAGCATTGGGTTCAGAGGTTCCAAGGTGAGGGTCTGAAGTTTCAACCAGAGGGTGAGGTGATCTAACCGAGGATTGGTTAGACACTGATTGTTCAGGTTCAGGGTCTGGTTGAATGGGCTCTTGTTGGTCAGGGACAGGGTGAGCTTGTTGAACTAAGGGATCTGCCTCTTGGATAGGATTGGCCAAGATAGGTTCATCTGGGTCAACTAGACGTTCAGGTCTAGGGCCAGGATATCTCCTAGGGCTTGGACAGGTAAGGTAATACTCTTCCAAGGCAGATACCTTTTCTTTTCTAACCTCCATGAATTTTCTAATTGATTCAGAGGTATTGGAGGGAGGAGAGTCAATGACATTGATTGGGAAGGATACAGGTGTGAAGGTTGAAGAGTCTGTATCCGTGGTTCTGGCAGCAGGACGTGCTGATGCTCTGGGAGCAGAGTGATCAGACGTTCTGGGTTGTGGTTCTGTTTGGTTGGGCTCAGGTTGGTCTTGAACGATTGGTTCAGAAGATAATGGGTCGTATGGAATGGTAAGGAGAGAGGTTGGATCTTCTGACCTAGAGGTTGGGTTCTGAAGCAAATTCCAGAGTGGTGCTTCAGTAGGAGAAGGTTGAAAGAAAGAAGATCTTGGGGAATGTGGTGGAGAGGTGGTTTGTTCGGCTGGCTGGGATTCAGGAATAGGAGTGAGGGGATTTGAGGAGTGTTGGAGCAATGCAGAAATAGGGAGTGCATCAAATAAATTCAAATCATCATCAGAAGCAAGTGCAGGCTTACTTGAATGTGCTGATGATCGAGTCACTCTGGCAGGAGGTTCAGTCCTTCTGACCACTTCAGCAGCTGGTTCCACCCGAGTAGGCTTCACCACAATTCTGACCTTCTTCTGCTTCTTCTTTGGAGGACCATCCTCACTATCATCACCATCATCATCATCAGGCTTGCTCTTTGTCTTCTTGACCAGAGGGACATCAGATTCTTCAGAGGATTCTTCCAGAACCATCTTCCTCTTGGTTTTCTTCTTGGGAGGAGAAGGAAACTCTGGAGCTGGTGGTAGTTTGCTGATGAAATCATCAAGGTAAATTTCGAAACCTTGAGCCCTGAGGTCTTCAACATAGCATCTGATGGCTTCAGGATGGTCTGCTTGTGTCCACAGAGGGTAGTCATTCAGAGGCATTCTTCTTCCTCTGATCTCAGAAGATGTGTCTTCATGAGCAGGAGCAATCTTTTTCTGGATTAAGCCCATCTTCTTCAAGGAGTTTGCAGTGAAGACATCACTGACAATTGTGCTCAAATCCTCTGTGCAACCAGTATTGATCAAATCTTGCACCAAGTTGCTTTCAATGAGAAAGTCTGAGAGCAGCCTCCCAAAAGGGATATATTTGATTGCAGACTTGATGGAGGCGGTGGTGCGAGACTTCCGGATGCATTCCTTTAAGTAGGAGAACAGGAAGTAGGGAAGGCAGATCTTCTCCTGATCTTGGATGAAGAATAGCATCGCCTTCTGGTTGAAGTTGATGTAATCTGGGGAACTGCCCTTCGGTCTCTGATTGATGCAGTTGAGCAGGATCTTGTGCCAGATTCTGAGTTTGGGGTGAAGATCCATCACCTTGTAACTCGTCTTGCCCGGTTTGAAGGTAGTGTACAGGGCCTGATTGACTATGTCCTTGGTGCTGGGTTTCAGCTTGGATTCCGTCAGTTGGAACCGATACCCATAAGCAGTTTCTGCACCTAGCAGATTCACGAATGACTTCTCAGTGATGATGATCTTCCTGCCAAGAATGTGAGAGACCACTTGAGTATCATCGCAGTCTGCGTGCTTCCAGAATTCCTTTACCAATTTCTCATACACCGGTCCTCGAAGTCGATTGAAGTAGTTTCCCCAACCTTGAGCTTGGACTTCAGGACGAAGATCAAACCCATTTGCAGCCAAGTTATCGAGGTTGAATCTCCATTCTGCCAGGACATGGAGTTCCTCAGGAGGAAATACGCAGTGAACGGCACAGCCCCGTTCTGCAATAGGAACAATCTGCTCTTGAGCTTGAACTTGTTCTTGTGCCGGGTTCTCAGAGCCCCTTTGACCCGTTGCCAAACCGACTTCCATGTGAGGGAACTGAAGTGCATCTGCAGCAGATCTTCTGGTTTGTCTCACCATCTTGAAGAGGTTGAAGGTTTGAGGTAGAAGATGAAGTTTGAAAGATGAAGAGAGATCGAGAGAGAAATCGAGAAAGAGCGGTTTTGAAAAGCAGAGAGTGCGAGAGTGAAAACCGGAAGTGAACGAGAACGTGTGTGTATAGTGGGTTTTATCAAATAACCGTTGTTGATTCAAAAAGCACTTTAAGATCAACGGTTGAAAATTAAAGATAGATAGTAACAGTAAAATACACAACCACACACAGGAGATAAGCATATCTACACGCAATCATAACAGACTGTCACACGGGCACAAGGAATTATGCATCAGAAATTCTGACACACGTGTTGTTGTCTCAGCTTCAGAGTCAGTACCAGTGGGCAAACACACTCTGATTGAGTTACCTTCTGGACTAGACATCTTCTGATCAAGAAGTATCATAGTCAGAGGTTCTGATCCATCTTCACTCTGGACAAAAGTCCATGTTTAGATTTTTCAGAATGAAATTAAATCTATCCTCTGCTAAGGGCTTTGTAAAGATATCTGCCCATTGATGGTCAGTATCAACAAACTTCAGAAGAAGTACGCCCTTCTGTACATAATCTCTAATGAAGTGATACTTTACCTCAATGTGCTTTGCCCTTGAATGCAAGATAGGATTCTTGCTCAACGAGATTGCAGCAGTGTTATCACAATAAATTGGGATATTGCTCTCAAGGATCTGATAATCCTCCAGCTGATGTTTCATCCAGAGCATCTGAGTGCTGCATATTGCTGCTGAGATATATTCTGCCTCTGCAGTTGATAGTGCAATGGTTGATTGCCTCTTGCTTGCCCATGAGACTAGATTGCTTCCCAGAAATTGACAATTTCCAGAAGTACTTTTTCTCTCTGTTCTATCTCCAGCATAATCAGCATCACAATAACCTGAAAGCTTATACTCTGATGTTTTCTTGTACATCAAGCCAAGGTTAGTGGTGCCTTTCAGATACCTTAGGATCCTCTTAACAGCAGTTAAGTGGGTTTCCCTTGGATCTGATTGGAAACGAGCACATAAGTGAACACTAAATAATATGTCTGGCCTAGATGCAGTTAAGTATAGAAGGGAACCTATCATTCCACGATAGAGCTTCTGACATACTTTACCACTTTTATCTTCTTTCTCCAAAATGCATGTAGGATGCATTGGAGTCTTGGCCACTGTAGATTCCAGCATATTGAACTTCTTCAGAAGTTCTTTAGTGTACTTGCTCTGATGGATATATGTTCCTTCTGGTGTTTGATCAACTTGTATTCCCAGAAAGTACTTTAATTCTCCCATCATACTCATCTCAAATTCAGCCTGCATGATCTCAGAAAATTCTTTGCATAGAGATTGATTAGCATAACCAAATATAATATCATCAACATAAATTTGCACAATTAAGATATCATCTTTATAAGTCTTGCAAAAAGGAGTTGTATCTACTTTACCCCTTACAAACTCATTCTCCAGAAGGAATGAGCTAAGTCTCTCATACCATGCTCTGGGAGCTTGCTTCAGACCGTAGAGTGATTTCTTCAATTTGAACACATGGTCTGGTTTCTTTTCATCTTCAAAACCTGGGGGTTGATGAACATAGACTTCCTCTGAGATATAACCATTTAGGAAGGCACTCTTTACGTCCATCTGATGTAGAACTATGTTGTGATTTACTGAGAAGGAGATCAACAGTCTAATTGCCTCCAGTCTTGCTACCGGAGCAAATGTTTCAGTGTAGTCTATTCCTTCCTGCTGGCTGTAGCCTTGAGCAACTAGCCTTGCCTTGTTTCTGACTACATCTCCTTTCTCATTTAGCTTGTTTCTGAATACCCATTTCGTTCCAATAACATGGACACTCTCAGGCTTCTTCACTAAGCTCCAAACATCGTTCTTGGAAAATTGATTCAATTCTTCTTCCATGGCCAGAATCCAATCCTTGTCCTGAAGAGCTTCATCTGTGGACTTGGATTCAATTAAGGACACCAATCCTTTCAGACTCAGCAAGGTCTCTTCAGAGGGTCTGAAGGCAGATCTGGTTCTGACTGGTTCATCTTTGTTGCCCAGAATCAATTCCTTAGGGTGAGCTGCAGTGATTCTGCTCTTCTTCAGAGTTTGTGAGTTAGAGGGACCAGCTTCTTCCTCTGGTTCATCTTCCTCTGGCTCAACTTCCTCTGGAGCTTTGCCTTTGTCAGAAACATTAATGCTTAAATCTGCAAACTTTTCAACTAGCTTTGACTGGTCAGAGTCAAGCTTATCATTAAATCTAACATGAATAGATTCTTCAATAGTCTTAGCATCAGTATTATAAAATCTAAAACCTTTAGATCTATCAGAATAACCAAGTAATAGACATTTAGAAGACTTAGCATCAAATTTATGCTATCTATCCTTAGTATTGAGAACATAACAAACACAGCCAAAAGGATGAAAATAAGAAATGTTGGGTTTTATGTTCTTCCACAATTCATAAGGAGTCTTATTCAGAATTGGTCTCACAGAGATTCTGTTCTGAATGTAACATGCTGTATTTACTGCCTCTGCCCAAAAGTGCTTAGCCATGCCAGTTTCTTGGAGCATGGTTCTAGCCATCTTCTGAAGAGTTCTGTTCTTCCTCTCAACAACACCATTTTGTTGAGGAGTTCTGGGACAAGAGAAATCATGTGCAATTCCATAGGAATCAAACAGACTCTCAAACTTGTCATTCTCAAACTCTCCACCATGGTCACTTCTGACACGCACAATCCTACAAGCCTTCTCGTTTTGCACTTGAGCAATGAAGGTAGAGAACACAGCATGAGACTCATCCTTGCGGGTTAGAAACTTTACCCATGTCCAGCGGCTATAGTCATCAACGATAACCATCCCATATCTCTTGCCACCTATAGACTCAGTTTTCACTGGTCCAAACAGGTCGATATGCAGAAGTTCTAACGGCCTTGAGGTTGAGACAACATTCTTTGCCTTGAAAGGGACTTTTGTGAATTTGCCTTTCTGACATGCTTCACAAAGAGCGTCTGAAGCGAACTTCAGATTGGGTAAGCCCCTGACAAGGTTTAGCTTGCTCAGCTGAGAAATCTTTCTCATACTGGCATGCCCTAACCGTCTATGCCATACCCACTGCTCTTCATTAACAGACAGAAGGCACTTCACATTCTGAGCCTCCAACTCAGATAATCTGATCTTATAAATGTTGTTCTTCCTCTTGCTGTTAAACAGAACAGAGCCATCGATCTGACTTACAGCCCGGCAGGACTTTTGATTGAATATAACATCATAACCCTTGTCAGCTAATTGACTTATAGACAATAAGTTATGTGTTAAGCCGTCTACCAATAAAACATTGTCAATGCATGGACTACTATCTACACAAATAGTGCCAGTACCAACAATTTTACCCTTTTCATTTCCTCCGAAGCCAACTTCGCCTCCAGGCTTAAGTTTCAGCTCTCGGAACATACGCTTTTCTCCCGTCATGTGACGCGAGCATCCACTGTCCAGATACCATGATTGGTGTTTCAGTGGAGCTATCAAGGATATCTGCAACATAGATAATTTTGTCCTTAGGTACCCACTTTCTGGGTCCTCTTTTGTTAGTTACCCCAGAGGTTCTGATCACCTTGGGTGTCTCAACATAATATTTTAAGGGAATATTTGCATGATATTTAGTCATAGAGAAAGATCCCTTTTTAAGAGGGTTTTTAGCAATTTTAGCAGGTACAGGATCAGGCAATATGGTACCAGAGGGAACAAAGCATTCATACAAGGATTTAGCTTTAGACACAGAAGGCTCATTTCTAATTGGTTTGGAATAGCCAATGCCATGCATTCCATTTCTGCTTACGCCATAGATCATTGAAGCCATTAAGCTTCTATCCACGCTTTTAGCTAGGAATCTTTGAAAAGACTTTTCATACTTAGATTCATTTCTACAATCAGAGGCATCACATGCAACAATTTCTTCTAACTTAGCAATCTGGTTCTTAAGCACATAGTTAGAATTTATCAAAGCATGATTTTCATTTTTCAAATCAGAAATAATTTTCTCATGTTCAGAAGGAGTCTTGGAGACAGCAGATAAGTTCTTTTTCAACTTTTTATGCTTAGACAATAAAGAGTTATACTTATCCATGATATCAGACAAAGCATGTTTCAGTTCAGAGGTAGAGAAAGAAGCAAATACCTCATTTTCATCGTCTGAGTCAGGATCTCCTTCTGATTCTGAGTCAGAGTCAACAGCTTCCTTTGACTCTGCTTCCTTGTCTTTGACAATTGCCATGAGTCCTTGGACTTCACCATCAGAGTCAACATCCTCTGACTCTGATTCATCGAATGTCACCATCAGACTCTTCTTGGTCTTGAAGTGCTTCTTTGGCTTCTTGTCTTTCTTCAACTTTGGACAATCATTTTTGTAATGCCCAGATTCTTTGCATTCAAAACATGTGACTTCCTTGATTGAAGACTTCTTCTGGCCTGAGGACTCATACTTTCCTTTTGCCCTTCCAGAGCCTTTGAACTTGCTCTGCCTGTGCTTCCAGATGCGGTTGAGTCTCTTGGAGATCAGAGTCAGCTCATCTTCATCAGAATCTTCTGATGCTTCTTCAGATTCTTCTTCTTCAGCTTGAAGAGCCTTTGACTTCTCAACCTTAGCCTTTTCAGATTTGGATTTCAAGGCTATGGACTTTTTCTTCAGATCTTGCATCTCTGAGCGCTTCAGCTCATGGCACTTCAAAATGCTGATGAGTTCTTCTAAACTCATATTCTCAACGTCTCTCGTGAGCTCTATTGAAGTCACCAAAGGCATCCAACTTTCAGGAAGACACCTGATGATCCTTATGACATGATCTTTTGTTGTGTAGCTCTTGTTGAGAGGTCGTATGCCAGCTACAAGCAATTGAAATCTGGAGAACATTTCTTCAATGGACTCATTTGGCTCCATGATGAAGGATTCATACTTTTGGATCAAAGACAATGCCTTTGATTCTTTGACTTTCTTGTTTCCTTCATGAGACATCTTCAGAGAATCAAAAATGCCTTTAGCAAACTCACGATCTGTAATCTTCTGGTACTCCTCATAGGAAATAGCACTTAGAAAATTGCTCTTGCTTTGTGATGTTGTGAGTACAGCTTCTTTTGATCTGCAGTCATCTCTGACCTTGGGATCTTCTTGCCATCTGCATCAACTGGACGCTCATAGCCATCCACAATAATATCCCAGAGATCTGCATCGAAACCCAGAAAGAAACTTTCCAGTCTATCTTTCCAATATTCGAACCTTTGACCATCGAACATAGGAGGCTTTGCGTTGTAACCATCTCTTTGAGTTTCACTGGTGGTGGCAGCCATTGTTTTTCACACCGGCCCGGATCACTGAACACTGTTAGGTGTGGTAATCAGAACTTGCGCTCTGATACCAATTGAAGGTATGAAAAACGGTAGAAAGGGGGGGTTTGAATAACGTTTTCAGAACAAAACTTCCACCTTAAAGATTTTGACAAATCTTTTCGAGAACTTAAGTGCTAAAGATAAGAGATAGAAAAGCACACAAGGATTTTATCCTGGTTCACTTGATAAATCACTCAAGCTACTCCAGTCCACCCGTTAAGGTGATTTCTTCCTTCTTAGAATGAAGGCAATCCACTAATCAGATAATCGTTACAACTGCACTTGAAACCTACAAGTGACTAACAATACACTGACTTAGCTCTCACTAAGATTCACTCTCTTAGTCTTCTCTAGGATCCGATCAACCTTGATCTCCTAAAGGAATCACCACTAAGATTCACTCTCTTAGTCTTCTTAAGGATACTGACCTACCCGGTCCCTTAAGGAAAATCAAACAACTGTTTGAGGTTGGTGTTTACAAAGGTTTTGCTTCTAAATAAGCTGAGTGTAAACTAAATAAATTTCAGATGAAAGAAAGCTTAGAATATTTTGAATATGTCTTGCGCGTGTGTATTTCTTCTTCTAGTATTCTCTACCGCTTCTTTCAATCTTCAGCCTCTATATATACTCCAAGGATTAGGGTTGAGCGTTGCATGGGAAATGCTACCGTTGGAGGGCAGTTCTGGAAAATCCAGCTTCTGCTGTGGCTGAGAACGTTAGGTAGGTCGTCAGGAAGGTACACTTGCTTTTGTACTTGGATAGCGACTTGACCTTTTAACCTAGGAGACTTCTGATCAGGGGAATACTTCATATAGGAACTTGTGAAGCCGGTTGATCAGAGTCAGAGGGAAAGCACAGATCCTCTGACCATTGTATCTTCTGATTCTGAACTCAGAGGGAAGAACATGGCCTTCAGAGTTTCTTGCTTCTGGACTTCAGAGTTTCCACTAATCAGCTTCTGGATCTTCAGAGTCTTCTACACCATCAGAACATCTGAACCTTCAGTGTTTCTTGGTTATCAGAACTTCTGGATCTTCAGAGCTTCTAGCGACTGAGTCCACATCAGAGTTTGTATAGCTTCAGAACTTCTGAAGCTTTTCCACTGTTCATACTGAACATGGTGAATGCGAAAGCGTTGCTTGAGTCACTCTTTATACACAGTGCTTCTGATTTGTGTGAGATTGAGTTGAGGTCAGAGCCTGTAAATAGCACACTCAGAAAAACACGTTAGAGTACCACAATTGTTCATATCAAAAGGTTAACTTGTAATCATCAAAACATAGAGTTGTACTACTAGATCAAAACTTGATCTTACAGTCTCTTGCTTGCCCATGAGACTAGATTGCTTCCAAGAAATTGACAATTTCCAGAAGTACTTTTTCTCTCGGTTCTATCTCCAGCATAATCAGCATCACAGTAACCTGAAAGCTTATACTCTGATGTTTTCTTATACATCAAGCCAAGGTTAGTGGTGCCTTTCAGATACCTTAGGATCCTCTTAACAGCAGTTAAGTGGGTTTCCCTTGGATCTGATTGGAAACGAGCACATAAATGAACACTAAGTAATATATCAGGCCTAGATGCAGTTAAGTATAGAAGAGATCCTATCATACCACGATAGAGCTTCTGACATACTTTACCACTAGTATCTTCTTTCTCCAGAATGCATGTTGGATGCATTGGAGTCTTAGCCACTGTAGATTCCAGCATATTGAACTTCTTCAGAAGTTCTTTAGTGTACTTGCTCTGATGGATATATGTTCCTTCTGGTGTTTGATCAACTTGTATTCCCAGAAAGTACTTTAGTTCTCCCATCATACTCATCTCAAATTCAGCCTGCATCATCTCAGAAAATTCTTTGCATAGAGATTGATTAGCAGAACCGAATATAATATCATCAACATAGATTTGCACAATTAAGATATCATCTTTATAAGTTTTGCAAAAGAGAGTTGTATCTACTTTACCCCTTACAAACTCATTCTCTAGAAGGAATGAGCTGAGTCTCTCATACCATGCTCTGGGAGCTTGCTTCAGACCATAGAGTGATTTCTTCAATTTGAACACATGGTCTGGTTTCTTTTCATCTTCAAAACCTGGGGGTTGATGAACGTAGACTTCCTCTGATATATAACCATTTAGGAAGGCACTCTTAACATCCATCTGATGTAAAATTATGTTGTGATTCACTGAGAAAGAGATCAACAGTCTGATTGCTTCTAGTCTTGCTACTGGAGCAAATGTTTCTGTGTAGTCTATTCCTTCCTGCTGACTGTAGCCTTGAGCAACTAGCCTTGCCTTGTTTCTGACTACATCTCCTTTCTCATTCAGCTTGTTTCTGAACACCCATTTTGTTCCAATTACATGGACACTCTCAGGCTTCTTCACTAAGCTCCAAACATCATTCTTGGAGAACTGATTCAATTCTTCTTCCATGGCCCGAATCCAATCCTTGTCCTGAAGAGCTTCATCTATGGACTTGGGTTCAATTAAGGACACCAATCCTTTCATACTAAGTAAGGTCTCTTCAGAGGGTCTGAAGGCTGATCTGGTTCTGACTGGTTCGTCTTTGTTGCCCAGAATCAATTCCTTAGGATGAGCTGCAGTGATTCTGCTCTTCTTCAGAGTTTGTGAATCAGAGGGACCAGCTTCTTCTTCTGGTTCATCTTCCTCTGGCTCAGCTTCCTCTGGAGCTTTGCCTTTGTCAGAAACATTAATGCTTAAATCTGCAAACTTCTCAACTAGCTTTGACTGGTCAGAGTCAAGCTTATCGTCAAATCTAACATGAATAGATTCTTCAATAGTCTTAGCATCAGTATTATAAAATCTAAAACCTTTAGATCTTTCAGAATAACCAAGTAATAGACACTTAGAAGACTTAGCATCAAATTTATGCAATCTATCCTTAGTATTGAGAACATAACAAACACAGCCAAAGGGATGAAAATAAGAAATGTTGGGTTTTATGTTCTTCCACAATTCATAGGGAGTCTTATTCAGAATTGGTCTCACAGAGATTCTGTTCTGAATGTAACATGCTGTATTTACTGCCTCTGCCCAAAAGTTCTTAGCCATGCCAGTTTCTTGGAGCATGGTTCTAGCCATCTCCTGAAGAGTTCTGTTCTTCCTCTCAACAACACCATTTTGTTGAGGAGTTCTGGGACAAGAGAAATCGTGTGCAATTCCATAGGAATCAAACAGACTCTCAAACTTGTCATTCTCAAACTCTCCACCATGGTCACTTCTGACACGCACAATCCTACAAGCCTTCTCGTTTTGTACTTGGGCTATGAAGGTAGAGAACACAGCATGAGACTCATCCTTGCGGATTAGAAACTTTACCCATGTCCAGCGGCTATAGTCATCAACGATAACCATCCCATATCTCTTGCCACCTATAGACTCAGTTTTCACTGGTCCAAAAAGGTCGATATGCAGAAGTTCCAACGGCCTTGAGGTTGAGACAACATTCTTTGCCTTGAAAGGGACTTTAGTGAATTTTCCTTTCTGAAATGCTTCACAAAGAGCGTCTGAAGCGAACTTCAGATTGGGTAAGCCCCTGACAAGGTTTAGCTTGCTCAGCTGAGAAATCTTTCTCATACTGGCATGCCCTAACCGTCTATGCCATACCCACTGCTATTCATTAACAGAAAGAAGGCACTTCACATTCTGAGCCTCTAACTCAGATAATCTGATCTTATAAATGTTGTTCTTCCTCTTGCTGTTAAACAGAACAGAGCCATCGATCTGACTTACAGCCCGGCAGGACTTTTGATTGAATATAACATCATAACCCTTGTCAGCTAATTGACTTATAGACAATAAGTTATGTGTTAAGCCATCTACCAATAACACATTATCAATGCATGGACTACTATCTACACAAATAGTACCAGTACCAACAATTTTACCCTTTTCATTTCCTCCAAAGCCAACTTCGCCTCCAGGCTTAAGTTTTAGCTCTTGGAACATACGTCTTTCTCCCGTCATGTGACGCGAGCATCCACTGTCCAGATACCATGATTGGTGTTTCAGTGGAGCTATCAAGGATATCTGCAACATAGATAATCTTGTCCTTAGGTACCCACTTTCTGGGTCCTCTCTTGTTAGTTACCCCAGAGGTTCTGATCACCTTGGGTTTCTCAACATGATAATGTAAAGGAATTTTTGCATGATATTTAGACATAGAGAAAGATCCCTTTTTAAGAGGGGTTTTAACAGCTTTAGCAGGTAAAGGATCAGGCAATATGGTACCAGAGGGAACAAAGCATTCATACAAAGATTTAGCTTTAGACATAGAAGGCTCATTTCCAATTGGTTTAGAATAGCCAATGCCATGCATTCCATTTCTGCTTACGCCATAGATCATTGAAGCCATTAAGCTTCTATCTACGCTTTTAGCCAGGAATCTTTGAAAAGATTTTTCATACTTAGATTCATTTCTACAATCAGAGGCATCATAAGGAACTATTTCTTCTAACTTAGCAATCTGGTTTTTAAGCACAGAGTTAGAATTAATCAAGGCATGATTATCATTTTTCAAATCAGAAATAATTTTGTCATGTTCAGAAGGAGTCTTGGAGACAGCAGATAAGTTCTTTTTCAGCTTCTTATGCTTAGACAATAAAGAGTTATACTTATCCATGATATCAGACAAGGCATGTTTCAGTTCAGAGGTAGAGAAAGAAGCGAATACCTCATTTTCATCGTCTGAGTTAAGATCTCCTTCTGATTCTGAGTCAGAGTCAACAGCTTCCTTTGACTCTGCTCCTTTGTCTTTGACAATAGCCATGAGTCCTTGGACTTCACCATCAGAGTCAACATCCTCTGACTCTGATTCATCAAATGTCACCATCAGACTTTTCTTTGTCTTAAAGTGCTTCTTTGGCTTCTTATCCTTCTTCAACTTTGGACAGTCACTTTTGTAGTGCCCTGATTCTTTGCACTCAAAGCATGTGACTTCCTTAATTGAGGACTTCTTCTGGCCTGAGGATTCAGACTTTCCTTTTGCCTTTCCAGAGCCTTTGTACTTGCTATGCCTGTGCTTCCAGATGCGGTTGAGTCTCTTGGAGATCAGAGTCAGCTCATCTTCATCAGAATCTTCTGATGCTTCTTCAGATTCTTCTTCTTCAGCTTGAAGAGCTTTTGACTTCTCAGCCTTAGCCTTTTCAGATTTAGATTTCAAGGCTATGGACTTTTTCCTCAGATCTTGCATCTCAGAACGCTTCAGCTCATGGCATTTCAAGATGCTGATGAGTTCTTCTGAACTCATATTCTCAACATCTCTCGTGAGCTCTATTGAAGTCACTAAAGGCATCCAACTTTCAGGAAGACACCTGATGACCCTTATGACATGATCTTTTGTTGTGTAGCTCTTGTTGAGAGGTCGTATGCCAGCTACAAGCAACTGAAATCTGGAGAACATTTCTTCAATGGACTCATTTGGCTCCATGATGAAGGATTCATACTTTTGGATCAAAGATGTAACACCCCGATTTCCAGGTGTCACTTTAGTAACCAAAAATAGACTTTACGCTGAAAACAGGTAATTTTTTTTGTTTGATACCTTTTAAATCAAGCAATAGAAAATAAAGACAAAACCCAACCAACACACAAATATATACACATGTACAGCCTCAGCTGCACTCCCATGTCACGCGCACTCGCAGTGACTCCAAAGTAGTGTGCCCGTAGGCAAATAGTTACAGATCCAGAAGTGTGAGTGAAAAGGTTATAATTACAATCCACTGGGAGAAAGTCGGCCTCAAAATGGCCTAAGCAAAGACTCTTATAGTCCAACTGACTCACTGTGATCCCTCAATAAGAGAACCACACAAAAGCCATGCGTCGGGAACCTACCCCGTCCCAAAAGCAAAACGAATCAGAGCTCTACACAAATATGACGCCTGCCTAACTCTACCAACCCATAACTGCTCACACATCCGAGTCCTCGGCGAACTGAAGACGGCAAGTTGAAGCTCAGCTCCATGCGTCGTAGAACTTCTTTCGTCAGATGTTCACACTCGTCAGTCCGGTCCTCCATGACCCTTCCCCGGTACGTCGCTCGATGACCCACAACATCGATCACCCAAGCGGTGGGGGCATCCCGATCCACAAGCTCATATCTGATCCCCCCCGAGGGAGAGACCATCGAACACCAGTCGGCCATCGACATCTGGCAGCAGGCCGACCGCCCAAACACAAACATACAAACAAAGCCAAGGCGCTAGGGTCAACTCACAGCAATAAGTAGATATACACTCAACATGTGATATGGGGTATAGATATATGTTGATATATATACATATAAACAATCCTAGCATGTTATGGCTCTAACATTGCTTCAATAAACAAACAACACACAATCTCAGTCAGCATGAATGTATGCGTGAAATGCACAATATGTATCCGGATTTGTGACGCGTTCCCGTTCGCCACAAGTGAAGCATTTTCACTATGGATGGACCATTCCCGTTATCCATCCTGGATGAAATCCATCCTGGATGAACCATTCCCGTTATTCATCCTTGGTGAACCATTCCCGTTATTCACCGAATGATGAACCATTCCCGTTATTCATCATTAATGCAAGGTGAACCATTCCCGTTATTCACCATGATATGCACAGGTGAACCATTCCCGTTATTCACCCGATTGAATGCAACGTGGTTAGCCAAACAACGAATCGTCCTTACCACGAAAGTGTTTAGCTCACAACCCAATCTCAACAAACCCATGAGTTAGTGTCGGTCAATACAACACAACTCGGAGTAAGTGTCGGTCAATACAACACAACTCCATCCACAGAATACACAAGGGTCTAGTGTCGGTCAATACAACACAGCCCAAACAACAAGAGCACTAGGTGTCGGTCAATACAACACGGCTCCACAACACTCCCCAAGAGTACTAGAGTACTCGGTGACTTTCAATCATCACCATAGCTCACCTTAGTGGCTTCCCCCAATTCCGATAACTCTCCAAACCCACAACAAAGTCGACTTTTCCCCGTCTTTCGTAAATATTTTCCCCTTCAGTTCTCCTATGCTTAAACGTTAATAAAAATTGTTTCAATTCGAATTAGTCAAGTTATGAGTTTATTTCTCAAAGTCTAAGTTTCCCAAGTCTTTAGATTTTCAAAGCTCTATCATTCTAAGTTTTCAAAGATCAACCACCCAAAATACATTTCCCGGGGAAAGTCTAAGAATTCCAACATATGGCTAAGTCTCAAACCCCACATTTGGACTTGCCTAGGGTTGTTCATCCAACCCGAAATATCAAAGATCACCAGATCAATGAATCTCCACTCCGAAATTGCGTCAAAACGCTCAATCCAACAAAAGCACAACATCACAAGTATGGAAAAGCATCATAACATCAACTCATCATCAAAAACAACATCAGATAAAACATAAGTCGAATTTATCGACGCCTATCATGCAGTCATAGCTAATATATAGTAAGTTGCCCTAACCTCGAGCTGATCCAGCTTCGCAAATCAAATCTCCTTCACAGGAATGCCTTGAAACTTCCAAAGTTCCTTCAACTGAACCTCGGAGGAAAAACAAAGCAGAATCCACACAAAATCGATTAGTTCGATCGCAATACAATACATAAACGATAGACAAAGCATCAAAGCTTCAGAATACGACAAACAGGTACGAAAGGACAAGTTTTCGAAAACGAAAAACTCCCCTCCCCTTAGGAAAAACCCACGGCCAAAAGGAGAAAAGGGCTTCGGCTCTTTTTCTTCGATCAAATCAGTTTACAAGGTAGTTTTAGGGTAAAACTAAGGCAAAGAAACTGTCAGAACAATTTTCGGACAATCGGGCCGAAATACGACTACGCAGGGGCATTTTGGTCCAAAATAAAGGCTCAAAACTTCAAAGTTATCAGTTCTGAAAACAAATTTGACAGCAACGATCCTCATGATATCCGTGACAACAAATCCTAAAGGCACGAAGTCATATTAAGTCTTTTCGACAATAAAGTTTCGAAATGTGAGACAAAAAGAGTTTTGAGTCAATTTTTCAGATCCTGGACAACTGAATCGCAATCAGAGTTTACTGACAGAGGTTTTAGACTCAGGGGAACATAAGGAACATAACCCAAGCGAGAAATCAGAGAAATCGGACAATTTTAGAAAAAGCTCAAAACTTAGAGCACAGAAACGACTTCAGAAACTCAGCAGAAACAGAAATCAGAGGCAGGATTCATGATAGTTACCTCGATACCTAGAAGTAGGGACGAACTGCACGAAGATTGGTCAAGTTTTCGCGGAAATCCCCTCCCCCCTTGCTCCCCACGAAATCAGCCACAAATGGAAAGAAAATGAGAGGATTTTGCTTTTTCGCGCTATTTATAGGCGGGTGAAATCGCGGGAAAATGAAAATTTCGCGATTCCGATTTTTGCAGCACGATCACCGAGAAATTCTAAGAGAGATTCTGGCGTCGGAATTCCAGAACTCAAAACAAATATCTAGGATTTGGGAAAAACGATATCGAAAAACTCAAAAGCGGTGTCGGTTAATCTGCCCCGAAAAACTACTTTTTGCTGTGATGCTCAAACGACAAAACTTCCAACTGAAGAAAGATTGGAAACGTCGAAACAAGTCTGGCAACGCGGACGGAATCTTCGTTAGAAGTCCCGAATAGAAAAAGTATTCATCCATTGCTCGAAAATAGGGTTTCGAAGCAAAGAAATTAGCGTCGGCGGACATCCGAAAAGTGAAACCTATCGTGCGTACAGTCCAGAGTTCCGAAATGAAACGCTGGTCGATGGAAAAATAAAAAGAATCTTTAAATTTTCCGAGAGTTCGAAATCTCACTCAAAACGTTGCTTTAAGAGCGAAATAGTCTATTCTGGACACGCTTGCCATAAGGCAGGTGTGCAGACGACTCGCACTAACTCCGAAAACAGCTACGCAACATTCCTCAAGCAATTCCTGAACTTTCTTCTTCATTAATCTTTCTCAAATGTCAAACTCCTGTCACGCTTACACTATTTCTACGTGTGAGTCGGAAACTTAACTTGTTCTGAAAATCCAGGTCTTACAATACTCCCCTCCAAAAAAAAAGTTTCGTCCTCGAAACTCAGAGCTCTGCAAAAAGTTCGGAATACAGTTCCTTGATCTTATCTTCCAATTCCCATGTAGTAGTGCCTGTGTCATTGTTCCTCAAAATCTTTACTTAAGCAATCTGCCTTCCCCTTAACTGTTTCACTCTTCTATCCCCACTGCTAACTATCGGCGTCTCAAAAGACAAAACATCATTCAACCTCATGTCGTCTGACTCGATTACTTGCGTCGGACCTCTGCTTGAAATGATACCGGTTGGCATTCCGTGCAGTCGCACAACCTTAGCCACTTACTTCTTTACTTTCGGTCGTCCGGAATTCTTCTTAAACTCAGTGCCTCTCTGTCATCTCAAAGTAGATACTCAACTTGTCCTCGTGATCTTCATCTACAGTCCATCACTTGTTCGTTCGATAACTCTTAGACGAAACATTGCGTTGGAATCTAATAGTCCATTAACGTCACATCCAACTTCGTAACTATCATCACTCGCACAATGAAATCAATCTCCTACTTAGTCACCATTCGAATTAAAAATCGACTTATGTCCTTATTTCTTGTCCTTCACTAATCTTATCCCCTTCAACATCAAGTTACCAACAACTTATAAGATAATCCTCTTCTTAATATCTAACAATCCATTATTATCGTCTTCTTCCTTAGAACTTCCCTCACTCAAACCTATTTACACTTACTGAAATCCCTAACACTTCGCACGAATCGAGACTTATCCTCTAGAAGATTAAATCATAACTATACCTCAAGGGACTTAACTAGCCATTACATCTTCCGATCCTTCAACATTCTGAGATTTAACTCTTATCGTAACCGCTAACACCACTAAATCTCTTATGTGTACATGAATCTCAGCTCACTAGGTCAACCTTAGCCCTAGGATTCTCATTCAACTTTAGTAAAATTCACTTGTTACTCGTAATATGCATTATCAAAATCCATAAAAAAGTCCCATTGACTCTTATACTCTACGAAACTCGTCAAAATATAACAACCTCAGGTATTCATCTTAATACTAACACCTTCCTTTCTGTGACTCAATCACCATCTCGTCAATCAACTTCTTAATCTCTCAATCAAATTCTGACAAACTTCGAGTCCTACACCTTAGACAGACATTCATAGACTTAAAACCTACACCTTCACCAAGTTTGGTCCTCTAATAACATTTAATTCTTCAATACTTCTTAAATGAATATCCGTTCCTTAAAACTATAACTCCTTCACTTACCCAAACGACCTGATAAGTGTCGTCATGCTTCCACACTCACCACTTGATCCTGCTATCCATAATCATAACTTATTATGCTAACATCATTCAAATCTTATCACATGGTCATGATGTCCGCAACCTCATAATCAACATCAATCGATCACCAACCTTAACACTCCACACAACCCAGAATTCCCTTACTTCAAGATCTCTCTTATACTACACCTCAATGGTCTTAACCCGAAACTCACCTTCAGGTCTTCAATCTTCTAAGATTCAACTCCTATTGTCACACCTACAACCATAAGATCTCCTACTCGTACGTGATTCTCGACTCTCAAGATTCAATCTTAACCCTAAGATTTCAATCCAACTTAGTAAATCTCACTTAGTAATCTCAGCATATTTCCTTGGAATCCATATCACCAACCTCAAGTATTCAACTTATGCTAAAACTTTCTTTCTCCAACTTAATCATTAATTCAACACTTTTCAAGCGAAAATTCATCTCTTAAGACTATAATGTCTCCACATATTAATCCAACGCTTAGCAAAACTTATTCCTCGAACTCGACTATAACAATCTAGTTCAGAGTTAATTCTTCTCAATCTCGCTACCATCAAACAATCATCTATAACCGGATATTAAATCCAACCTATCTAATCTCTAATAATCCCACGTCAGAAATCACATAACCTATGACTTCATAACTTCCGAGAAAATACTTAAAGATTTTCCAACATCAATTCTATTGGCTTAGTCTACCTCTACTTGGAGTAATCACACGAACTAACCAATCAATGTCTATACGAAAATCATCAACTTCCAAAGGTTCAAATCTTAATCTTGTACAATCAAATGCTTAACACGAACTTTCCTCCCAAATCCGACTAATCCTCAATCAATTCAAATTCATCTTACACATCCTTCTATCAAGGTCCATTATCAGCTGTGATTCCGAATATCACCCCCTCAATATTAGGTTGATCAGGCCTAATACATCGAAGGTGGAAATTTAGAAAAACCCACTGGAACAGACAATGAGATCCTAACATCCAGTAACCACAATTATCCTGATATCAAGTTCCTAACGATTCCGCTACGGAACCACACACCCTCAATCCATGTAAAAGATTAATCCTTCCTCGTCAATTGAGTCAAAGGTCCAACAATCTTGGCAAATCCCTCAATGAAGCGTCTATAATATCCAGCTAAATCCACAGAACTTCTGATCTCTGTCACCATCTTCGGTTGCTCCCAAGCCAAAACAGTCTCCACTTTCGCCGGATCCACAGCTATGCCCTCCTTCGAGATAGCATGGCCTAAGAAATTGACTTCCTCCAGCCAGAATTCACACTTGGAAGGGTTCTCATACAGCTTTTTCTCTCTCAACAATTGGTAAAACTTGGCGCAAATGTCCTTCATGTTTATTCGCGTCCTTCGAATAGATCAATATGTCCTCAATAAACACCACCACACGCCGATCTAAGAACTCCTGAAAGATGCGGTTCATGTAATCCATGAAAACAGCAGGTACATTCGTCACTCCAAACGGCATCACTAGGTACTCGTAGTGTCCTTAACGTGTCCTTAAAGCAGTCTTCGGTATATCCTCAATCTTCACTCTGATCCGACGATAGCCTGACCTCAAATCTATCTTGGAAAATACGGTAGCCCCTCGTAGTTGGTCCATCAAATCATCTATCCTCGGCAACGGGTATCTGTTCTTGATCGTCGCCTTGTTCAATTGTCGATAATCCACCCACGATCTCGACCTTCCGTCCTTCTTCTTGACTAACAACACTGGCGCTCCCCACGGGTGAAACACTCGGTCGAATGAATCCCTTTTGCCGAAAGATCCTCTAACGACTCCGCTTCAAAACTAA